>NC_045595.1:37392518-37727161 GCF_009762305.2 Zalophus californianus | reverse complement strand
TGCCTCCCTGCTCCCCAGGCTTTGGGCTACTGGTGTTTGTTCTCTTTAATTTAATTTATCCCCTTTGTAGTTAGGCATGGCTCTTTAAGTTACCTACAATGTTGCATTGTTCGGCAGGAGAGGGGTTGTGTGGTAGGGTGTAAGGAGTCCTATATTCTGTGGAGAACTTCTAGTCAGAGTGGGTGGCTGTTTAACCACAGAGAGCAAGAGAAGGAGGCAATTCTCTTTTCTTCCTGGAGGATTCTAGGCTTCCCAGTGTGACCCTCTGTCCCTATTTCTCTGGGAGGACGAGGGGCATTGATCAACCTCCTGAATGGTCTGTTGGGGACAGAACTGTAGTCCCTAATTTGTTGGTAAGTTGCTTTCTGACATTTCTTTCACAATCAAAAAAGATGGGGTGGTGACGTTCAATAAACTACTGCTTCAAGAACCTGGAGTTTATCCAAATCTCAAAAAAAACCTAAAACAGGCCTTGTGTCCATATGGACATGAGGTACACTTTGAGAGGGAAAGTGCAAGCCCTAACTTGGACACAGACTTCTACTGTATACACACACACACACACACACACACACACACACACACGTCTCTGCCTCTGGTTCCTCACACAGAGCTGTTCCAACCCCTTGTAAATAGAAATGCTAGAAGAATTTTTTGTTTGGGGCGCCTGGGTTGCTCTGTTGTTAAGCGTCTGTCTTTGGCTCAGGTCATGATCCTGGTCTGGGATGGAGCCTCTCATCAGGCTCCCTGCTCAGGGGGGAGCCTGTTTCTCCCCCTACCTGCCGCTCCCCCGCTTGTGCACACGCTCTCTCTCTCTCTCTCTGTCAAATAAATAAACAAAATCTTTAAAAAAAAAAAAAGAATTTTTTTCCCCTAACATTTAGTTTTTGACGCTGGTTCCTGACACTGCTCCTAAGACCTTTGTCATTTCCTGATAAGAATATCTGACACATAGCTCCTAAATCTCTTGGAATTTCCTGGGTGGTAGAAATGTCTTTTGTTCCAATAAGGCAACTGTTGGTGGGCGCCCAGATACCCTGAGGAAGAGGGCTCATCAGAAAGACCAAGCCATGATTAGAAGTTTGGAACTTTCAACCCCACACACCATCCTCTGGGAAGGGGAGGGGGCCTGGAGATTCAGTCAATGGTAGATCATGCCTACGTGATGAAGCATCCATAAAAATCCCAGAAGTATAGGATTTGGAGAGCTTATGGATTGGTGAACACATCTATATTCTGAGAGGGTGGTACATCCCAAATCTATTGGGACAGAAGCTCTTACACTGGGGAGCCCTTCAGACCTTAACCTTTACACCTTTTTATCTGGCTCTTCATCAGTATCCTTTATCATATCCTTTATTTTATAATAAACTGGTAAGCATGAATATTACCTTGAGTTCTGTGAGCTGTCCAAGAAAATGACTAAATCCAAGGAGGTGATCATGGGAACCTCTAATGTAAAGTCAAGTTGGACACCATTCATGGGTAACTCAGGGACCTACCACTTGTGATTGGTGTCTGAAATGGTGGGCAATCTTGTGGGACGGAGTACCTCACCAATGGGGTCTGCACTAACTCTGTGTCAGAACTGAATTGAATTGAATTGAATTATAGGACACCCAGCTGGTATCACAGAGAACTGCTAGATGGGTGAAAAAGCTACACGTCTTCCGTCAGAAGTATTATGAGTGTGTGAGGAAAGGAGAAACATAGGAGTAAAGTTTTTTCCCTAAACAATGGTCGTTTTTGAGGAGTCATGGAAAGGACACCCAGAGGCATATGCGTAAAAGTTGGTCAATTTTTAAAGGGATTCCTGGATATTTCCACCACCCAGGACTGACGTCTCCCCAAAGGTTTCTTGGTTAAGAAGAACTATTTACTGTCGCAATAAGACCTACCTATTGTATTCTTCCTTGTCTTCATTCCGTATCATGCTCTTCACTGCTCACAATAACTCTTGACTTTGCTACAACACTACATACTTGTTCCTGCCTCACAGTCTTCGCATCTGCTACTCCTACTTCTGGAGTGCCCTTCCCCCAGAATGGCTGCACGGCATCCTTTGGGTGTCCGCCCAGTTCCTATTCCTTGAGAGAGGCCCTCACTAAGCACTCAAACACAAAGTGATGACTCACCTTCTTTGGTACATTACTCTGTTTTATTGTCTTTTGAGCGCTATTCTTGTATAAAATACTTGCTAACGTATTTGTTTACTTGGTTACTGCCTATCCACCTCCTCCTTTAGAGTATCAGCTCCATGAGAACCACTGTATCCTTGCCCTGATAATGGTGCCTGACACTCAGTAAACACTTAATATGTATGGTCTATGAGTTAATTAATATAAGGACTTGAGGGAGCTTCAGAAATACTATGTTTTCATCTTTATAGTTCTATTATACTTAGAAACAAAGAACAAACTTAAAATCAGTGTTTTCTAGGACAGGAGTTTTTCAGCCTCAGCACAGCTGACATTTTGGTCTGGATAAATCTTTGAGGTTGCAGGAACTATTGTGCACATTATAAAATGTTGGCCTCTACCCACTGGATGCCAGTTGCACCTCTTCTCCCAGTTGTGACAGCCAGAAATGTCTCCAGACATTGCCAGATGTTCCCTGTGGGGCAAAAGTAACGCTGGTTGAGAACCACTGTATTAGAACAATGAGAGGACCCCCTGGCCCTGCAGATCTTCTGGTTCTGGGGCTTAGATTTACAGTGCTTAGATGATGCAGAAGACCACGGTGTGAAACATGCCTGAGAAGGCTGAAGATTCAGGGTCTAGGAGAAGGAACCTGCACTACTGGAGTAGCTAGCACCTGTGGTTTGAGAAATTACCATTCTCAAAGAACAAAGGTAGTATGAATGTTTCCTGTGGACCTGGTACAGGACGTATGTATGAGGGAGCTGTATGGGCCCCAAAAGGATACAGGGGTGTTTAGAAGGAAGCTGGGGTGGACCTAGGAGTGCCCAGGAGCTGAAGAAGGTGTCCGAAGCAACCCATTGGAACTGAAATACATTCACCACATCAAATGAGCTTCAGAAGAGACATGTCTACTCATTGGGCATATGTTAAGAACCTACAAAAACACTCATAAGGAAAAGGCTCCAATTCAAACCCCTGTTAAACCTAGAGAGCTCCCCTCCTAGACCATCAAGGCAGGAACAATCCTGTGAGAACATTCCTGCCTTCTCTTTGTCTCCTTCAACGTCCTGTTCCAATTCCATGGCACTCAATCTGAAGCGAGCAAGTTGCATTAGGAGACAGGGAAGTTCAAGGCAGAGAAATAAACAAATGGACCACAATGCCTTCCCCACCAGCAGGCTTCCCTTCTATGGCAAGAACACACTGGCAAAGAAACAGCTTCACATTTAAAGCAACCGTCAGGGAACTCTGACAGGGGAATGGACACTTAAATTATTAGGTTGTACACATGGCTTAGAGTCATCAGAAAAAACCTGCAACTCTCTGAACGTTCATCCAGGGAAGCTTCTGCCCACCGGTTACATTTAAGGGGACAGTAGGACACAAAAATAACTGTTTTGTGAATAAATCCCATGAACTGTTCTTGTTTGATCATCTCCAGGTTCCCAGAGCCTAGCACAAAGGGTATATAACTATATACTTTAAAGCCATCCATCCAAACTCCTGTATATTTGTGGGAATTATGTGCCCTGTGACTACTGAGCAGAATTGTGTTTTATTCAAGTCACCAAGAAATGGGACGATCTGCAGCCTCAAAATTCTTTGAAACTCTTATTCGTCATTTTCCTTTGGTCTGATGAGATTATAAGTTTTTCTACTCAGATGGGGCATAATACTTTTCACTTTCTTTTCTTCCATACGGCTGACCATCTCCTCTATCAATCACTTTCAATTGGCAGTTCTGACGCTGGGCAGCAATTTACACAGCTCAACTCAGCTTTGGTTTCCCATCAGGGCTTGTAAGGTAAAACACTGTAATCATTAGGTCCTGCCTGAAACTGGCAGGATGTGACAGAGAATCTACGATCCAGGATAAGGCCAGTGTCAACTAAGTGTGACATTCCATCAAGTAGAGCATCCTTAATGTCATGGAGAGTTACTCTCTGCATGGGTGATAAAGTATGGGTGTGCTGACAGGCTCTTGCTTAACTGTACTCATTGGCCTTGGTATGTTCATGCCAATTCATTGTTTTATAACAGATTGGCTCACATTGAAAATGAGGATTCAATTTGAGATTTTATTGTTAACCTTTAAGGTCCTTGGAGGCACTGTTGGGCTCCTCTGCCGGCAGAGCTAAGTGAAGTTTATGCTCCCATTTGTCGGTGTCTAGCAACCATGATTTTACATTGACACGTCCATATCAGTCTCCCATGCCTCTCCAACAATGCTTAACATAAAAATTACTTACTTTCAGATTTGAATAAAAGAGGGTGACTGGTATGCCATTCTTGCTGTACTTTCCAGTGGAGTTCATTTTTGGATATCAACCTATCTGACTTTCTTTTTATGCTTGATGACATTTTTCTTATTTCATATTGTGACTTGAATCTGAACAGAAGTAGAACAAGGTCTTATGAAGGGTGACTTAGAATACCACTCCCAAGCCAATCGTGGAAATAGCTGCCAAAGTTCTATTTTAACATTAAAGCCTACCAGTTCTGAGGTCCTTCAACTTTGTTAAAATAAATGATTACTACAAGTTTGAAATGAGTCTCAGGAGAGAAGCACAGGAAAAAAATAGGGTATACCGGGTGTGAGAGAACTTTATGGGCTATTGAGCATTGGAATTGACTGGAGTGTACATAGAATTGAGGTATTTATCTTAGACCTAGAGGTGCTTGCAGTTTACCAGGCAACAGTGATTTCAGGACATGCCGGAGATGATAACAACTATACCAGCCACATCCAGAAACTCTCTATAAGCAAATTGGATGACATATGCAAAGCAGTCTCAGCTTCTTTGATGGGATATTTTCTTTTTCCCTTTAAAGTGCTCTAATGGGTACACAAAGTTCATTGGATTATTTTGTTTTGCTTTATTCATGCTCTTTTAAGGCAAGTGAATGGGCAAGAAAAGAGCACATTTTCCTATAAATAAGTGAACCCCCAAATAATGGTCTTAGTTGTGTAAAAACCACTTTTATGCAGAGAGATGTTTTTAAATAAATGCAAATATTTCTAGTTTTCCATGTGTATAGCCTAGGTTTCTTAAGGCTTGGGCTGTTATCCAGCATAGCATCAGGTACGCAAAGAGGTCTATTGTACTCCATGTTGGCTAAAAGCTTACTAAAGGGAAGCTAAAAGAGTAATGGCAGGTAGCCAATTCTACTGTCAATTCCCCAGCTTGTTTCTCTGTTCCTCCCTTGGAACCCAACCATTTCTCCCCTTTCATTTATATAAAGAACAAAGCAACCTACTTCTATTAGGAGTTTTGATCTTTTTGGTATTATTGTTTGTCACAATAAACAGTATCAATGGCCGTGACAGCCCACCATGCTCAGACTCTAAAATGACACTTTTGACCAGAAGGCGAAGTTTCAATATGGGACAACCAAGAAGTTGAAGAATGTGAAATGTCAGAAACATCATTACAATGCATATGTGAGTTCTGTATTATGATTACTTTGGCGAGTCTTTCTATACATCTAAGTTGCTTAATAAGTGGGACCAAACAATAAAGTGTTTGGTGTTTAGCAGAAAGTACACAGAGTAAATCTGTCTCAGTGACACAACTGATTGAAAGATTCTGATCACCTCAAAACAGAGCCGAAGATTTTATCTGCGGGGATCTATAACAATTGTATAGTGTGTGTCAGGTATTTTCCATTTCTTTCTCTATACCGCTATCCACACTACTCCCTCTGCTCTCTGCTCTGGAAAGCTCATCTTTTGGGTTCTCATTTGGTTCCGTCAATGGGGACCCCCTTCAGAAACTTGGTGGAAGAGGGAAGAGTGAGGTCAGGTACTGATTTTCTGGTCCCTCTCCGTGAGTTGTCTTGAGCCGGCAGCATACCTTCTCAGAAGGTAGTTCTTTCTTTCAAGGCGGTTCATTCTAAACAATTCCCATCTTCCACATTCTGGTAACCACTTCCTCTGCCTGCTTATTCAGGGCTGGGGTGATACAAGTTCAGAAGCTCCCAGCCCCAATTTATAGTTCTACATGCACACCTTTGAAAATCCCCTTTGTGAATAAACCTTCCTTAAATGGTCCTATTTTGAGTGTCCCATCTGTGTCCTATTTTTACATGTTTGCCCATACATGGGGCAATAGAAAATTGGAAAGATGTTAAACGTATATCAGAGAAATCAGGAATGATATGTTTGGAGGTGAACCTAATCTGAAGGGTGACTAGTAGATAGGGGTGAAGGATAAGCTCCAAGTACAATTCTATCATTAGATTAAACACAATTTTACAGAAAAGATATTGAGTCTTTCTAAATAGCTCAGTAACTATTAGATGAATAGTAGGCTAAGGTGATTTTATATAGAGCAGGATTTGTAGCGCATTGATGGAAGGAAGGCAGACTTTGATTCAATATGATAAAGCATTTACTTTTGTTTAGAGATGAAATGGTCTGCCTCATCAGGGAAGGAATGTTTTACTATAAACTCATTGAAATGATAGCAGGGAGATTTTCTGAGATGACAAGAATAAATTCTTGCATTGGGAGAGGTCCTGGACCACATATCTTTAAGATTCCTTCAACTCTTAAGATTCTGTGTTGCCATGATCTCAATATACCCCAAATAAAACACAGGGCTTCTTGTAGGTCATTTTGGAGACACAATGAGAGAAATACAGACCATAAATTGCAAAGCAAATTAAAAGTAACTGGCATTTTTTTCTTTTTCTTTGAAATTTCTTGGACACGCATTAAAATAGACTTGACCTATATTTATATCGAAGACTTCTTAAGTTCTCTTTCTTCCACTGCTCTGGTTTCTTCCCCCTTTCTCAAAGCTGCGCCTATTAACTCGTTTTGTGTATTCTCAAATCTCTCCATCAATATTCTCCTAGTTACCAAATCAACTAAGGTGTTGCCTTCCTACTCCTCCACTCCTCCACTTTCTTCTCCATTTTTTTTTCTCTCTTTACTGAGAGATAATTCCCAGTATCATCTTGATTTTTCTCTCCACTGACTACCCCTAGATAACAACAGGATGGACAGAGCAATGAAAAATGCTGTGTTGGCAATGTCTAGATGGTAAGGAAGAGAGTGCTGGTACTAGATAAAGAGGAAGGACAGGAAGTTTCGACTCGTTAAAAATCTATGTCCCTATCACTTAGGTTCTCAAGCAAATAAGCTACCTAGAATATAAACATATTACTTTTAATAGATAATGCTTATGTAAGAATTTGTTTAGGAACATTTTTGAACTAAGAAAAATATTGATAAAACTGGAATTTGAATCTGATAATCACAAAGCTTTAGGTAAAGCATTTTTGGTTAAATTGCAATGGCAACTTTCCGTGCATCTAAGCCCTACCATTTTAGTTACTGTCTGCACCGCCCCCACCACTTCGGGCAAGTTAGCGGAGTTCTCCTATGCCTCAATTTCCCTGCCTAAATAATGACAATAATAGTAGTATCTACCTCATGAAGGATACTACAAAATTTAAATGAAATATCTCGAGGGGCGCCTGGGTGGCTCAGTTGGTTGAGTGACTCTGGCTCTTGATTTTGGCTCAGATCATGATCTCGGGGTCATGGGATGGAGCCGGCACTCAGTGGGGAGCCTGCTGCCCTCCCTCTCCCGCCTCTCTGCCCCTCCCCATGCACTCTGTCTCTAAATAAATACATAAATCTTAAAAAAAATAAATGACATATCTCTATACAGCACTTAACACTGTGTGATACATAATATGACTCAAGACACCATTCTCATTGCTTTTACTGTTATAATTTTTATCATATAAGTCTTATAGCTACCACGCTCTATTTAGATAGAGCTTAAGTTTTAGCTTGAAATTTCTTAGAGAAATAATGTAAGGTTTTGATTATATTTATGATAAAGACTGGCTAGGTGAACCTCCAACTAATTTCATCTTCTTCCTATATTTTCTTTTCCCGGCTTCAGTGAGATGTGGCCATATATCCAAGATAGAGCCAATGGGGTAGGATTGTAAATAATATCTGCCACTTCCAGAACTGCTCTACCACCCTCCTCTCACACCCAAGCCCTTCTGATGTTTACCCTTCTGTGACATGATGAACCCGAGATGCTGTATAGAGATATGTCATTTATTAGTGCTGTATAGAGATATGTCATTTATTTTTTTTAAGATTTATTTATTTATTTAGAGACAGAGTGCATGGGGAGGGGCAGAGGGGCGGGAGAGGGAGGGCAGCAGGCTCCCCACTGAGTGCCGGCTCCATCCCATGACGCCGAGGTCATGATCTGAGCCAAAATCCAGAGCCAGTCACTCAACCAAATGAGCCACCCAGGTGCCCCTAGTGATATTTCATTTAAATTTCATAACTCATTAACTACCTCTTAAAAGTGACAGAACTGCAAGGTGGAAGGAACCTTGGGTCCCTGATTCAGGGCTAGGAAGCAAGTCACTTGCCAATCTGCGACACTTGTTTCGGACTTTATATGAGGATGAAATAGATTTCTATCCTCTTCAAGGCCACTCTTTATTAGTTTTTGTTTTGTTTTGTTTTTGCTATAACACCCAGGGCTACCAAGCTAATATGCAAAACCATTCGCCAAAATTATCTTATTGGAGTAAAAAGTCTTTGACAGGATTAAATGAAACCATCAAATATTTAAATTTTTCCTTTGTATCTCTTCCTTCTACCTTAAAAATTCCTTTTATAACCTCTTTTCCAAAGATTCTCCTCACTCATTTCAAAGCAGTTTAACCCTTCATTTGAATACCATTTCAATATTTTACTCCTACCAGACCCGCAACTAATTTTTTCTTCCTTTTGTAATTCTGATCATACATACTTACAGACAGTGTGTTTGGTGCTCAATGTAATGTCTTAGAGGAGTAGGTATTAAAGAAATTTATTTACTAATACCGGGGTGTAAAAGGTAAGTGGAAAACAATGACAGAAATTTTGCCCAAAGCCCATAAAGTTGGTGGGAAGCACTAGAAAAATTATAGTGGCATTATGTAGGTGGCGGGAAAATGTGCCTCGATAAAAATCTTTCTTTTTAAATTTGGTTTTGATGGCATTTTATAAATTTAGTTTCTGTTTCAGGTCCTATAAGCTGAGTCAGAATCCCATAAAGAATACCTAATCAAATTAGCATGATGATGATGTAACTATCTATGAAAGTCAACCTGCTATACATTACTAGAAATTATGGGAATGATAACATTCTCTAGGCTGCCTTGAGAACATGGGAAACACACTGCTTACATGGGTAAAGTGCCTTTAACTGTAAAGTAGTTGAGTGGAGACGAAAAGTGAGAGAGAAAAAGAGAAAGCTGCAGGGGTAGGGAGGATTTAGACTAGTGAGTGTATAACTTGAGTTGTAAATGCAGATTTACACGTTTAGTGCTAATAATTATGACATCATCATCAATAATAACAAGAGTGAAAATGCTTCCTTAACATTTTAGAGTTAGAAAAATCATTTCATATGAGTTTATTTAATAAGGTGGTACTTAAACAAACCTATGATTGTGGCTGATATTGTTGATTTGGCTTCTTCCTTGTTAATGGAACTCAAATTTTGTCCAGTCACTGGGTGGTTATACCCTGATCTCAGGGAGAGTTGGCCTCTACTGCAAGCCTTACAAGATGAACCATGATTGGTCTAGTGCCGGCGGTCATAGTAATCCCCTTCTGTAATTGGGTTAGGTTAAATGCCAGCTTTTACCAATGAAATATAATGAGAAGTCTGCTAGTCTGCTTCCAGAAAGAAACTATGATAGAAAGACCAAGCAAATCATAGAGAACCCAGAGCTTTGAGTGAACCACTGAAGGAACACTGGAATGAACTGTCTTCTTGTAACATAAGAAAAATAACTTCCGTTTGGTCATTAGTATTTGAGAATCCTAACTAATACAGTGATATGGGCAGGTATAATTATCCATATTTTTGTTAAAGCAACCAAATTAGACCTAAAATGGAGTCGCCCATGTTAAGTCCCATGTTAGCATACGCTTAAGTGTCTCTGCTCAGGTATCCCAGAAAGGGAAGGCATAGGTGCTCTGCACAAGTTACCTGACC
Organism: Zalophus californianus; assembly: GCF_009762305.2. NCBI lineage: Eukaryota > Metazoa > Chordata > Mammalia > Carnivora > Otariidae > Zalophus > Zalophus californianus. The sequence goes on along the minus strand of NC_045595.1, from coordinate 37,716,987 downwards.
TGGCTGTAAGACTTCCCTGTGCTCCCTAAAAGGAAAGTAACCCTCTTGAACCAATCAGTATAACCTGTACACTTTGGTCTATAAAAATCTCTCACCTTATATAGCTCTTTAGAGCTACTTTTTTTTCTGGTAGTTTGGATGCCGCCCCCTTCATGAATTGCTGAATATAGCCAATGATGAGATCTTTAAAATGTGCCCAGCTGAATTTTATTCCTTACTAGTTTAAAAGTGAGGATTGAGACCCAAAGAGGCCAAGTAACTCAATTCGAGCCAAGTCCTATGCCTTAAAACGTAGTATTCTTGCCCTCATATATTTGTAGATTATCAATGGTAGAGAGAATGTTTTATTATTCTTTTATTCCTCACCCACAGATGTGAATATAATGTTGAGCCCATAACTGATTACTTAGCTTACATCCATTAAATAAATGGGCTTCTCATCCTTATGCTAAAGAGAATATGTCCAAAAGCAAATAATTAATATATTTTCCTAAGGACAAGATATCTTTTACATAAAAAGCTTTTTGTGTCAGTAGAATTTTATTTTCATGTATTTGACATTTTTTTCACTATTGAGAAGTTAAACATGCTTAATGCTTTCTGTGTTTTTAAGCGTTTTTCTTTATAATGCTCTTTAAATGGGTATGCTCCACGTCATAAGAATCCTTCATGAACTCACATTAATTAGAAAAGAGAAGTTTGTTGATTGTATACTCTGCTACTCTGTGAATAAGAGATTATAATAGAAGTTATCTGACTTCAATCAGATAATTTCAGCCTAAACAAGTATAATTTTTTTGCATGTGATATCTTATAGTAAAAGTCTCATGATTTCAATTTCCTGCAACTCAAAACATTTCTCAGATTTTAATATATTTCAAACTGCCTGTCAGATCGGGAAGAAGAGAAAAACTTTGGGCAGGGAAAAATGAAGGATACATTTCCTCCTTGCAGCTGGAGAAAGTAAAGCAGACAAAATGAATTGACATGCCTCGAGAACATGGCAAAGTTCTAAAGGAACTGTGCCATGCTTGTACACTAAATGATACGGACTTTCTAAAGCTGACACAGAAATACACGTATTTTTGGAGTAAAGAGCTGTTCCTGTTTGAGTCTTTTAAAATAAACATTAGCTTTAATATGGAGTCATTGACATTTTCAAAGATGCAACAGTCTACATAAATCCCAATGGACTATATATATTAATTTTATGGTAGTTGACTTAGGTAAGTCAGTAGTATATACTGTTGTGGTAGCTCCAAGTTTATTTTCTTGTGCCCCACCTCTAGCATAAATTATTTTCATTTATATAGTTTTCTAAAAACTCATTTTTTTCTTTTTTCCCCATCAGATCTGTCATATGTATCAGATTACCTAATTCTGAGCATTCAGAGTGAACCCTGATTTCCATTACTCTCCCTGCACCCCCCACAACCAAAAGCCTCACTTCCACAGTGCTCTGCCCTCTTCCTCCAAACAGGATTTTCATTCGCTGGGCTATTATATAGTTCGATATAAAAATTATCCCTTAAAAGCAGACGATTTCTGTGACGCATAAGAAGAAAAAAAAAAAAAAGGGAGCTAAAAAAAGGAGCTACCTTAACAGCTGTAAAACTTAGCACTTTGTCTTTTCTTGTGGCTACACAATGCCAAACATCCAGATGCGATGTGATCATTTCAATCAGTGGGATGCCTCCAAACTTGAGGAGTTTGGGAGCTGATCAACATAGCAGTCTGACTGAGTGGCTTTTTCCCTTTGCATCTGGATATTTTGACACTATCCAGACATAACCTTTATCATAACATGACCAAAGATGAATGTGAGGTACTTGGTCCAATGATTGGAGGTGAACACAGTATGTAAAATTATTCTCATTGACTGTGATTTCTCAACGTTGCTCATTCTAATCTCTTAGAAAACATGTACCCCTTAAAGAAAATTAAAGAGCACTTACATACTTGAAAAAAAATTTAACTTAATAAGAATGTCTATTCACTCTCGGACATTTTTGCAAAGAATATGTCTGTTGAAAATTTTACTAACAAACACCCGTTTTGCCATAAAAAAATTAGGTGTCACATTTTGTTGGGAAAATCTAGTTCTACTGTTAGGAAATGGAAAGAATTCACTTGTTCTTATTTATTCTTACTTCCTAGTTTTGTTTGTCGGCATTCAGACACGGGCTGAATAAAGTGGATCCTATTTACAATCATAATGGATTTTAAACACACTCTTAGCCAAAGCTTTCAACAGCAAAAAATGCAATTTAAAAAACAAATCAGCTTTGTCAAAAGACTGTTCTCTTTCCCTAGTGCAACCTCCCAGCAGTGGTACCCTGGCACTATGCTGAGTTGCAGGGGAAGAAGGACTATGACCAGGGCCACAGAGAGGAAGAGACAAGGGCATCAGGATTAATGAAACATTTCTTCAAACAATATTTTCTAGTGTCAAACTTCTAGTTTTATAATATCTGATAGAATTATATTCTCCCCCCAGTCTTGGGGCAGGCTGCCTTGAAGGAACTACTACGATCTACTCTTGTTTAGCCCGTGGAACACTCAGGAGAGCAGATTTTATTGTCTTGCTAGCCAGTGATGTACCTAGATGATGGTCAAAGAGGACTTTAGCTTCCAGTAATCTTAACCCTTTTATGAGTGCAAATTGATCACTTAACATTTTTTAAAAAGTCCATTTGGTATCTGACCTGTTAACCTTCATATGACGCCATGACATCTTAAAATCAGAGAAACTATTAGAAAAATTATGCCTTAAACATGGGCCCTTGTATCTTTTACACATTCTCTTCTCCAGTGGTTATTACCTAATAATTTTTGACACTGGTGATTAAACATAAAGTTTTACATTTTATGATTTTCTTTCAAACACACAATTGCTAACATATATATCAAGGCAAAAATTAAACATTCTTAAAGAGTCCATAATTATATTTATACATTAAAGTGTCAACTGGGTGAAATGAATACCTTCAAACAATATTTTAATCTAATTGTTTTAACACAAAACAATTAATCAGTATTTTATCATCACTCCTAAATAATCTCATTTAAAAAAGTAGAAAGGGACACTGATATTCTTTTTTATTAATTTAAGTGGTGATTTTGATTAGAAAAATCCAGTTAATTATTTGATGTTTTCATAACCACACCATATCTTTCTGATTAGAGAGTAATCGCCAATCTCTTACAATCTCTGATTACTGAAACACTTATCATGCTATCATTTATTCCTGAATCTTAGTACTTGAGGCCCCTTCTAGAGGTTAAGTCAGTGTTGAAGACACCATGCTTCAAAAGAAAAGCCTCACTTCAGATGGTTGTATCGGCTGGCAGGCTGTGTGTGCTCAATTCTGAAACAGAAAGTAGAAATCTTCTGAGGGAGGAGCCTTGTTTTGGACAGAGTAAGAATCCTTTGAGCAAAGTTTATCTTCCAGGATCCCCAACCTTCACTTTCTGTGTTTTCTTTCTTTCATGAGGATAAACAACATCCAGAGTTTTGAGTATCTTCATGAGTTCTTGCTATTTCAGAAGCTGTCTGCAGTGCCTATCTGCCACTCCAAAGAAAGTCACTTAATGAACTCATTCATACTGAGCTGCACATGGCTCATGTTGAAAGTTACCATTTGCCCTTTGGACAAACCAAAGAAACCATCGTCAGTTAGGGAATGTGGCAGCACGAGCAAGTCTGAGTAGTCTCCTTAAACCAATAAGCAAACCTAGGACTCTAACATTCCTGGCAGAGAAAGAAATTAAACAAAACTAAACAACGATGAACAAGACATTTCTCTGGGCTTCAAGGATCTTACAGTCAAGCGAGATTGATGAGATTTTAAAATAAATGAGCTTAGATATTTCATACATTCTTACAAGTCTTTTTGCGGCACGAGTAGCTCAGAAACTCCTCCTGTGGATAATGAGTGCACAAGAGCCTGTGTGTATTTTTATCGAAGCACTTAAAATACTCCAACTATCCGTTGACTGCAAAATCATGGACTCTGTGAGGCCAGTGATTGTCTTTTGTTTCTGAGTATCTAGTACATCATAGTAGGTTTTTAATAAGTACTTGTATTTTTTTTAAAGATTTGATTTATTTATTTGACAGAGAGAGACACAGAGAGAGAGGGAACACAAGCAGGGGGAGTGGGAGAGGGAGAAGCAGGCCTCCCGCCAAGCGGGGAGCCTGATGCCGGGCTTGATCCCAGGACCCCGGGATCATGACCTGAGCCGAAGGCAGACGCTTAACGACTGAGGCACCCAGGCGCCCCGGTACTTGTATTTTTTAAATGAATGGATATATGAACACATCAATTAGCTAGCCAAATGTTTTCTTTTTGTGGATGCTGTGCATAGGAGGCAGTAATTGATGCCGTCTAGAGTGGAAGGAAAAGAAGAGGTGAAGGAAAAAGACAAGGGAGTGATCTGCACAGGAGGGTCAGGAAGCAGAGAAACCCTGCCAATTGTTAAAGGTGAGGAGGCCCGCAGTCCCCTCTTCGAATCTGAACTCATGTGACACAACTTGAAGTACCTGTCCCTAAACCAGTTTTGAGAAAGATGTTTACCCTAATAGCGAAAGGTTTGGAAACGTCTCTTTAGACAAAGTAAATCCCCAAATATATGATGTATGCATGGTGATGGAGAGACTATATATAATCCTTCAAGCCAGATGAATAAGAAAACATTGAAAAACGATCTCTGAGCTCAGAAGTACACATAAAAAGCTCAAGCATTAAAAGTTTTCGCAGAGAAAGACAAATACTGTATGATAACACCAAATACGTGGAATCTTTAAAAAAAGCCGAACTCACAAAAAAAGAGAGTGGGACGGTTGTTGGCAGGGAATGGTGTGGGGGAATTGGGAATTAGGGGAAATTGTTTAAGGGTATAAACTTCCAATTAGTAAATAAATAAGTCCTAGAGAGATCACAGTGATTAGAGCCAACTGACTCCAAATTTGCTGAGACTAGATCTTAATTGTTCTTACCCCAATAAAGAAACCACAATATATAAATGTGACAAATCAACACCATTGCACACCTGAAACTTTTATGTTATATGTCAATGATATCTCAATAAAAAAGTATTTTCCCTCATATTTTGGAAATGATCAAAGGGAATGTACTATCAAAGGCCAAATTCTAAGGTTTTCTGCTATTTAGAGAAATTAGGTTTCCAAATAAGAAAACTTGATAGTAATATTTAATTATATTCAGAAAATAAAAGTACTTAATATTTTGGAATCATTCCTAGTTTGAATGATATTTAATTTTCTGGTGTTTTTAAATCCATTATTACCAGATATAAGAACAAATAATTCTCATTTTTTGCTCAGTGGCATTATCTGATGAGGTGCTATTGCCTAACTACATGGATCTACTTTTTTTCTACATGGTTCTTTATAAACCCTATGTATCCTACTGAAAGTATTGAGGGTTATCTTGCTCTTGAAATTATGGTTTTCAAATAATCTCTGATTACTGTGTGTCAACTAACTACAAGGTACAGAAAAAAATGATACGAAAATCAAATAATCTCTGATTACTCTTTAGTACTTAGCTGAGAAAAAAGGCTTTTTTGAGAAAAAAAGATTCTTTATGAACACTTATTAAATCTCTATATCTCGTGTATTATTTTGACATCCTCATTACAGCCCTTCAAGTTTGATACTTTTATTTTTGTTATCTCTGTTCTAATGTAGGAAACTGAGGCACAGAGGGGGCATCCCTGAAGGTGAAGGGTACATATCGTTCCTCAGTGGTAGATCACTTAACTTCAACGTCCATTGCCTTAATCACAAGCGAAATGGACTCCCTTTGCCTTGTGAAAGCTGCTTTGACCTAGTTGCTTATGGTATAAATACCCATCAGTTTATTTGAAGTATAATGCTTTATAAATACATATTGGAAAAGCCTAAAAAGCACAGAGAATAACAGTCTATGTTTATTCAGACAGAAGCTTAGTTTTGTTATCCTTATTCTAAATGCTTTTACGTGCTTCTCTGGGAATAGACATTGAGTTCCAAAAGAACTAGTATTATCACAACCTAGGCACAGTTTTGGTAACATTGCCAAACTCCTTTATGTTCTAATTCGGGTTTCTTCCTGACAGTTTTTTCCCCCACACTTTTATAAGAAGGTGAAGCACGCTTGATACTTTTTGGAAATGAGATATGAGATATGCACATGAAACTGCTGTGTAGATCATGTGGTGTTACACAGAGTTTCTGAATTATTATTGAAAAGTCCCTTTCCCACACACTGAAGCTTGAGAACATCTGACTGCCTCTCCAAGTGTTTTCAACTTCTAGAGGGGAATGAGTTTGATGCACAGCGTTAGAGCCAAATCACTCATTAGTACCTTATGAAAAGTTGTGGCAGAAGGCAAAAGAAATCTAGTCAAATTATACTCAGGCTCTAATGGAAGTGAGAAATCCTTTATTCCTATCACTTTATGATTTTGCTTATTTATGGCCTCTGTGCCCAAAGGCTATACAAGAGAGACGCTTTATTAATCTACAAAATGAGTGAGTGTAATGGAGCTGTAGCTAGTATTTTCTACAGCTTTAAACAATAATATAAACAAAATTTTGGCTATTTTGAAGCCTATAAATGGGAAAAAAATACATGCACAGAAATAAGTGTTGGAACAGATGAACATGTGGACATCCATTGTTAAACTGTTAAGGGATAGACAACGGCCAGATACACCCAAAAAGAAAATAAAGGAATAATTCACAGCAAAATGAGAATTATTGTGACTGATTGTCAAGAACTCACACAGTGAGATGCTTCTGAATTTTTAGATTTAAATTTGGAAATATGTAACTAAAAGATGTAGTCTATAAAATCTACATCAGGGTCTAATTACCAAAGAGAATAAAATACATCTCAGTGCCCTGTTTTATGTTGGCAAAGTGTAAAAAGTTTTTGTAACTTGTACAGATAATCCTATTTTTAAATTTTCTTTACTAAGTTCTTCAGAGTTTCACCAGAAATTCTGACTTTTTTAGAAAATAAGACAGGCAGAGGAGAAAGAAGAAAGATGAAGCTAAAAGAGAGGCCCAGGCAGAAAGAGTAAAGAAAGGGAAGGACACAGAATAAGGTTTTTCAGAAGACATAAAAAGAATAAAATTACAAAAAGGGAGGGAAGAATAAAGAGTAATGTGCATGATAGCCCACATAAGGATGGATAGCTGATTTCATCACTAAGAGATTAGCAATGGATTCACATATTTGGGGGCTTATTTCTCTTACCTTTAGAATCAAAACACAGACGGCAAGGATATTTTTACCTTTTATTTTCATCACCCAGCAAGTGCTTAGCGGTTTAATGTTAAAGGAGAAAGAACAAAAGACTATACCAGATGCTAATTAAGTGTGGGTAGAAAGGAAGAATGGAGCACTAGAGAAAATGTCTGTAAGAACAAACATAAGCTTTTTCTCCATTACTTATCATTACGGGCCTCATATTCTTTATGGTGCTAATGCTTTCAGTACTTATTGATTTACTAGACTGGTAATTACACTAACATCGACCTGCATTTTTCTTTCCTGCATAAATGTTGAGTTTGTTAAAAGCCAGTGCGATCAGGTAACTGTAATGCCAAAATATAATGCGGTAGACATTTTGAAGGCCTACTGTGTGCAAGGCCCGCTAATGACATTGGGGATACAAAGAACCCACGTAGCCTCAATTCCTGGTTTTAAGAAGCTATTAGGCTACTTGGGAAATTAATCGTATTTCCAACAGAATTTATGATACAATATAAAGAGAATCTCATAAAAATATGAACATTTGCTTCTGTGGGGGTTTCAAAGAAAAGAGAGAACATTTATTCTTTAGAAGTTTTTAAAAACTTAATTTATGAAATAGGTGGCATCCAAGTTATGTGACCATCACCAAGTTACTTACAATTAATAAACCTCAGTTTCCCTTTCTGTAATATTGTGATAATAACAGTACCTACTTCATGAGACTGCTGTTGAAGAATTAAGTAAAATGTAAGGTACCCAGAATAGTGCCTGTACATAATAAGCACTATATAATGTTAGGTATTAACCTTTTATAATTATTATATTTATTGCTATTGTTAAGCTTGAACAGGTACTCTCAGAATTTTAGTGAGACCCAAACAACTTTCATTTCTCTGAAGCACCTCGTATATTAACAAAGAAAGGACAAAATAGGGTTGCTAAAAAAACTGAGGTGTATTTTCAATGTCCACAAATAAGAAATTAATGTCCTTAACACCAAGAAATATAACATCTCTCGCTCTCTGTATAACTCTATTTGAAGGTAAATTTGAGGTCTTTTGTGGGTATGAGACCTAAGGCAAATGGCCATCCTCCCATCCCATCATAGGCACTGAGACTGAGAACTGAATAGAAATAAGGTTGAGATGGATAAGAGGGATTTCAGGTGAAAGAAGTAGAAGGAGCAGAGGTATGGAAGCAAGAAGATACAGGGAGAGTTTGGGCAATGATGAATTGCTTATTTTAGTGGAGGTGTAGGATATATCTAAGAAAGCGAGATAGATACTTGGGGGAACACAAGGTGGTAGATCTTCAAATAATTCAGGAAGGAATAAGAGATTGGTTTCTTAGGTCTGTGCGTGGGTATGTATGTGCATGAGTGTCCATTGGTGGCGGTCATAGAACTGGCATTGTCTTTTATTTATTATATTTTTAAAGATTTATTTATTTGAGGGGGGGCACGCACATGTGAGTGTGCATGTACAAGTGCAGAACAGGGGAAGGGGCAAAGAGAGTCTTAAGCAGACTCTGCGCTGAGTGTGGAGCCCGACTCGGGGCTTGATCTCACGACCCCGAGATCACGACCTGAGCCAAAACTAAGAGTCAGCTGCTTAACGGACTACACCACCAACGTGTCCCTGATGTTGTACACTATAGAAGAGAGGTTTGGGGTTTATAGGTCAATGAATTCCTGCCTCACAGTGCATTTAGCAGCTAGCCTTGCTTATGCTCTGACGGAATAAACAGAAGCCATTACATAGGCAGAGAAAACAAAACAGAAAACATTAGAGACCTTTCAGGCAATCTCTTTCCTAATTTACACAGCCGTCTTCACCCAGCTATCTTGCTGGTTTTGCTGTTCACCAAAGGTTGGAGAAAGTCCTTCTGTCAATACAGGGGTGATTCTTCCAGGTGAGCTCATTGCTTCACCCCAGAACCATAAAAAAATACCTTTGTCGGTAAATTCTTCCACTCTGGTTTGAATTCCTTTTGCTTCTAGTCCCATGGAACTTCTTTAATCCATTCTCTTTTATTGCCTCTATAACCCTTCCTCAATCCTGGTTTCTCCTCCTAGATTTTAAACCTGTTTAACATGTTCTCATTTGTAATTTCTACCTTTCTGGTCTGTTCCCATCCTTTTTTTGTGGACTATTTGTCTGTGTTTATCTGCTCCACAAAGGATTCATTCTTTGGTCTTATTCTTTTCTCAGCCTACACACCTCATCTACGTGGGTTCAGTTACCAGCCATGTATTTATGATTCTCAAATATCTGACACAAGGACCAGGTCATATACATAATGGATTGTTGGGATGACTGGTGTATCTAAAACGGAACTCATTATCTCCTCAATGCTCTTGCTCCTGCACCATATGCATCACAGGGTGGCAGCCCAATTATTTCAATCATCCAACTCATAGACCTGAAAGAAATCCCAGGTGCCTCTTTCCTTCATCATCTCTCTCGTATCAGTTTCTAATTCTTGGGCTGTATGAGTTGAGATTCTTTGGATGCAAGCAATATACAGAAACAGTAATTTATGACAAGCACACCACTAGGAGCTGGAAGTTTGGAGAACTAGGCAGTAACAAGTTTTGGCAAGGATGGGAAGAAATTGGAACTCTTGTACATTGTTGATAGGAATGTAAAATGGTTCAGCTGTTTTGGAAAGTAGTTTGGTACTTCTTTAAATTACTAAATATACATATGACCTAGCAATTCCACTCCTGGGTATAAACTAGAGAAATGAAAACATGTTCATACAAAGACTTGTACATGAAAGTTCATGGCAGCATTTTTCCTAATAGCTCAGATATGGAAACATCCTAAATTTCCACCGGCTGATGAATGGATAAACAAAATATAGTACACCCATACAAGTGAGTGCCCTTCAGCAACAAGAAAGAATGAGCACTATTCATGTCACAACATGGGTGCAATGTGTAAAAAGCCAGTCAAAGAAGACTACATGTTGCATTATTCCATTTATATGAAATGTCCAGAAGACACGAATCTGTACAGATAGAACAGAGATTAGTGGTTGTCAGGAGGTCGGGGAATAAGAAGTGACTATTACTAAGTATGGTGTTCCTTTGGGGTGTAATGAAATGTTTAAATATAGATTTTGGTGATGGTTACATGACTCTGTGAATATATTAAAAACCATTAAACTGTATACTTTAAAGATTATTTATTTACTTTAGAGAGAGGGTAGAGAGAGAGTGTGTGTGTGAGTGAGGGGAGCAGACAGGGAGGGAGAGGAAGGGGGGAAGAATGTCAGGCGGACTGTGTGCTGAGTATGGAGCCTGACACAGGGCTCAGGGCTTGATGCCACGACCCTGAGATCATGACTTGAGCTGAAACCAAGAGTAGGACGCTTCACTGCCTAAGCCACCCAGGGGCCCCTAAACTGTATACTTTAAATGGGTGGATTTTATGGTACTTGAAATAAACCTCAATAAAGTTGTTTTAAAGACATAGAAAAATCAGCGATTTAAAAGCCTTCAAGACATCCCTGCTATCCGCAGCCATACTTCTCTCGCTGGGGCATGTGCACTGGTCCCCAGGATGAAATCTAAAATGCATCAACATGGCAGAAGGTCCTTATTGTTATTTCTCTGCCTATAGTTCTTTCTCAATCTTTGCAAGGATTAGCCATACATCCTTTGTTCCAGCCAGGCAGAACTACTTGTACATGGCTCTGCCTTGCTTCTTTGCCTTTTGCCATGTCCTGCCCCATGCCTTCCCCATCCCAACTCATAAGCCAAATTCTTATTCTTTAAGATGTAATTGCATATTACTTCTTCCAGTGTTATCAGTTATAATTGTTCCCTTGCAAAAAAAAAAAAGGATTGGGGGCAATAGAATATAGTTTGGGCAATAAAATATTTTGGAAGGAAAGAGAATGGTTCAGAGAATGATAGAACAAAGTGAACTTTCAAGCCACAGAAAGGAAAAATTAAAGGTCTAGACTGAGGAAACTAATGTATAGCTTCTTTTAGATGAGGTTCTTAGAATGACTTGGTTCTGTTTTAGGACTCCATGAGATTCAGTTCAAGATTCAAGACTCAAGGAGGAAGAAATTATCTGATTGCCCAACTTGGGTAGCATGCCCATGCCTCAAGCAGGGGCTGATAGGACATCTGGATGAATGGTCCCACCAAGACTACATGCAGTGGCATGGGATAATATGATCTCATATGTTCTCTCACATTTCTAAGCCTTCTTGAAGTTAGATGAGACCATGAGGTTAATTGAGCCGTAGAGGCATGAGAGGATGTGACATGTCTAAGCATTCATGTCCAAGGTAAGAAGAGCCAGTGCAAGACCCTCTAGCTGTAACTGCCATGTGTTCCCAATGGTATAGCTAAGGAAGGTAGAACCCTGGTTCCTGGGTGCATCTGGGGCCAATGAAGGCTTCTCTGTGGGTGGAGAGCATGTAGCCTGGGCATGATATAAAATTTTGGGGTCATTTTTATTAACCCTATCCAAAGTAAAATATTTCTTAAACTAAAGAGGCAGTGTCATAAGAAAAAAGGGGGAATGGATGGTGAGCAAGCAAAACCAGCAGCTGCCCACTAAATTCAATGAAGCTTCCTGACCTGCCGGGACCATTAACACTTCCTACTCTGTGCTCTCATAGTAGTTTGGGATATACTTTAAGTAGTACACCACAGTAGCTGTAATTATTTGATTACACGTTGTTTCTTTCACCAGCTGCTGAGCTTTACACCTACGAGACAATGAGCAAATATTTGTTAAATGAAAGAATGAATAAATGAGTAAAAAAAGAAAAAGTGAAAGAAAAACAAATCTGGTAATTAGGTAGTCATTTCTATGACATAAAAGTACCATGATTTTCTCACATTGGTTTTTCTCCTTTGTGTATATTCACGTTTTGTTTCAGTCTTTAGTAAATAAAAAATGTTCCAATGCAAAGTGCATAAAATATAGCCTGCTGGTCTACCTAGCCTGCAAATGTGGTTTTGGTCTGCTCCACATCTTAAAAATTGTGATTTAATTACCACATTCTTTTAAATATAGAAAATTTTGCCCAAGGATCTGGGGTTCTAGTCTTTTTTTTTTTTTTTTTTTTTTAATTGGAACAGCTTGCAATAATGAGGACTTAGATCCTTTTGGAGACGATTAGTTGGATCTGAGGTGCTGTTGTTTCTCACACACACAGAGAGTTCTTCGACTTTGCAGAATGTCCATCCAGCCTGCTTTTCAGTTACCTGCATTCACTTACCCCTTCCAGTTCCCTGTCAGGCTCTGTGGGCATTTTTGTCTTGGATCCCTGTAAATGCTTTAGGAAATGCAAGTGTGTTTAAAAGGGCTTTCCTGGGACACCAGCACTGTTGAAGCCTCGGTTTCTGTGAGATTTCCTCTTTTCAGTGGAAGAATTGATCTCTGCCGTCACATATCATGAATAAAGTGCTAAAGTTTTTAAAACCATCTGCGTAAAGCATTGGTTATATATTATGCTGTAATGGTCACTGTCTACTAAGGGTGCAGGCGATTAACTTTTACTTGGTGATTTCTTCAATTTTAGGGAAACATTTTTGATTTGGTCTTGATGTAGATTAAATGCATTGTATGAACTTCTTTTTTTTTCTGCAAGAGTATAATTTGGTTCATAAATTGCAGATGGTGGAATCATGCTAAATGAATATCCTCATTGCTCAGAAAATTAATTCTTTTGACAGAATCATTCACTTAAAATGGAGTGAATATTTAACTTTATATATTAAGAGGTTTGAATGAAGTATCAATGCCTTCATTTTCATATACTGTCTCCCTCAATAATTTCATAGTTCATTTCCCTTTTATTGAAGTTAGGGATATTTGAGCCATATTTGTAAGTTCTCATTGCCAAACATTTTTCTTTCATTCATTCTCTATTTTTTTTTTTTTATTTTTGGTGTAATGTTTCTGGTTCTCCCGCATTAGCTATTGAATACAAATGGTCATAATCAATACATGTACCTTCGACAACTGACCTTAGGCTGTACAGGATAGTGGGTAAGGCCAGAGGCCTAGAACCAGACTGGCTGGGATTTAAATTCGGGAGTCTCCATCTTCTGCTGTGTGATTTCCGGCAATCTGCTAAACCTCTCCGAATGAATCTCAGGCTCCTCATTCATTCCAAAGAATGAATCACATAATAAAATATGTAGTATACACATATAATATTATGTATGATATTATATATATCATACATATAATATATATATAACGCATAGCCACTATTATTGAAATGATACTCACCACAAATTCTATACACCACTGCCAGTTTCAGTTTGTTAAAGAAAATGACTTTGCATCCATTCAAGTCTTCACAGTCGAAGTCCTCCTACCACCAATGCCCATCAAATGGAATCCAGTTATTTTTTGTTTTAAGGTCTTCCACCTTCTAAACTGGTTTTTTACTTACTCCAGGACCACTGGATTTTTGTTTTGTGTTTGTTTTGCCTCTGACCACCCTATATACCTTCCTTCTTTTATCCCTCTTCTGCCATTCTCCTGGACTATAATAATTTTCCTAAAAATTTTTCCAAAGTAGGAAATTTTCCTACTTATCAGAATTCCTCTTGTCCCTGAAGGTGTAGCTCAAATAACACCCTCTCTCTTAGATTCCTGTTCTCAAATGTAGAAATCTTAATTTTGGAAACGTAAATTTGGCACTTCTATGTCATTTATCTTTTTTATAGTTTCTGTTAATGGAAGCAATTGGGGAGGGATGTGTGGAGATAGAAATAGATGGCCTAAATTAGGATACAAGAAAACAGATAGATTTGAATCATATAGGATCAGATTAACCACGGTTTAACAGGTGTCTGGGAGTTATTTGTCCTCAAGCAGGTCTTAGCAGTGTGCAGTAGGAATCAAGCCTAAAGGCGGGGCTGCTTTGGGGTCAGAGTGAGTTGGTTGCAGGGGAAGGTGGAGGAAGCAGCAAAGTAGGTGAATTTTCAGCAGAGAAACTGCAGGAAATGAGGAAAACCTCAGTTCCTGCTGACTCTTAACCATGGTTTACTGTGTAATTAGCACCTGACTCACAGGGAACAGCAAACATTTTCTGTAAAGGCCTAGAAAGTAAATATTTTCAGCCATACCTTCCATCTTACAACTACTCAACTCTGTTGTTTTAGCACAAAAGCAGTGATGGACAATATGTAAACAGATAGGTGTCACTGTGTTCCAGTCAAACTTTAGGTATCGGGATGCAGGCTGGATTGGGGTTGTAGCTTGTGGACCCTTTGAACTAAAATCTTTATAAACAAAATATAGACCTTTGAGAACAGGGTGCCTCTTTCTTCTGCACCTCCAACTGCCAGTATAGTTTTGATATATTTGAAATATTCACTAAAGATGTATTATTCATTAAGGGTGAAGATTATTTGCGGCATAACACATCTCATTTATAATATATATATGTTAATTCACTCTGATACCTGGAACGTTTTCCTCCCATACCATATTTGTGTTGACACTTACTATTTTGGGGGTGACAGTTTTATTTCCTAAATATGTTCTCTGTACTACATTCTTTGGATATTTCATTAGTTAAAAATAATATAATTCTTTTTATTTGAGTTTCATAAAATTGCTTCTTCTACTGATTTTAATCTCTAAAGACTCTGAAAAATAAGTGAGCATTATTTATTAACTTTAAAAAAGAGATGGGAGGTCAACAACTTATATACTAATTAACTCCAATAAGCTCAAACTTGGTCCTCGTAATTTTTTGATGACATGACATGAAGCTACTATTTCCAGGGGTTGGAAAGCAGTAGTTGGCTGATGCTGTCTGTCATGGGTAAGTGAAGAAGGTGTGATAACATTCATATCATACACCTAGTATCCTTGATCCAAGTAGTATAAAAAAATGCTATCAAACTATAAAAAATATATAGATTGATATTTTGTGAGTATGTTTGAAAGATATTCACCAAATTATTAAGTAGGGCCACGATGGGAGATATTATTTATTTTTGATTTTGATTTTGATGGATTTTCCAAATGTTCTATGATGGAAAAATGTTATTTTTAGGATTTCACTTCTGGTAATATGGTGAACCAGATACCCAGAAGGGCTCAACTGTTATAGTACCACCTAAGTCCTACATAATGTACACCTAGTGTATTTTTAACGCATGGCTAGACTGTCAGGAAAGGGATAGAGATAAACTAAAACATTTGATTTCACTAGGGTCAGAGAAGTCCTAGAAGTAAATGTCAATCCCAGGGCTGGCACCAGGAGGCTTAGCAGTGGGCTGCCACATGTTGACAGAGCTGACATTCTGATTCCCGCATAAAGCTATAAACTTGAAAAGTGGTAAAGTGGTTCCATGCCAAAACTGCAAATTTCCTCTAGAATAACAAATCCCAAATGTATGCTGTTGGTACTTCTATAGCTTAAATTCAACAAAATTTTAGCTCCCCAAAGAAAGGAAATCACCAAACATAAAGAGAAATATGGCAGTATGAGTGAGAGCACAAACAATGAAGGTTCAGACACCACGTGAAGTGCAGAGATCATGGAATTTTCAGACATAGACTATAAATTACTAATAAAAGTTAAAATAAATTAAAAGTAGAATAAAAAGGGGGAAACAATAACAAATTACCAAGAATGACCACCCAAACTGAATTTTTAGAAATAAAAAAGGTAACTGTTGAAAATTAAATTCAACGGATGGATGGTATTATAGATTAGACCCTGTTGAAGTGAGCACTAGGGAACTAAAATACAGATCCAAAGGAACTACTCAAATGTAGTATGTGAGACAGAGGCGCAAACCATGAGAGGTTAAGATATATGGTTAATAGAGTTAGAAGGTATGTACATTCTCAGTGGGAGTCCCAGAGAAACAGACCAGAGATGATAGTGAAGAAAAGAAGTGTCTGAGACTTTTCTACAACATATGAAATACATGAACTCACAAATATGAAAAGCACGATATATAAAATGCAGAGGGAAAACAAACAAACAAACAAACACCAAGACAACCGTGGTGAAACTACAGAACACCAAGGTCTAAAGAAAAGGTCTTAAGAGAAGCTCCAGAGAAAGGACAGATCAAATGAATGCAAATCAGACTGACAGCAGAGGTCTCAGCAGCAGCAGTAGAAGCAGGAAGGTAAAGTATATTTACTTCTAGAATTGTGAACCCAGCAAAACTGTTTTAAGAAAAAGAGTGAAATAAGAACTTGATTGATTCTTTGGGGGTACTTGTTTAAAATTGTATTTCTTCTTTAAATAAACCCAGTGGCTTCATATTAGCTTGGAGTTTTCTTTGTTGGAATTTTTGATTTATATATTCAATCTCTAAAATAGATATGGGACTTTCAAATTCTTCTTGTGTCAGAATAAAATAGCTGTGTTTTCTGAGAATTTTAAAATTTTATCTAAAGTTTCAAATTAATTAGCATGCAAGTTTTCAAAATACTGTTATTATCTTTGGGATATATATAGTGTGATATTCCTTTGTTCATTTCTGATATTATTTGTGTCTTCTCTCTTTTTGTTCAGATTTGTTGAGGCTTTATCAACTTTGTTTTTAAAGAAAGAACTTTGGGTCCTGTTGATCCCCTGCATTTCATTTTTTTTTCTTCTTAATTTCTGCTCTTAGCTTTATTCTTCTTTCTCTGACTTTCTTTTGTTTTAAGTTGCTATTCTTTTTTCTAGTTCCTTGATATGGATGCTCAGAATAGATTTTCCATCATTCCAATGTTCTAACATAAATTGTTGAATTCAGTGGTTTTCAAAGTCAAAGCCTGGACTAGACAATTAGCATCAATCCAGAACTTGTCAGAAATGGAATTTTGGGGACCTAATCTCAATTCTATTAAAATCAGAGTTCTGAGGGGAGGGGCCCAGCCATCTGGATTCCAGTAAGTTTTCATTTAATAATAGAACATTGTTTATAACAGTTAGTGTAAAGAGTAGACAATTAGGTTAAAACTAGGCTAAAACCTGTAAATGCAAGGGAAATAGTTCTAACAGGTAAGGACATTATTTCAGAAATACATGCTGATTTAAAATTGGTTAAGAAAACCCTAGCAACATCAATACCAAAACCAAAACAAAATAAAACCATACACAACAGATAATTTCTAGTGAAGTTGAATGGCTGATCACTCTAATATTAAATGCTAAGATTCATATTTCATAATTTTAATCTATCCTGTTTTCTTATATCAAATAATCTTCCTCCTAAACAATGGAAATTTTCTTAGCCATTGCTGTGCATTTCAAATTACATAAAAGGAATTTCCTCATGATAATCAGGCCTTAACTTCCTTAAGGGTAATACTCAAAGAAGCATGATTTTTGGGGGCAATTTTATCAAATTATTAAAAAAATAATTTTGACTAAACATTAACAAAAGAAAAAAGCTACCAGTAATATCATCTCAAACAGATGATTTCAAATAGTTGAAATGCTATACTTTGCATGGTCCAGTAGCCCCTGAAATAACACATAAATCCACAAATATAAAGAAAAAAAGCAAGTAGACAAATCAGATGTGGTGAACTTCACTTGCAGTTGGTATGGAGACTGCCCTATTTTCAAAAGAAATGGCCACAGCCAACAGCACATTATGTATTGCTAGATTTAATTTTCAATTTTTCTGAAGAAAATAATATGCCAGAGTAGCAACCTCAGTAAATAAAGACAAAACATTTTGGTCATTTGAATTTTGGAGAACAGAGTATCAGTGAGGGAAAAAAATTATATGTGGAATCCCAAAATCCTATTAAAACCTAGAGTGAAAAAATTTGCAATTCACTTATCACCACTGTATAATTCACACAAAAATCTGCTTAGTTCTTACCAAGATAGCTTATTAGTGTGCCTAAATTCACAACTTTTGAACTTTTCACCAAGAAACCATGGAGTTTATACTTTCTATGGAAAAAATCTAATCAAGACTTTAAATATAATAACATTTTAATTTTTAAACTAAAATAAAGCAAAAGAAATATCCCAAATCTATGTTCCCAGTTTGACTACAATTGTTGGAATTGTCAATCAGTTCGGAAAGATTTTTTCCCTCTTTTCTTAATCAAATCACTGAAGAGTGAGTCATATTTCCCTTTTCACTCCTTCCTTTTAAAAATCTACTCTTAAAATAGTTCTGAGACATTGAAAGGGATAAATAATGGAAGAATAGCAGGAAAGCAAAATTATCAGGATGACCTAGAAAATGGGAACAAGTTTTGAATTTATGCAGAAATGTTTAACTCCATAAGTGCCACATATCTCTGATTACTAAG
This sequence comes from Zalophus californianus, assembly GCF_009762305.2. Taxonomy (NCBI): domain Eukaryota; kingdom Metazoa; phylum Chordata; class Mammalia; order Carnivora; family Otariidae; genus Zalophus; species Zalophus californianus. Next base: position 37,698,440 of record NC_045595.1, on the reverse strand, counting down.
GAGACTCTTAAATTTAAACCCCTATGCACAGGAATTATATTTTAAACTCAAATCGGTAAACCATTATAATTTCTATATACTAATAGTTGACTTTGTGTGTGTGTGGCAATGACAATACTTTTATTAGAGATTCTAGGGATGCTTATTTCAACTATTTATATAGCAAAATAGAAATATGTTATAAATTTAACCCGTTGTATCAATGTTGTTTTATAGTCAATACATATTTTGAAATAAAACAAAGGAATTTATCAAGTGTCTTCATGTGTGCTTAAGTTATTGAGTATGCCCAAAGTAGATCTAAATAAAAACTTTTATTATTCTTTGTAGTCACATAAATTATTAATGACATGTAAGTTTATACTGTACATACTGGATTTCATTTTCCAAGTTTTTGCAGAGTGAAGAAACCCATTGAAACATAATGACTAATACAAGTGACTTTTACTACTGCATACATCCGTTCTCTTTGAAGAACTCCTATAGTCCCTACATATGGGAATACGGTATGGAGGCTAATTTAAAAGGCATCAACAATATTTTCAGGGATAAAATGTTTTGGTTGTTAAGAATACCAGCTGGCATAGTGAGTATAAACCCTGTTAAATGTTCAAGTATTAGCTTTCAGAAGGGATAATAAATTCTATGTCAAGGTTGACAGTGGCAGAGAATGAATAAATCAAAAAGTAAACCATGCATTTAAAATAGAACAGAAACCAAGGAAAATAATGTGAGCTATCAAGACAAATAAACAAATGTAAACAGTGACTGTGGTAGATTGAAGTGTTTTATTGGTACTCCCTTGTTCTTCGTCTAGGTCATCAGGTAGATGAAACTAGTTGGAAGCTGTTCAGTCATTGTAGAGGTGTGTGTACACAGCAATAAATATGTCCCACAGCACTGATAAACTCTCAGAGCCTATAGGCCAAGGATTTTATGCTCCAAGAGAGACATTTTTGCCAGGTACCTGTTCTTGATGATATCACATGTTACTTAAAAGCCTACTACAGTCTGTAGCATTTATTTTTTCCAAGATGGACAACAGTGTTGGTTATTGTAAATCTATTATGAAAAGAGATCTTGTGACTTGGGATTTTAAAATAAAAAAAAAAAAACTGTAGTATGCTACTGTATTTCCATGTTTGTTTTTAATCCAACATGTCATTTGTAAAGAAATACAGATACATGAGACAGGGAATTTTTAAATTATTTTGATAGTAGAAAGATGGCTAGATTTGGAAGCCAAATGATTTCTTCTATTTTTAAGCAAGTTCTTTAAATTTTCTGTCCATTTAGATTCCTTATCTGTACAATTAGAACAAGGATATGGGTAAATATATGTGAAAAATATCTTAGGAACTGGAAATTGATTCAAAAATAAATGTTATTGTTGATATACTATGTTAAGTCTCTCTGGGTATTCTTATATTATTTTCAAAATACAAATGAAAATATTTAAAAATTAATATTTATTAATATGTGACATTATTTTGAATCTTTTTAGCTAGCTCTCAAACCTTTTTTCCTCATTTTTGTGATTTTATTTTTGATGCTAATCAGAGAAAGGGTAATTTTTATATGATTAATTGAATATGTTTGAAGTAAAGACACTTTGAGAGGAAAAAAAACTAACAATGCCACATATTCTCAACTTCCATAAATAAATTCTGAAAAAGCAACTTAATCTATATTCAGATTTCTTTGAGGGCTGAGCATGTTCAAAATGCTAAACATACAGTGATGAATATGATATTGTTCCTGCCCTTGTGGGTCTCATAGTCTATGAAAGGAGACAAACATAATCATAATAAGCAAAAAATTATAATAGAATCATAGTCTAATAGAGAAAGATCTACTTTTAATTTAGTCTAATGGGTGGTAGTAAAAGAAAGTTTGGTTCATTTATTTTGCCTACTCTTCACAAAGCATTACCTTGCTATGTGCTCACTCCACTCAAGATACACTTCTACAATGGACTCGTGCAGTAGCAGATGGAAAAATTAGGATGACAGTGGACTTGTAGAAGCGGTTTTATTTTTGGCATTAACTAACATGAGAGCCCTGTTCATTCATCAATGGATATATTTTATGTCAACTAACTATAAGCGAGTTATCTATACTTCCCTGAATGTTCAGAATTTATAAGGAGTGAAAATAATTGAACATTCTTTACCATAAGACATATAGTAAGGCTTTCTACTTTGGACTGATTAAGTCATGTGTTTCCTCATCTCAAAAATGTTTTTTGATATCAAAACTCATTTTTTTAAAAGATTTTATTTATTTATCAGGGACACACAAGCAGGCGGAGTGGCCGGCAGAGGGAGAAACAGGCTCCCGCTGAGCAAGAACCCCGGGATCATGACCTGAGCCGAAGGCAGGCGCTTAAGGGACTGAGCCACACAGGCGTCCCTCAAAACTCATTTTAAGTGAAAGAAAGTAAATAACTTAGAAAAGCTGATATTTTGTTCCAATTTTGTTATACTAAAAATTGGTAAAATTGCATTGATTTTATGAGCATTTCTTCATATAGCTCTTTGTGTGTTAAATGAAAATGCTGATCCCCTATTTTGGTATGCATGTGCATAAGAACAGGTACTAATAAAAACATCATAGTTTATTACAAATATAAACAATAAAAAACAACATGTGCAAAGATTAAACAATATCCTAGGTAAGCAGAAAATACTCTTTATTTCTTACCATGTTATGACATAAGGAGAGAAAAAATGTTTTGATGTAAAAATCTGTCAGCTATCATGTAATTTAATATGTAGTGACATATACTGCTAAAAGGTATATATTAACATTAAAGACCCAAACTCCAATGATTAATATTACAGTGATGACAGAATGAGTGTGCCCAATTTTAATCCACTGTTTATCTATGTGGGGTAATTTATAGATCACTCGACATGTTTTAATAGTAGACATAAAAAGATATCCTCTAATACCCACTTGCTTTCAAGATCTGGCATTTGCAATTACAAATACAAAGAAATACCAGGGGTTGCCTTCATTGGCTATGTATACAAATAGCTAGTCATCCCATACACAGTTTATCAAAAGTGATCTATTAATAACAAAACTGCTCCAAAGACCCAGGGTCTCTTAATATTCTGGTTGAATATCAAGGGGTTGACTTAAAATGAGGGCAGAAACACAAAGAGTAGAGAACACATTGATTTGCCCGCCAAATATAGTTTTACCATCATAAATCTCAGGCTGACAACTGCACAAAGCTTTCTTCACCCAAACACTGCCAAGTCAGGGCGTTTATTCACTGATTGGCTGATAGTCACCATGACAACTGATGCCACAATTAGACAAGTACAATCCCACTTTCAAACATGCACACAATTCATTAATTCAGCAGGACTTTGTTGATGATATATTATGAGGTTAGTATTTAATACTATTCAGAAACTGATATATTTGCCTCTTATCTAGGGTAAAATAAATTTTAGGAAGTGATGAAAACAATCATTTAATTAGACTAAAGTAAGTTTGACAAGTGACTCAGTGAATTTAAGTGTTTTTAATAATTTTACAGGTGTCTCATTCTTTAAATGACTATTGAGATAACTTTCAAGTTATTTTCCTATGAGTCCTTTTAAAAAAATTGGGAAGAATGTGAGTCCAATTTCCTACATACTAAATAAGAGAACAACAAATATTTCTTTGGCACTTGAGAGGAAATAGTTTTACTCAATGTTGAGTGATCATTGAATTTAACAGATATTCATCTGTAGAGAACCCAAAGAAAATTGCAAAAGGAGTAATTTCCTTATTCTTTGTCTACCTTATAGAAAAAAAGAAACCATATTTCCCAGAGATGTTTCCTAAAACAGACTGACCACATACATTGAGAATCTAAGTACAGATAAAAGTAGTCTAATGAGGAGTATAAGTCAACGTTGTATTTATCAACACTTATGTAATTTTAGCTCAGCTAGTCTTATCAATCAAACCACTGAAAGCGAAATGCTGACATTTCTAAACTCAGTTTCCCATATCATGATCCAAAGAGTGTGTGAATATGCAGTTAATGAGTTAAAACCCTATACATCTGTATGTGTTCCTGTCTTTCTGTTTGTAGGAACATACAGTGGAAGGTATAAAAGACTAGACACCATATTGTTAGTAATACTTACTTCTGAGATGTGGATTAGGAGAAGGTGGGGAAACAATTTTTCTTTACGTATTTTTTACTAATTGTTCTAATTACAGTGAGGCTTAATTTTTAACTTAAGTACAAAATCCAGTAAAGTACTGGAAACATATAAGTACCAAGGCACCGAAGTATTATGCTCAACAGGGTCTCATTTTGTTATATAACACCATATGTATCAGTGGACATCTCTGTGTGTGTGTGGTGTGTGTATATGCATGCAAAATAGAAAAAAAAAAAGATTGGAAGAACATATCCTAAATTTTTACCACTGATTGTCCCTAGATAGTAGGATTATTTTTTATTTTGTTCTTTTTACTTATTTGTATTGTTTATAATGAGGATGATTTAATTCTTTCATGAGGAAGAGTTACTATGCTATAATCAACAAAAATGACTAAATGAAACATTTGTTTCTTACCTTCTATGAGTAGCACTCACTGTTAGGAACTTAAGGATGTGCAAAGAGAGGCTCTGTCCTCAAGATGATTATAATTTATTTAATGGAGAAACAATGGAAGTATGAAAAATCAGAAGACGTAGTATGAAGCATACAGATGATGATTGTACAGCAGTTCAGAATCATCACATATCTTTTTAAAGATACACATTTGTCATATTAAAACTACTATTTTTGGTAAAGTGTAAAGACTTAATTATTTGATACATGTATAAAATGAATATGTATTTTTAAAGTAACTACCAAAATTGAAATTGTTTCAGCAATAAAAGAAGAACAGTAATTTCAAAAGCTCTTAGAAGTAGGCAACAATTAAAAAAAAAGGAATTTAAAACATTCCTTAGAAAAATAAGACTGTCTAAAAAAAGACTGTCTAAAAGTTTAGACATCCAAACATAAAATATTTTATCTTATTCTTTGACTCTGGGTGTAACCCAGAAGATCACTTAAAAAAAATGGCTCAGCTTTTAATGAGGTTATATAAATTAATACCCATTTTTACTATCACTTTAACATGATATTTCCTAAGATTATCACACATTGATTCCCCAGGAGCTGGAGGGCTCCCATCATACTGTAAATCATTTCTGTTACTTTACAGTGTATATGGAAATATTTTTCATATTTGCTTTCCTAATTTGTCTTCTACCTAATAATCAGCCTCATATTTAATTAGAATTTAGTGGGAAATTAGTCCACATGAAAATAAACAGTTATGTGGCATTCTGAAATGCCACATTCATGTTGTCTATAGGCTGCTGGTAACGTGCCTGAAGACAATGACTCATGGAGTCTAAGACACATATGTTGTCTTTTGTCTAAGAAGGCTATATTCCTTTGAGAAAATCCCGTCTTAACCTGGATTCTTCCCAGAAAGCAGAACCAAAATGAAGTGATCAGGGAAGAGGACTGGAAGCAAGGGGGGAAGAAAAAAAGAAAGAGGGAGAGACAATTGTAGGGTGTGTTCTTGAGTTAGTCACCACTGAGGACAGCTGGTGCTTAATCCCTCTGAGGATCCACAGAAAATGCTTCTCAGAAGGTTTGTCTGAGGCACAGAGGAGAAAACCATTGATTCACTGGCTCCCGTCTCCTGCTGGTCAAGAGCTGCCCAATGGGATGTTAACCCTTGCACTCCTTGGCTATGCAGCTGGAATTATTTGGAAAGTGTCTCATGCCTAGGCATCACAGAAACCCTGAAGTAGGAGGAAAATCAGTTGGGGCAAATCAGTGGCTGGTTATAAATACAAGAAGCTAGTTACCTCGAGAAAGGGGAACCCTCCTACACTGTTGGTGGGAATGCAAGCTGGTGCAACCCCACTGGAAAACAGTATGGAGGTTCCTCAAACAGTTGAAAATGGAGCTACCATACGATCCAGCAATTGCACTACTGGGTATGTACCACAAAGATACAAATGTAGGGATCCGAAGGGGTACGTGCACCCCAATGTTTATAGCAGCAATGTCCACCATAGCCAAACTGTGGAAAGAGCCAAGATGTCCATCGACAGATGAATGGATAAAGAAGATGTGGTATATATACACAATGGAATATTATGCAGCCATCAAAAGGAATGAGATCTTGCCATTTGCAATGACGTGGGTGGAACTGGAGGGTGTTTTGCTGAGTGAAATAAGTCAATCAGAGAAAGACATGTATCATATGACCTCACTGATATGAGCAATTCTTAATCTCAGGAAACAAACTGAGGGTTGCTGGAGTGGTGGGGAGTGGGAGGGATGGGGTGGCTGGGTGATAGACATTGGGGAGGGTATGTGCTACCATGAGCGCTGTGAATTGTACAAGACTGATGAATTACAGATCTGTACTTCTGAAACAAATAATGCAATATATGTTAAGAAAAAAAAAAGAAGAAGATAGCAGGAGGGGAAGAATGAAGGGGAGTAAGTCGGAGGGGGAGACAAACCATGAGAGATGAGGGACTCTGAGAAACAAACTGAGGGTTCTAGAGGGGAGGGGGGTGGGGGGATGGGTTAGCCTGGTGATGGGTATTAAAGAGGGCACATTCTGCGTGGACCACTGGGTGTTATGCACAAACAATGAATCATGGAACACTACATCAAAAACTAATAATGTAATGTATGGTGATTAACATAACAATAAAAAAACTATAAAAAAAAGAAGCTAGGTACCTCAGCCATGGCTCTAGTATAAGTTAGGTTAAGATGTGAGGAAGGGGACAAGGAGAGACATGGTCAATGATAATAGGTGTCTTGAATTTTTGCCAAAAGTGGCCAGCAAGATGGCCAGTGACCCAGGTTCAGCCAGTCTTAGAGCTCTGTGTTACAAAAACTGTTATATGAATATTAGGATAAAGAAGCTCTCATTCCACTTGGATTGCTAAGGTGGGAAAATGTGAAGGTGAGGCTTCCAACCGACATCTTAAATGCTTCATGATGAATCCTTGTCTTTGTGAGGCAGACAAACAAAGACAGAGACAAACAAAATCGTGAAGTCTTGATTCTTGAACCTGTGCCTCTGATGTTCTTTTTTTTTTCAAGATTTTATTTTTTTATTTGACACGGAGAGACACACAGGGAGAGAGGGAACACAAGCAGGGGGAGTGGGAGAGGGAGAAGCAGGCTTCCCGCGGAGCAGGGAGCCCGATTTAGGGCTGGATCCCAGGACCCTGGGATCATGACCTGAGCTGAAGGCAGACGCTTAACGACTGAGCCACCCAGGCGCCCCTACGTGCCTCTGATATTCTAAGCTGCTAACTTTCCTAGTTAGGAGAGCCAGAAAAGTCCAACTTCAGTTTGTTTGTGTAAGCTAGTTTGAGTTGATTCTCAGACACCATTAACAGAGTAGTCACCAACTCATCCTCCAGTATAGGAAAGGTGTCCCACAGTGGTGGGTGGATTTGCTTGTCTCTCTCTCTTTCTCTGTCTCGCTGGACGGTTACCATTCTTCACCTTTTTTTTTTTCATTATACATATGCATATAATAGTTCAAAAAACAAAGAATTTCTATAATTTTTGTTATTAAAAAGGAGCTTCCGTTCAAACTTACGTCACTTTTTCAATCTCCCTGAGGCAACAGCTTTCAGCTCTTCTAGCCATTTCTTTTTATCTTTACCTCCAAATTTCTAAAAAAATATGCACATAATTTTACTTCTTGAACTATCATTCCATTCTTGCTCTTAGTTATTTTTGGTAAATCCACTAGTATGCTGGTTTTTGATCTTTTGTTGTTGTGACCTGATTTTTTTTTTTTTTTTAATTTCTGGAAGTTCAGATCCCTCTTGTCTCCAGGGTTCTGAGATTTTGTGATGATGCATTTTGATGTGGTTCTATTTCATTCATTGTCCTGAACACTTATGAGGATTTTCAGTTTGGAATCTCACATCCTTTACTTCTGTGAAAGGCATTTGGGTGTTGAATTTCCTGGAAATATCCTCTATCTTAGCCTTTCCCTCTCGTTTTCTAGCTCTGTGACTTTTTGCACCAAATTCAGATGGATTTTCTCAATTTTGGAGGGATATTTTTTCAATGTTATAACCCAGTCCTTCAACTGAGATTTTTATCTCTTTTCTGTTAATTTTAATTTCTAAGACCTTTCTTTTTGTTCTCTAAATTTCTCATCTTGTTTTATGGATTTAATATTATCTTTTATCTCTAAGGATACTAACGATCGACTTTTTTTTTTTTTTTAAGTTTTTACATTCCTGCTCCCAACATCTTGCTTTTTCCTATTTGTATGTTAAGGCTATGCCCTTCCTGTTGGAGGCTTTAAGATACCTGGCAGTCTTTGCCTGTCTGCCCATACTTAATGGGAGACTGTGCCAGGAACAGTCACCTACTGTCATTGCAATTCAGGGTAGGATGACATAGGTATGGGAAAACCCTGTGTTCCTACAGCTTTGCCCTTGGACTAGTGAGACTCACAAAAGCAGAGTCTTCTACCTCCAGCCTGTAAGATATACAACTGGCTGCCTAGTCTCTGCTGGCCAAGTGGAGTAAAAGGGTTTGGGGGGCAGTTAGTCTCAACATTCATAGCTCTGTAGACCCTTATTTGACCCTTTCTGTATTTTTAATGCAGAATCTCACCTTCGCCTGTGCCAAGATCCCTTTGTCTTATAGTCTTCTTTTTGGAGAATCCCAAATGATGTACAGCTTTGGACATTAATGGCTACTGCTGACCATAAAAATGGAATGGGTCTCTTTCCCACTGCTATGGAATGGGAGCACAAAATTTTATCCTACCAGAGGTTCTCCTCTTGGACTTTGAATTCTGGACTAGTGATGTGAGATGTGGGGATGCTTGGGGTCATATTTATGGTGCTACCTAGGTCTAATTTGTACTTTAGTGTGAATATTTTCTGTAGTTCTTGCTGTAGGGCCATTTAGAGGGTTATAGATTGATGCCTGCTGTCCACGAGTCGTCCTCCAGACTTTCATTAATTTTTGTAAGCCCATTCAACCCTCCCAATAAATTCTATTTTTTACTAAGATGACTTGCATCAGTTTCTATTGCTTGCAACCAAGAATCCTAATGGACGCAACTCCTTCATCTCAAGGTACATGGTACCTAATGATGGCATAGAGAATGCCTAAATTCCACATGGCTATCACATGGCTTATATGTGGTCACATTTCACCAAAATATATGTACCACTGATTTACAAATTATACTGTGCCTAAACAAATTTGGTAATCAATAAAAATTCATGGAATTAATTAAAAATAACACCTCAGAATTCTTCAGAAAGTTGTGTTATTTTTCTTCAATGGGAAGATCTACAAAAAGGCTTTCAAATCCAAATTTTCCTGTAAGCTTACATAATCAAAATGGAGTAGTTGCCCACTACAGACATCTTTATGACACGTCCCCACCTAAGAACAGCAACTGAGAGGAAGTGATTACCTTTTTGCAATTAGCAAACACCTTTGTGTAATACTGAAGGAGAAACAAAACCTTTACACTCAACTCTATCTGCATGGCTTGTGGTATCTTGAAAATTACTGTCTGAAAAATATTACCAGTCTTCTGTACACCTTCCAAATATTTCTTTTTCTCACCTTATGTTTAAGCCCACAAATGCTTCCGGTTAATTCTTTCTGAGGCAATAGTCAGAAAAAACAGCCTTCTAGTTAATTTTTTTTCCCTTTTGCTAAACATTTATTCTGGTTCTAAACAGGAGTGTCTTTGACACCATGTAAAAAAGGATACCAGCTTTTTTCTTGATGCTTGTATTTTGTTTTGGGAAGCTAGTGAAGGGCATTAAACAATAATCCTTATTTCACTTTTTGCATTTTGCATTAATTGGACCTCACTTTGCACAAATTGTTGTTTTTATTGAAACACTCTGGTTCAATAGTAAAAAATTGAACAAAACAAAAACCTCTTCAGCTTGCTAACTGGATTAACCTGAGCTAGTTACTGATTTTTTCTGAGCCTCACTTGTCTCGGTTTTCAACAGAGAATACCTGAGCTTTCTTACCTCAAAATGTTGTCGCAAGACTCGAATGAGGTAATTATGTATGTGACAGCACTTTATAAGTTGAAAAGCATTTTAAAAAATAAGGCTGATGTTCAAAGAGACATAGACAACATTCTCTGTGTAAGGCTACCCTTGCCTGTAGCAGTTTAGCAATTCCCACAAAAGCAAATGCTTACGTGGAAAAATATTCAACCTCACCAGGAATAAAAGAAACATGCTTTCAAACAACAAAGAGATACCATTTTTACTTATTACAAGAAATGTTTATAAAATAAGGTTCCATGGTACCAAAGAGACTAAGCTGAAACTGGGACTCATTCAATGCAGTTAAGATGGTAATAATACTTTGGTTAAACAATTTGGCAATATGTCTATTGAGTCTTAAACATTTCATACTTTTTACCCACTTATTTCATTTACTCAGAATCACTACAAATGCTTTACAGTGTGGTTATTTATAATGGCAAAAAATGAAAACAAATCAAATGACCAAGACTAGGAGAATGGTTCAGCAAATTTTATTATGTTGGTACAGTGGGTATCTACACAATGACATCCTTAAATTATACTTTCAGAAATTTTCAACAAACTAGGGAAAATAGGTCTGATACATATTATTGGCTGTGTTATACATTATGTGCATGTGAATGTGTATGTTATAAATTAACTGAAAAGAGCAGAATATAATATTTATATGAGGCATAATTTCACACATTTCAAATGTGCAAAAAAAAAAAAAAACCAAAACAACAACCAAAAAACACCTCACCTAGAACTATGCATGTAAAAGTATTAACAGAGACTGTCCCTGGATATTGGCATTTTGGGAGTTTTATTTTCTATTCCTTCATATTGTTTAGATTTTCTGTATTAAACATGTTTTTTATTTTGTTTGTTTTTTTGTAATCAGAAATCTAGAAATTGTCATCAGGGACATGATGTATAATCAGGGTAAAACAATATTGCTCATGTCTTAAATCTTTGACTTACTTAAGAAAAGCGATGATAGTTTAAGGACTTCTTGAAATGTAGATGCATCCAATCAGCTTCCACATATTGGCTCTATTCCTGACTGTCCATTACTCAACACACTCAGAGAGCATACAGAATTTTTAGGCTGGTATTGAGCTTTGTGACAGTCCAAAGAATCTTGCTTTCATGGAAGTCTTCAGAAATGCCATACATCTTTAAAAGTAAGTCTGGAAATGTTCCTACTTTATACATCTTTGCATCTAATTTATATTGTAGAGGACACAGTCTAACAGCAAGCTCCCAAGGAAGTTCTCTGTTTTCATGCCTCCCTATGGGAAGAGGTCTACCTAAGAGACATGGGTGTTTTTAAGAGATTAACACCATTATAGTTCAATCCCTTTAATGCAAGTTGTCCATTTTTGTGCTACCATTTCATTCCTCAGGGGAACAACAGTCCTGGCTACCACAACTGATGTGACATTGCAGACACAGGCAAAAGAGAGAGAGACAGAGAGGGAGAGGGAGGGGGGTGGCACAGAAAGAGCCTTTTATCTAGTTGTGACATATGTAAACTAGTACTTGGGGAAAAATGCTTCATGATATTCATTGGATATTCATTGTTTGAAAGTCACACAATTTCACTCAATTCAGTGCTGTATATTTTATTTTTTAATTTTAGTCTTGAAGCAAGATTGAAATGTGTCTGCATGTCTTCCAGAAATATAGAGATTATATTTAAATGATTTTATTGTCTATTTCATAGAATATACAATCAAAAAACACTGGTACTTGGGTCATACTAGGAATCTCTCTGAGAAATCTGTTTAAATGGTAAAATAGTTACAAGAAGAAGTCTATTAAGAAGAATTATAATTTCATGCTTAGTATTATTAATCAACATCTGCTCTGTACAAATTATAACACTGAAAATGTGCAAAATCAGCAAATGGAACACTATATCTCTTCCTATTCTTGAAGCTCACTCAAACATTTCCACAGGGTTCTTTGCTAACCAAAGAAATGGTAGCGCTAGAAGGGTAGGTTTAGCTTCCAAACTTGGGGGGAACAACAACTAAAGTCATCAGGTCGCTCTCCAGAAACAAAGCTAGGAAAACTAATGGTTCAAAGGACATGTTTCCACTTTGGGTGGAAAATGCAGACCCTTAGAAATGGGGTCTAACAAAGACCAATGTGAAAGTGTAAATGGGTCTACGATAATAAATGAGATGTGCATGATAGTAAAAAAACTTTAAAAAATAACTGGGGCCAATTAAATGGAACTGGTAAGTCATCTATTGTAGCTTTAAGGAAAAGGGAGAATTGGAAAAAAAATTTGCATTAGATATGTAAATGTTGGCAGGAGAAAAAACTAGATGGTGAAGGTGGTAGACAGTGAAAAACTTAGTAATTTTCTAAACGAACTTGGAATGCCACAAAAAGGCCTTTCTGTGCTACTGCAGTATGTTTTATTCCAACTGTTCAAAGTAGGAGTTGCAAACCCAAAGCCCAGTGGGGGCTAGGTGGGGGTGTACATAAGAGATGTAGGTTTTATGTATGAGAACAGGGAAGGGAGTGTGGAGGACATGGTGCACAAGAAGGAGGATGCTTCCTTCAACTGAGAGCCAGTCACCACTTGGCTGGAAACTGTCACTATGTGAAAACATTGCCCTGATCTGATTTGTAAGAGAATCTGGAAAGCAGGAATGTAAACGAAATTTCTTGATATTTAAAACAGTAGGTTGTGGGCCACAGTTTGTAACTTCTGACTTAAAGATAGAAAAGGCATTTCTGAATGACATTTTAACCATTAAAAAAAGAAAAGGTAACTGGTATGGGAGAGTGTCCATAATCTATGGCTGAATGAAATAATTCAGTTGGGATTCAAAATATATCAAATAGTTCCATCTTGCAAAAACCTGCTTTTGCAATTATGGGAGATGCAGAACAAGTTTTATTTACAGAAGTTTGGCAGTAGATAATAGCCACATAGATGTGTGTTGTTTTCTTTTTCCCCAACATATATCACTTGTGATTATCAAATTTCATTGATTCTAAGATACATTTTTTTTACATTTCTCAAAACTGAGATTAGTCTTATAATTCACAATAGCACATAAAAGAGTGATGTATTATACAATCAATAAATCCTAGATTCAATGAAATAGGATCTAAAAAGTGAAAAGCAAAAATCTTAAGAAGAAAATTCATTTAATTCTGTTTCTTTGACACAAATGCCTGAGGAAAATAATCTGTTAGTTACCTTTTTTTTAAGATTTTATTTATTTATTTGAGAGACAGCGAGAGAGAGAGAAGTGGGAGGAGCAGAGCGAGAGGGACAAGCAGACTTCATTGAGCACAGACCCCAATGTGGGACTCGATCCCAGGACCCTGAGATCATGACCTGAGCCTGAATCAAGAGTCGGAGGCCTAACTGACTGCCCTTCATGGTTACATTTCTTAGAATTTATCTAGTTATTTAAAAAAATTCAGATAGAAACTGAAAAGTCAGTTACCTCCTTCATTGACTATTCAAATGCCAAATTTCTCTATACATCTGAGTTGTTTTGCTTTTCATTTTATTGGCAAAGGTGTCAAGCATCAAAACCCAAATCTTCAGGTGACCCTCACAATCTCAAGAGCAGATTTTGGTTTATGTAAAAATTTTTGCTTCTAAAGAAAGTTATGGCCAAACTATTAAATACAGATTGTCAGAACCTGTAGTTGCCCCACAAAGCAAAAAGATCTTTATTACAGGTTTCGGATCAGAGGTATAATGCACTCCATATGGCGAGCCACATTATGGAGCTGGGCAGTTCCACTCAGTGCCAGTTGAAGCATCCACAGGGTCTAGGGTCTGTCATACTGTTAGATTAAATTACGAATAATTCCTAGGAAATACTTAATGAATAATTTCTTTCCCCCGTCATATGTGCCATTATGGCGTAGACCTTAAAGAAATTTCTAATAAAAGTATATTACATTCTCTTTTCTTCATTAGTAACTACAATATGTATGCCATTGATGTCAGGGGAGTTCAGTATAAATTTGCAATCAGGTATATTGTGCAAGGTACCACAACAGCCAATATTAAAATACAACACACCCGGATCTAGTGATATATTTTTTTATGCTATAGACCATGAAATTATAGAATCTCCCATAGTTCTGACATATTATTTCTCCTCCTAAATCATTATAATCACCAGGCCCATCTCATGCCTCAGTCTCTAAATGATAATGGAAGCAGAAGCACAGTATAATCAAGGAAGCTCTCAAGATTCATTTTCAGAAAAATATGATGCTCACCCTCACTAAGTAGAATTCTTCATTAATTAATAGTGTCGTTGATGGCATTATGTTACCCACCACCAAGTTTCTGAAAATCTTACTTTATGGCATCATAAAAATCAGAATCTGTGGAAAGTATTATATGAATAAATAGTCATATTATAGTCAAACAGGAAGAATGGTCTGAAGAGACTCTTTAAAAATTCCTCAATCATCTCTGTTTTCAGGAAATGGTTCTTTTTCCTATGAACTGAGTACATGGACTGAATTTTGTCCTCCAAGCCACCGAATGTTGCCATGGACAGGCTTACGGGAGAGACACCTACACTAGACTCCACAAGAGGTGAATTGTATGGATGTCGCCCTCCCTGTCCCCTGCATTCCCAACATGACCACTTGACTACAGGCTCTTACTAGCTCACTAGCCTTGACATCGATGAAACAAACTCACATAATGCTTCTAGATTAACCATAGAGCAAGGATAAGACTCAAATGTGTAGAAGAGTGACACCCGGCCATAGTAGGCATATAAGAAAAACGTCTGTTAAATAAGAGATTTTTAGACCTTGTACATATTGAGAGAAAGAGACAGAAAGAAAAGAAAGTATAAGCCCTCTCAACTGTTGTTCTACCCTATAATCTCTTTCTCCATTGTAGGCATGATTTCCAACCATGTATACAGTTGTGACTCTGCCCAATATACACCCATACATGTGACTATATGTACACCTCATCCTACAGTTTGTTTTCATCTTCTTAACAAATGTGATATCTAAATATAGAGATGTTTCATTAACTGCGATGTTTTCATTAACTGCCATGGGTCTATATTATTTATCTGATCCTCTAATAATGGTCATAAAAACTGATCACAGTGATACACTATAGTAATCAACCTTCTATTAAACACCTTGTACATTACAAAATACTTGAGCCTTTGTTGAGAGATCAGTTCACTCTCATTTCCATCCCATCTTTATCAGTCCTCCTTTCTTTCCTAAGTATATAAATTTTGTCCATCTTTGATGAAGTCTTCTCCTCTTTGCACAAAGACAGAGTCATTTGCACTGAGAGTTTTGGTTCAGAATTAAACACATATCTATGTCATTGAGCCCCAGATCTGCTATGGCCTGTGTGGCCAAACCTCCCTAGTCTTGATACCCCAAACCTCATCATATTGGGAGAGGAGTAGAGAATGAAATATCCAGGAAGAATTTAGTACACATAGAAATTCTCTACATTGAAGAGGTTGACATTGTTGATGTAACTTCTATTACAAAATGGCTTGTTAGGTGACCAACTAATACTATTATACAGCAATAGTTCTAGAATAAAGTAATTCCCTCATCAGATAGGAATTAACCCTTCCTGTCAGCCAATAGTACCAAAGGATAACATACAACCAGCAGAATCCACATGATAATACTCCAAGCTCGGAGACCATAATCACTATTACTATGAAATGAGTACATTTTAGATAATTTTGCCCCTACTTATTTACTTTTATCCTAATTTACAGTGCAGGAAACTGAGGGTCACTGCAGATTTTAATTCATGTCTGTCTGACTTTGAAGCCACTGCTCTCAATCAAAATTCTAACCTGTTTTCTACTCTGTCAGGTTAAAAAAAAGAACACTTTATATGAAAATGTGAAAAAATTGCAAATATTACATTCATAAAAAGTGAAATGGTTATTGTGTTTTTAAATAACTTTATTGAGCTGTAACTCACACACCACACAATTCACTCATTTGATGGTTTTTTTTCTTAAACAAAATTTCCTGTTGAACATGTTGGTAAATTCATAGTAATACTTGTTCTTGAATACATATTCATTGATAGCCTACTATGTGGCAGGTCCTGTTATGGACCCTGGGGCTATGGATTAATGTTATAAATCAGGGATCCTCAACCTCAGTGCTATTAACATTTTGGGCTAGAGACTTCTTTGTTGTGGTGGCTGTCCTGTGGATTATAGGATGTGAAGCAGCATCCCTGGCCTCTACCTGCTAGATGCCCCCAGTTGTGACAACCAACAATATCTCCAGATAGTTCCAAATGTCCCTTAAAGGGTAAAATCATCCTGTTAAGAAGCATTACTCCAACCCATATAATCAAGCTCCATACAGGCTCAAGGAGACTTGGTTATGATCACACTCCCCATACCTTGTTTTGATTTAAATGTATGTATACATGCTTACTTATATATATATATATCCTTGCATCTACCACAGCACCAGTTGTAGTCTGGCACCAGTCCATGACTACTTAAATATTTATTGACTCATATGGCATTTCAGTTTTATAGTCGGTTCTTGATCAAGTGGTTCAAATCACTACTTTCTTGCACAACTCAAGGTATATGTGGTATGCAATACATTCAAAGCTCAGGATAATCTCAAAAGTTAAAAAAATTAAAATTTGTATTTTGTATAGTTTGTGCTATATACATACCACTGAGTTTATCAACTTATGTTTTAGGTATATGTATCAGAATGTGTCTATAGAGATCTCCTACTCAGCATTCATGCAAAAGACACAACAAACCATACAATAACTCAAAAAATAAAAGCTACTTTGTTGGGATAAATATTCTTGTCCATATGCTGGATGGCACTGATTGATGCCTGCCTGCTGGCATTGTTTAGACAGCTCAAAATTTAAGGCCATTGTGCGGCCCCTGCCATGTCATTCCTAGTTCTAAATTCCTGAACGGACGCCATGACACTTGCATAGTGGTGCCGTCTGTTTTCAGAACCCTCTGTTTCCTTTGTTGCCCACAATTTGTGCTCTGTTTTCTTTTCTAACTATAGTCAAAGAAGAAGAATATGGGCAGAAATGGCTGCTACATCCTCTTTAACACAAGACTGAATGATAAATCCAAGAAGGTAAACTCCCTTTAAAGCATGGCAAAGGAAAACTACCTTATTCGTTGTTGGCTAGTTAGAAAAGTTCCTGGTGGTATTTTACACAACTGTTTGAGTACTACTTGAATTATCATACACCCGGTATGCAGGATTCCCACTTGACATACTTGATAATAATTCCTATCTGGAAATTACACAAGAACTATAATGAGACACCATTACCTAACAGCTACTTTCCTAAATGATTGCATTACCGAGGTGTAAATCAATGAATGGTGATTAATGAGGTTACATTTCATTTGTTTTAATTCTGTGGTGTTCAATAAATAAACTTTGGTTGCTTAGACCAGTAAAAAAAAAAAAAGAGCCATAAAATTATTTTTCTTGTTTTACTAACATTCTCTTTTATGATTTATTTTTCTGTGGTTATTTTTGCTGTAGCAACCCAAAGAGGAAAAGAATGTGGTTTTTAAGAGGGAGGAATGTGCAATATTGAGATCACACCATGGTCCTTCATTGCAATCAAAGAGGCAAAGGTATAATAAGAAGAATGTCTGGCTTTATTGAGTACTTGCTATGTGCCAGGCACTTTGAATTCTCACAAGAGCCACATAAGACCATGTGAAAGGCACTCTACAGATTTAGTGATTAGAGAAAAGAATAGGAAAACCATAAGACAATACCCCAAACTGTCAGAATGGCAATAAATAAATAAATAAATAAATAAATAAATAAATAAATAAATAGGGCAATGATGGCTACTGTTGGTGGTAATGTAGAACCACTGGAACTTTCATGCACTGTTGTATATTGAATATTGAAAGAAAGAAGTCAGACTCAAAGGAGTCTATATTGTATGATTATATATATATATATATATGAAGTAAAAAACAGGTAACACTGATCAATGAGGCTAGAAGTCATGACAGAGGTGAACCTTGGTGAGCTGCTATTAACCAAAAATTATAAAATAAAGTTGACCAAAATAAGGCAGGTAAGACTTACATGATTTTGTTTCTTAATCTGAAAGCTGGGTACGTGAGTATATTTGCTTTGTAAAAAGTTCATTGTGCTCTATACTTATGATCTGTGTACTTTTCTGAATGTCTGATACATCAATAAAGCAAAGACACTTGGAAGGATCAGGGTCTATTGTTTTCCTCCTTTTTATAGATGGAGATGTGGAGGATTGATGAAGTTAAGTGACATGGCTAAGGTCATGAAAGGAGAATATGAATCTAGGCAGTGTCACTATAAATCCCTTGCTCATAATTGCTGCTCTGGATGCCAGACAAGAGAGGTTTAGTTTTGCTCCTACCTCCAATGCTTATCACTTGCCTCTGATTATCGGGAGTTGAAAGAATGGTAAGAATAAAGCAGATTCACTATGGACTTTTCATGCTGTATCTTGAGGTTTCCTGTTTGGTGAGACCCCGGGACAAAACCTTTCTCTGACCAAAGTGACCACATATCATGAATATGACAAGCCACTGTGCTTTCTGTGGGTAAATGACATGTCCAATTTCAGGTAATGCATTTTCCTCCAGGTTTGATCCCAAGCAGAGAAATTCAAACGTGAAGACATATACATAGGTATTGCTGAATGCCTTGGAATATGAAATAAAGAAGATAAGAACTGGAAGAGCTTCTAGTGAGATCTCCATAATGGGACATGAGTAGCTGTTGAAAAAGCTTCCAGAGAACAATACAGATAGGAGGAGGCAAATAAGGCAGTTTCCTCACCAGTACCTATAGAGGAAGTCGTTATGGGTATTATAATGGAAACCAGGGTAATGAGTCTTCAATTGAATAATAAGGTAGTCAGTGATTATTCTGTGCTATGCTATTTTTATGGAATACTTACTGTGTAATGGTGTTCAGCTATTGTATGCATCAATGTGCCAATTAAATGCAAAATTTTGAGAACTATCTCCAATGATTCCTCTCTGAAACAGAACCCCAGAACCTGATTGTTTTTAATAATCTAGCTTAGATAGCCCTGATACAGCAATGATGCTTTGGGATACACGTTTAGTGAATGCCAAATGAAAGAAAATGCCTACAATGGGTCCTTCGGCTTATTTCAGGCCCTTGAGGTAAAGGGGCAAGAACAAAATAGAATGGCAGAGGGAATTAATTCATTTCTCAAGCAACCCTTTTGCAGGTTAAATTTTAATCTAGTTTTAAATTGCTTTACAAATATTACTCTGATTAAAATATAAGAAAATCAAGAACAAAAGAAAGAACAAAATAAATCCCCAGTAATCCAAGGTATGCAAACCAAATTCATTTCTTAAGTACACTCTTACACACACATACACACAATTTCTTAAGCCCTCCAGGCTTTCTAAAAATTTTAGCATGATGGATATCCTGGAGTTAATTGAAGAAATAATTTAAAATGAGTGCTGATATATTCTGGGAGTTGAAAAAAAAAAGATAGTAACACTAGTGGCTTACAATTTCAAAGCATGATATAAGATTATACTTATCATATTCTATACATATACCAATAGAAAATATGTTTATTTTCCCTCAGCGTACTACTTAATGATTATTGCATGATTATTTCTACAACTAGAAAATTAGTATCTAATTTAACATCTTATTCAACTTCCTCTTATATTATTCTTTAAACAAATAAGGTGTAATGTATTTTAGAGAATTCTGCCTTTCCTGGCTAAAGTTACTAGAGAATATTGTGTATATATACAAGAAATTTTAACCTGAATTATTAGCATATTTGTTAATGACATCTTACATTACATAACCAGAGACTCTCCTATAGTTTTACAAACCATTTAGAGGAAAACCTAGAAACAGTTGTTCAGA
Organism: Zalophus californianus; assembly: GCF_009762305.2. Classification (NCBI taxonomy): domain Eukaryota; kingdom Metazoa; phylum Chordata; class Mammalia; order Carnivora; family Otariidae; genus Zalophus; species Zalophus californianus. Next base: position 37,678,390 of record NC_045595.1, on the reverse strand, counting down.
TATAAGAACAAGAACAGTATGACATATATTAAATTTTAAAAATTTGCCTCATGTTTTTTAGATTTTAAGGTCCCTAAAAATTTCCATTGTAAGCTTTTGCTTCTGAAGAGTATGTACTGGCAAATGAATATTAGACAAAGCGGGGTAAATTGCAAAGGTTATATATATATATTTTAAGATTTTATTTATTTATTTGACAGAGAGAGAGAATGAGAGAGAGACAGTGAAAGAGGGAACACAAACGGGGGGAGTGGGAGAGGGAGAAGCAGGCCTTCACTGAGCAGGGAGCCTGATGCGGGGCTGGATCCCAGGACCCTAGGATCATGACCTGAGCTGAAGGCAGACACTTAATGACTGAGCCACCCAGGCGCCCCACAAAGGTTATATTTTTATAGGCATCAGAAAGCAATATAAATCAGATAGACTACAATGTAAGGGAGAGGGGAACCAGTAGGAGGTGAGGTGATAAGTTGAGCAGTATTTTCCCTGAAAGCATTTGTTACACTGGGCACAAGAATGAGATTCTAGTGCAAGCAGAAGGCCACTAGAGAAAGAAAAGTTTTTAGTGGTACAATGAAGCCAGAATAATAAAAGTTGGAGATTTGAGGGCTTTTGAAAAAACAGCCCATCCCTACATGAATTGATTAATCTTATACTGTGTGAAAGGCTAAAGGAATGAACCAAATGATTGTGAAAGGGAGCATGAAAAATTCCATAATCTTGAAGATTCAAGAAAAAAATTCTTTTGGAGCAAAGACCTGACGAGAACCCTCAAAGGAGGGATGGCTTAGCACTAAAGATTTACAACCAATACTGCATGGGCACAGTTACTGATTCTAGATGCAGCTGAAGCCAATATTCCAGAAAGGTATTCTTGAGAGATAAGAAAGTGTATGATTTTTTGATATTTGTGTGTCACTGACAAATAAGGTTTGAAACTTAGAGGCCTCCAACACATGGCCTTACTACATTTACTCCAGTGTGAAGCTGTATGAGGTAAAAGGCCAAAGAACTAAGTTAAAAATTTTTGGAGGGCAGAACTGAATCTTCCACAGAGATAGATTAGGTTTGCAAAAGCTACAGCCCAGCCCCAATCCAGCTTGATCCCTGATTTCATTTAGCCAATCAGCCCCTCACAATATTTGCCTAAGAAAGAAGAAAGAAGAGACTTCTTTTGTGGAAGTTAGTATTTGAAGTCTCTACAGTTTTTATACACAATGTCTTATACTCAGTCAAAAATGATTATACACAAGAAGCCGAATGGCCATAATCAGCAACCAAGAGCAAAAACAGACCATAGAAACAAACCCACAGATAATCCAGATGCTGAAATAAGCCAATCAAATAATTAAAATAACTATGATTAATGTGCTTACAGAGAGACAATGATGGGTAAAATAAAGGGGGGATAATTTCAAAATACATACTTGCACCTATAAAAAATAATTAAAATGGACAGTTTAGCACTGAAAATAAAATAAGTGAATTTAGGAAATCGGTGGAAGACAGCATTGGGAAACTGAAGACAGGTCAATAAAAGACATTCAAACTGGAACACAGCAAGAAAAAAGGATGGAAAGAACAAAAAAGAGCACACGAGATATGTGAGTTAGTCAACAGTACTATCATACATGGAAATGGAGTCCCAGGAGAAGAGAGAAAGACAATGGAAAAGTTCCCAAACAAATAAAAGACATCAGTGTAAATACTCAAAAAGCTTAGACAACCCTAAAAAGATTTTTAAAAAGTTCAACCAAGAAGGCAGGACTGCACTCTAGACAGCTCTGTGTCTTGCAACAGTATGGGAGGAGGGCATCAAGTACGGAAAAAAAAAAATTAATCCTTGTTGAAGTAATTACTCCTTGCATAGCGTTCTACTAGCACCATTATTTGTTGCAAATATTTTTGTAGAAATTTCACAACATGATTAAACCTATGAATCAATTACCTCCTAGAATTATGAAATGTTTTCATGAAAAGGGACTTGAGGAATCCCCTAGTTAATAGTTTTAAATTGAACTTTGTTGGTTCCCAGAGCTTTGATTTTGTTCCATTAAAGAGGGCCATGATGGGAAAGAAAGATACTGTGCAGGAAGGCTCTGGGGCACCCATTCCTGCTTTATGCAAAATTGCCCTGCTTTTATCTATTTCACTGGTTTGCACTCACATTTCATTTGAAAAAAAAAATGTTCTTCAGATTAAAAAAATGGTTGTGGAACCATGAATCTATTGCATTCCCCCCCCCACCTCTTTATATAACAGATAATATAATTGAGGCCTGGAGACACAATGTGACCTTCTCAAGGTTACTTTGCTAATTAATGGCAGAACAAGAACCAGACTAAATGTCTCCTGAATTCTGTTCACGGCCTTTTCTAATACATCACACTGCTTCTCCTCATCTAAGAATTTATGCAAAAAAGGGTACTTTTGTAACAAAATCATTAAGAACATAGTACTTTCTACCATATCATTTGAATATTTGTTCTGAACTCCTATAAACTCATTATTTTGCTTTCACTGCAAAACAGTCATAATTTAATTCCATTGTTCCTTCCTCTCTTTTTCTCTATTTCCACAATCCCTGCCTTTTTTTAGGCTCCTTATCTCACACTTGCTTAAAGGATGTAGAGGCCTGTATCATATGGATACATATGCTTGTATCATATGGATATGATGATGACCATCTTAGTTCATGGTAATACTTCCTGATCTCAATTTTAGGTTCAAGTTTAGCTCAAAACCCCTTAATTCTAAACTTTTCCTGAATGGCATGACAGGGTAGTCATTTGTTAATTAAAATTTTCCTATTTTTGTACTTGTCCTTATATTGTTTTAAATTAACATCTTTTCATTAAAAACAAAAGTTAATTATAGAGGCATAATAAATACTTGCACAAAACTCAAAATAGACAAAAGAATATACAGTGATAAATAAGTTGTCATCCAATTCCTAACAAATTCATCTTTTCTGGGATAACAAATTTTCTTGTGTGTAACTTTAGTGATAATCTATGTATACGGCAGCATCTATGTATCTAATGTATGTATTTTCCTTTTTTTTTTTACACAAATGGGACTTTACTGTAACACTATTCTGTATCTTGCTGTTTTCATTTAAAAATATTCTTATTTTTTTAAAACTGTGTCTTCTTTATTTTGTACACTTTAATCTCAGAACAAAATAAACAAACAAAAAAACCCCACAGTACACATCCAAACCCCGTCAAATATCGGAAGGGATAGGGCTTGAGGGATTGCCTCTTTTTTTAAAGATTTATTTATTTATTTGAGAGAGAGTGAGCACAAGCTGGAAGAGCAGAAGGAGAGGGAGAGAGAATCTAAGGCAGACTCCGCACTGAGCGTGGAGTCAACACAGGGCTCAATCTCATGACCCTGAGATCGCTATCTGAGCTGAAACCAGTAGTTGGATGCTCAATTGACTGCACCACCCAGGGCCCCTTAATAATATTCTTAGATGTGACTCCTTATTTGTACTCACAGAGATGCCTCATTCTCCAAATGGCTGCATAGTATTTCATTGTATGTATTGAAATACAATTATTGTATCCTCTACTGATGGATACTTGGGTTGTTTTCACTGTTTTTATATAGCAAGTCATGCTGCAATTAGTACCATGCATTTTGCCCATAAGTGAGAATGTCCTAGAAATAAAATTATTAGGATTATTGCATTTCTGGGATAGGTATTGCTAAATCGCATTCCAATGATATTATAACGAATTGTACTTTGATCCTTATAATGTTTATAACAATTTACACTCATACCCTTGCTAACAAGTTGTTTATAAAACTTTTTTTTAACCAATATGCTAGGTGAAATGGTATTTCATTACTTTGCATTTATCTTATGAAAACTGTGGATGAACATTTTTCCAAACATGTTAGTGACAGTTGTATTTCTTTTTCTTTTGTCCATTTTCCTATTATGTTGTAAATTTTTGTATAGATTTGTAGGAATATTATATCTATTAAAAATTAGTTTTTTTGAGATATGTGTGAGAAAAATACTTCCCAATTTGTTTTCTTTTGAGATTTTTATGACATTCTTTTGCCATGTGGATTTTTTTGTGTTTATGCAACATTATCATTATGCAACATTTATCATTATCATTTTAAATGGTTTTTGAGTTTCCCGTCATATACAGAAAGACCTTTCCCAGCCCCTTCCCTTTAGTGTATAATAATAAAGTCATATAAATATTTTAAAAGGTCTATATTTTTGTTTAGTATGTTAATAATTTCATTTTGCAAATTTTAGTCCGATCAATTCAGAATTTATTTTGCTATAAGCTATGAGGTAGGGATACAGCTTTATTTTTTCCTGACACTAAACCTAATTTTAAGAGATTTTTTTCTTCCTATTTTAACAAAACTTTCTATTAACCTTAATAATTAGCCTTTTAAGGTTGTAACTGAAGGGCAGAAACCTAGTTTTTAATAATTGGTGCAATACTGAGCATTAAGTTCATTCTCAATACATGTTTATAAAACTGAAATGATACAGACAGCAGAGTACTATAATGATCACTTCTATAAAATATGTAGATATTAGATCCATCTCATTTTATATTTTTTCCTTTTTTCAAGTTCAAATGAATAATTTAATTGATTCCATTTATTTTTTCTTTCTAGCTAATGTTGGAATACCTATTTCATAAATAAATTGTATTCTCAAATGTGATCACTTTTATTTAAAGCTGTTATTTTTCCTCAGTGTTATATATTTTAAACACTGAACATAAGTCACTGTCAATAACTTGTAAAAATTAGCCAAAAAGGGAAAGACAAAACAAATCACATAACTTCCCTTAGAGAAATGTAGAAAACATTTTTCATTTCTGTGCTCGTGTTACATCCTCAATATTCTCTCCGGTATGTATACTACAAAGTGGGGTTTGGAAACCACATTAAAAACAAACTTTATGCATTAGATGAAGATTAAAGAAATTGAAATAAGAATATGCTGTAATTAAAAAAATGGCTATAGGAGTTAGAAAGAACCGCTAGTGACCATACGTTATGGAAGTCCCCGGACAACAGACCCAACGCCCATCAATATTTTATGTATGTTTTATTTGCCTATTTATTCTGCAGTTCAATAAAAATTACACGTTGCTATGGAAACATGAAAAATCACAGATACCTGCTCTACTCAGAGGTATGGCATTTCACTTTCTTAATGAAACACACACATCATAGGGGCTTAAGCCTTGTATTTGGTCATAACTTTTGGAAAGTAAAATCTGTTATAGAATAATCAGTTATTTTTGGTATTTGCACCGATTTAGCCAAAGTTCTGGAAATACTACATAAAAAAACAAACAAAACATACATCTAGAACAAGGTAAGTCAAAGCTCTGTCTTTCCTTACAGTATGAAGATTTGTTTTTTTTTAATATTTTTAAAAATAGTATCTAGGTTAATGCCCACCTGTGGGTAACATGATTCTTTTTAGAAAGAGAAAGAGGATAATTTTTTTTTCCTAATGGGGACCGGGAAGGTGACTTCAAGAAACATAAAGCCCCTACCTTTTTGTGGAGACATGTTTCCACTCTCCTGTTTTTCCAGAATCCATTCCAAGTGGACTAAAAATTCCACACCAAGATTTCCCAGTGCCCACCACTGGTGCAAACAGTACCTAGTGATGTCTGCACAAGTGTCAGAGAGGTGGAGAAATCCTTCAAATCTGTTAAATGTGGAATAAAGAGGAGAATAACTTGAATTAAATTCCTGTCCCCACTTGAAATAGACTCTGACTGTGCCTCTGTACCTGGCCCTGATTTTTGCATGAAAATATTCCTTTTGTCCCTATCTGGTGCTAGCCTTCAAAAAGGAACAGGGTTTAAAAAGCAGGAAATAATGTGAGATTTTAAGCAAACAGTTCAATATTCTTTTAGAATGCTCTCTGTATTCAAAAGCACTTTGATTTATATCTTTAGGAGTCTTTGAAACTGTACCTCTTTTAAAAGACCATCCCTGATTTGGGGTCTTTGTTCCTTTATGAGCTTTGTCCCCGATTTCTAATATAGAGACCCAAGAGGCATGTTGTTAAAGGAAGGAAAAATAATTTTTAAAAAGCGTGGCAAACTGTGTTAAATATGCTTTTGAAAATTAAGTTTAATATAAAGTTCAGTATAACCATCACCATTGAAAGTATTGTCTGTGCCAAATAACGCTTCCGATAAAAATATCCTTTGTTTTCCTGTAATGTAATTAAAAGTGAACCCAAAAGGGCAGCAATAAATCAAGGTGCACAAAAGCAGAAAAATATTATAATTAATATTTAACATAAGTTTTGATTGCTTTTAGAGTAAGTATTAAAAATATCAATTAGAATATATATTCAAAGTTTTCTTCCTTTCCCATTACACAGTGGAAGGGGCTATTTTTAATTCTGGATACTACAAACCAAATAATACATAGTCCCTAATTAAATAAAAGACTGCAATTGAATTGAGAGTTTCTGCTGATGTCATACATAATGAGAGCACAGCTCGAGGTATGAATGAATGGCAGCCGAACCCTGAGAATGAATTACAATGTTAGCATTCAATCAGGGACTAGGTATTGTTATTTGTAATAGATGTAAAATGATTATTATTATTTTTTAAATACAGACAAAGAGAAGGAAATTTGAATTCAAAAATCTGAGACTAGGAGGCAAAAAGATTAGAAAGTATGTGATTAAAGTGGATATACTGTATTGGAAAATGAAATGTACAAATTTACCAGGGAATAATTGCTTTATATATTATATATAGATAAATAACTAGGTAGAACCATATCCATATCTATGTGGGGATAGATGTGTGTATAGAGCCTCTAAATAGAATAAGACTTTCACTTTGCAGGCATTTATTTTAAAATATTAAAAAGGAACTTATGAGATAATGAAAGGGTAAAATGGTATACATTTAACTGAGCTAAAATTCTGCGTAAAATGCTATGATTTACAACTGCTATCAGAGCATATCAGAGACTGTCTTTGAGAACTTATTTTCAGAGGCACATTTTTAATTTCCACATATGGTGAATTAAGTATGTAAATCCAATATGGCTAATTATTTATTGTTGTTGAGTATTGACAATATGCTTGACTTAGCATAAGGCACGGAAAATAATGTGTTTTCCACCCTAAGGGGTTTCAGACAAAAGAAGACAGTGACTTCCACCTCTTCTTTTTCCTCCTCCTGCTTCCTAACACAGATTATCACTATAATACAAGTACGTGAGAATGTCATTTCCAGTCTTTCGCCTACTCCTTCCCCAAAATTTTGCTGGTCACTCCCCCTGTCTTATTGCCAGTGGGAAAAAATAGACTATATTCAATATAAGATACATTCAACTCTAGAACAAAAGTGTGGAACTGTACTTGAGGCACCAAGACAAGTAGAAACTCTGAAAGTTTTGAGGGAAACAAGTAGGAGTAGAGAGCTTTGAAAGAATTTCAGAAAATTAATAGGTCAAGACACTGATTGCTAAAAATGAAGAAAAATAATACAACAAAGAAATAATTATATAGAAAAACTCCATTAGTTCTGTAGACCCAGAGCCCCACAGTTGTAATGTTCATCAATTCAAAGTACTACTAGTGCAACAATTTGGCTTGCTACTTATTTGTGTATAACACCTACCTGGAACGTAGTCGGTAATGAGAAAATAAAAGCAAAGGTTCCTGGTTCTCAAGGACAAGGGGAATGATAGAATTAGAACTATCTCACAATTAGTCATTGACTTTATCCCACACCACAAATACAACTTTCTTAGAATATTAATACTAATACTACCATCACCAATTAGATTCCTGAAGACAGTGAAGTACGTTTTTGGCCATTGCTTTCCCATTCTTGCATCATTTCTTTTAGGGTTGTACTATGTCTACATTGAAAGAGCATGTAATCTTAGTTCTACAAATATATATATTCACAAAAGTCTTTGTTGATGCCTCTCTGGTCATTTTGGTTATCAGAAACTTTCTTGGCTTCTGTACAGATGTCGATAACTGGTGGATACAGTGGTTTTTGTTGGTTTGTCATCATCATTTGCATTTTGGGGATGGTGGTGATATGTTGTCACTTTGTCTTATTGCAAATACTGTCTAGTGGGTTCTGGTGTAGACATCTAGTTGTTCCATTTTTTCTATGAGGGTGTTGAGGAACATCTAAAAACTATATTGCACTACAGTTGCTATATTTCCCCAAAGTTCTGTCCTAAATGTTTTCAGTGCCTTATTTCACTTAATTTTTACAATGAGCTTAGAAATCAGTCTTAATGCCCCCATTAAAAAAAAATAGAAACAGAAGACTTGTCAGTGATAAATACTTGCCTAAGATCAGCCAACTGCTGATGGAAAGCTATCTGACCTCTTGTCGAACTTGTCAGTCCATACATTTAGCCCCACTTCTGCACTGCACTAATTTCATATATGGCATAAATATTTTTTTTTTAACTGGGGCCTTTTAACTTCTAAATAAGATAGGCTTTCAAAGGAAAATTTCGATGCAATAGCCAAGTTGTAATAATCTTGCCCTATACAAAATAACACTATGTGTATTATCACACACACATACATGATTTTCTTTCAGAATTTTGTATAATCACTAAAGAAATTTCCACCAGATTATTTTTAAAAACTCCTGCATGAATGCTCTATGTTTCCGGTAAGTGGACTGCTTTCATCAAGCCTTTACTAAATACTAAGAATAGGTAGTATCATTTGTGGACAGAACACAAGACAAATGATCGGAATTCCTAGGTTTCATTCTTGATTCTGTCATCAGCATACTGTGTGGCCTCCTGAAAGCCCATTTAGTCATATGATTATAGACTCCTTCAACACTGACATTAATTCATTCCTGCAAAGTTAGTTTCTGGTATCTAATGTCCTTTGACATCATCTGGAGACAATAGTTGGAGCAAATACGATAAGAGGCACATAATGGATTATGTATTGATGACATAAAGGAGGCATGAATAATAAGGAGTGGAAAATAAATTCTAAGCAAGTATTACAATAAAGGGATTGTTCCATTCTCTTTAAGAATAGAAAAAAAGGCATTTTTGGTTTTCAAAATCCATTCAGGTAAGAGTTTCATTAATAAACTAATTTCTCTGATTTTGTGTTGGTCAGTATCTGAGATGGATTTTTGTACATGAGAAATTTCCATGGAAAATACCCTATTTTCAAAATCAAATTCGTGGCTTGGCAATAACAGTGCCAAAGAAAACCCCAAGGTTACTTGGGAGGAATCAGTTTCAGACATACATATATTTGGACATTTTCTCACTAAGAGCTGAAGTGGATTAAGTGCTGAGGGCTAAAAGTGAAACCAAAGGGACAGTCAGCAAGCAGTGGGAATTCTTGGGCATTCTGGCTTCAAAGTCCTGCATTTTCATGGAGTTTCTCTGTGTATATGCAGTGAGAATTAAAAGGTAAATCCATACTCTGAAATGTTTTCCTTCTTCCTCTCACTGTCAGAAACAAATTTCGAATTATTATGTAATCCTTTCATTACTAACATCTGTTTACACCAAGTTATATAGCATAAGGAAAGACATGAATCTCTCTGGTTTGGATTCTTTCAAAGTGACCTAAAATCTTGGCCACACTGGAGCATTTTCTATGTATACACAGGGAGGAGAGATGGAAGAGGCGGAGAAAGTGCCATAGAGAAAACAGAGTCCAGGAATCATTTGGACTGTGCCCTATAACTCAGTCTATAGGGTTAAGTAGTCATCCCTGCTATTTCTTCTTCATTGTGAGCTAACATTCTAGAGAGAACTTCACCTAACAGGATGGAAGTTCCAAGTGTTTTTATTTTAAGTATGTGTGAGGAAAAAAAAAAACAGTAATAGAATCACTTCACTTCATGAACAGGGCAAACCATGTTAATTCATTATAATGTGAGGCTAATTATGTGTGGATGACACTGAATAGCAGTAATTATTTTAGCTCCAAATCACAGTGTCTTCAAGCTATAAGACAAGTAGGGAGAATATAACCTATACTAAGATTTCTAAATGGTTCATTCAGACAGTTCAGAGATCCTCTGAGACCACTTTCCAGTATCTAAAAGTTTAGATGCTCTTGGGTAGAAGTATGGTGGGGAATGTGAGGAGGTGTAAGAGACTCTAATGACTCCTATCCCCCCCCAAAAAAATCAGTCCCATCCTCTGCACTCTGGCATTTCTTCTGTTCATTGCAGTCCTTAATCTCACTTTGAAAATACTTGCATCTTAACCACTCAGTTGTTGAAGTTTTACACTTTCTGGCCAACTTCACAGATAAGTAAATCCCAACTTTAGCAATGCAATCTCATTAAATGCAGAACCAACAAGAGAGAAGGGAACAAGTAGAATCCACAAGCACAAGTCATAAATTTTGATGCAAATGGGGGCATGGGTAGAGTTTTGAACAATGAATCTGCTTCCAAAGCAACTAAAAGGGCATTATGAAGTTTTATGGACCTATGTGTTAAACAGGATAAAAAAATGATGATGATGATGATAAAGAAGGAGGAAGAGGAGGAGAAGAAAGATGATGTAAGACAAGAAATGAAGAGTAAAATCATCTTTCCTCAATCTGGTTGTTGTTTGTAAAATCTAGTCTCCTCCATTAAAATTCTGATATAATATTTCTATAGACATCATAATAATCATAATATTTCTATAGACATCATTATTTTTATCTATAAAGTGGCTGTCTTTCCACTGGGGCACTGACCCTTATCCACATTGCTCTTGTTTTGTGGGACTATCAGTTATAGAGCCCAGTGAACATAGAGTTGAGCATATGACCCAGGATGGATCAATCCTATGGTATCTCATCTTTTTAGCCATGATGGTTAACACATAACTCACACAGGTAGAGCCCTTTTACAGATTTAATACAGATATCAGGAGAGACAAGTTTCTCTTCCATTTGGATAACAAGCTATAAAGAACTAGTCTGAAGTTATAATGTTGCCAGCAGCAATCTTCTTTAGTGTGAGAGGATCTGGACCATCTGGAATATGGAAAAAAGCAAATATGAAAAAAAATCTAGCTGCACTAATAGTTAGTGAGAGAGCAAGCCCTGACACCGTCTTTGAGCCTCTGAATCCAGCCCTTCTTGAAGCCAATTCAACATTTAACTTCTCAGTTGCATGAGGCAAGGCAATCACTTTCTCTTCCAGATATTTTAGTTTAGTTTTTTTTTGGGGGGGGGCTAGTTTGAGTTTGTCTTTTATTATATAAAACTAGAAAAGTTTTGATTAATATGACTAGGGAGGTCATGACTAATTATGTTGCATTTGCATAGTTAAAAACCCAGAAGACAGTAAGAAATAATCAATTAGGGTGGGTAAATCAACTTCATATCTACTTGAAATGACTGATTTGACTATTTACCAGTAACTGAAACATAAGTAACAAGTTTGCCTTATGAAACTTTATGGATTAAAAGTAATTCAACAAAAACAAAAATAAACCTCAATAAAATATTTTCATGTATTAATTTACTTGGGGTTTAGATCACAGGTTGAGAAACTTTTTTTTTCATAACAGGTCAGAAAGGAAATATTTTTGGCTTTGTGGGCCATATTATCTTTGTTACAACTAATCAAATCTGCTGTTACAGCATGAAAACAGCCACAAACAATACATTAAAAAGTAGCATGGCTGTATTCCAATAAAACTTTATTTACAAAAACAAGTGAGAAGCTGGATTTGGCACATAGGCTAGAGTTTGCCAACCTCTATTTAGGAGAGTAACTCTGTATTTTTCTTAATTCACTTCACCACAAATTTCCTAGAATAGTTACATTCTACCAGGTGACATATTTAGCCTCATAAAAGATTCAGAGATGTGGGGTGCCTGGGTGGCTCAGTTGGTTAAGCGACTGCCTTTGGCTCAGGTCATGATCCTGGAGTCCCGGATCGAGTCCCACATTGGGCTCCCTGCTTGGCGGGGAGTCTGCTTCTCCCTCTGACCCTCTTCCCTCTCGTGCTTTCTATCTCTCATCCTCTCTCTCTCAAATAAATAAATAAATAAAATCTTTTAAAAAAAAAGATTCAGAGATGTGTATGGAAAAGTTCCTATGCTTAAGGACTTTGCAATATAATAGGAAAATAAGACAAGTTTATCCCTAAATTATCATTCAAACCAAATATCAAGTGTCTTAAAAATAAAATAAAATTATATGGAAGCCCAGAGGTGGAGATTAAGTCTACTGAGAGCGTTTTTTCCCCCCAGTGGTCTGTAAGGATATTATTTACTCAGGATGATACTTAATCCCATGTTATTCTATGTTGCTATGTGACAGGGAGGAAAAAACAGAGTGATTGCACTCTTCTTCTCTTTCCTCGCCTTGGAAGGTAGATTCTTTACCCTGCTCAGAAAAAGAGACCTTTTGGTGTTGATCTGAATTTAATAGTGGAAATGTTCAGTTAAAGATGGGGAAAGAGAGCTGGTAGCAATAGCTCTACAAAAGAAAGGACATGGAGATGCATAAGGAAGCATAAGGAAGAACTTACCATTTCCTGTTCCAGATTTGGAATGAGATTATTAGGAACAAACCCTTATTCTAAAAAATATCCCTATCACATCTGAATGTTTGGAGTCATATTTCTGTTGCTTTTGAGAGTCATAACATGCAACAGAGGGCATTAAAATGGAAGGGAGAAGACCCAGATTAAATGGATGTTAAATATACAAATGATATTGGATGTTTTGAGTTAGAAGTCTTTGGAAAGCACACATGGTATGTCCTTTTTGTACACTGTTTTCTGCAAAATCCTCACGTCCAAGATAGGTCATAGGCAGGTGGGTAGGGACATAAGAAGGAGGTTCTGTGGGTTGGACTCCGGGACTCTTACCCTCAGCTCAACCAGAGCTAATGGGTTTTTAACCTGTTTTATATACTAGGGTTCCAGATAAGATAGTTGAAAAGAAGGCACTAAGACTTGAAAAAGAAATGCTTTAACACTATTGAGTTGAACCAGAGGTGTCACACAGGTTGAGTCGGAGCCAGAACTAGATCTCACAGTTAGTTTCCTTTTTGACTACCCAGGACTGTTCCTTCATGTGCATTCTCAAATATGAAGGTGAGCTGCCTGAATCCATAAATGGAAGTAAATTGCAGTCAAATGATCAGCTCTGGATTCACATGTTATGTTTAATACTAGAATCCCTGCTGTGGCCAAGTGCTATGTTTCCTGTGTGTTTGCTTAGAGCAAAGGACTATCCACATATTCGTTAAATCAAATTGAAGGTATGTGTGCCTCCATACCTGATAAATGAGATGTACAATTTTCTCATCCTCTAAGATCATTCTCCTTGGAACTGGGCTTCCCCTTTGCCTCTTACATAACTGCTTCTGCCATTTCATCAAGAAATGCTGGCTCTCTAAAAGGGGAACCATATTTTCCTTCTTCACTGTAGTACTGAGTCTTGGGACAAATGGCTTCAAATGGATCTGGTCAGTCTCTGAGGACATCTATGACTGTATCCTTTCACATTACGGTTTGCTTTTCTCTACTACCATATTGTCATTCTGGCTTGTAGAGTCCATCCAAGCATCCTACTTGTACTTATATTCACTTGTGCATATACCATATAAAATTTCTCCATTTATGTGAGTTCCTGACTACCTTGCACCAAAAATTTCTACTTGAAAAATTCTATCTGAATGATTTTTGGTAACATTCTCTGTTTTAGTGGAAGTCAAAGAGGTCTACTTAATTTATTTCTCTGGTCAATGAGTCACTTGGGTTCTTATTCCCCATCGCAGAGATATAAAGTAAGATTCCTGCTGCAACAGGAATAATGAATAAGATGGGTCATAGAAGAATGACTATTGGTAAAAAGGTTGCAGTACAAGGAGTGATTAGTTTTGGCTGTCCACAAGTTCTAACTCATAAGATACATACTCACAGATAAAACCTTAATGTTCAGTTCTTACTGAAGTAGTTTACTTAGTGTTCAATAAAAAAACTGTCCTCTGGCATGCCCACCAAACACCAACACAGAATTACCTGGTAATCTGTTTAGATTTGATATACAACAATCCCCACAACAACCAATAATTTGAGGGGCTGAGGAGGTTCCAGACACTGCTCTAAGCACTTCAATTTCACCATCTGCTGAGAGTCAAGAGCCAGAAAAGAGTCAGATCCCACCCATCTCTCTTCAAGCTTGCCATTTTGGCAAAGAGCACCAAAAGGGGTAGGAAGGTAGTTCTATGACAAAATATTTCATAGATCTTAGGGAAAATACAGTCCACAGAAATGAAGAGCTTTGTGTTAGCCTCCACAAAATGAACAAGCTTGAAGGAGAGACCACTATACTGAAGACTGAAGATGGGAATGAATAGTACCATGAAATCAATAATGGAATACCCTTTGCTCTATTTTTTTTTTAAATGTCAGCTTTTGGATCAATGAACAATTTTAGCAAGCATTTACTTCACTTTAAGTTTCATATATTTTGTATAACTATTCCAAAAGTTCTGTGTGAATGTATTAACCATAAAACATTTACTGCATTAAACACAGATTAGGAATGTCACAAATTTTTTTAAGTCAAAGAATTAAATATGTATACTTAATGACTTTCATAGGTGCTCATTCTTATCTAAAAATAGGATAACATATTTTAAGAACAAAATTCTTTCACCAACAGTCATTTGTAGTTATAACACTGAAACATTCAAATTACAGCTAGAAACATAGAAGTTTTTAAAATTTCACTGAAAAAACAAATTATTTTAAATAATTTTTTACATAAATATTTAGTTGCTGGCATAAAGGCTAAAGTATCAGAAGCCAGGGGGAAGGAACCTGTAACAGTTATAAAAGTAACAATAGGCTCAAAATATAAAAAGGACCAATTCAGCTGGTTTAAAAAAAGAAAAGAAAGCACAATAGCACACCAGTAAGTTCACCTATTATATAATTACAGGTTTTGTATACAAGTGCAGACAAGCAGACAGAATAAAAAGCTCCTCTAGGAAATCCAAAAAACTTGGCAGGTCTGGCCAGGTGGGATGTGATGCTGGTACCAACAACAAAAAGAAACAGACTGCAACTAGGGTTTGGCCTAAGTCTGAATTTGGCTTCTCTTTGCTAAACAGCAGTTTGCGGCAAAACTCTGGGAAACAAAGGGAAAATGGAAAGTGCTAGAGAATTAAAGCATAGAGCTCAGGTAACTAAAAAAAGATGTTGTCAGTCACAGGCTTTGCCAGCCAATGTTTTTGCCTTCATTTATGAGAACAACTCACTTGAGGTCTTTCAAGAACTTCAGAAGACAGAAATTTTATAAACAAAGCTCTTTATCAAAAGGCAAAGGAGGAGACAAATAAAACTGTTTTTAGAACATGGCACCGTGGCGATGATGTACCATTCACAGATGTGCTTTATACTCAAAAAAAAAAAAAAAAAAATCTCAGATTTGACTGTGGTCCTGGGAAGTGATGAACCCAGACTTCAGAAATGTATGAGCACTTTATTTCTTTTTTTTTAAGCATACTTATCTTTTCCCCAATTGCTTTCCACAGCGTATTTACTTGTCGTGCAGGGAACTCAAAATATAATCCAGCAATTCCACATCTGGTTATATATCCAAATAATTGAAAGCAGGGACATCAAGAGATATTTGTACCCCCATGTTCACAGCAGCACTGTCTGCAATAGGCAAAGAGTGAAAGCAACCCAAGTGTCTAGAGATGGGTGGATGGATCAACAAAATGTAGTCTCATTTTCAATGGAAAATTATTCAGCCTTTAAAAGGAATGGAATTTCTGACACACACTACAACATGGATGAATCTTGAAGATATGATACCACTGAAATAGGCCAGTCACAAAAGGACAAATACTATGTGATTCCTCTTATATGAGATTCCTAGAGTGGTCAAGTTCATAGAGACAGAAAGTAGAATCGAGGACACAGGGACTGAGGAGAAGGAGACTGGGAGGTCGACTAGGGAGAATTTCTATTCTGCAATAGGAAAACTCTTTGCAGATGGATGGTGGTGATGGTTGCACAACAGTGTAAATGTATTTCATGTCAAGGAACTGTACATTTACAAACGGCTAAGATGGGAACTTTTAGGTTAGGTGTATTTACTCTATTTTTTTTTTTAAATCAAGTATTTGGAGGCATGGAGGGAGGAAGCCAATGAATAATGATGGCTCTGCCACTCAGGAAGGTTCCAACACCAGCCAGAGTTTGGGACTAATGATGGGTTGCTTACAAATGGCTGCAGATACTGTTGGTGCCTTGCCTGTAGTCCTTTAGCCACTTGCCATTTGTTCACTGAATTCCAGCTGCCAGCCCCAGCACCCTTTGCCTGATGGATTTCATTAGCTGCCAGACCCGGCTTTTCCTGGGTAAACAGCAAGCCAGAAGTGCCAGGAAATTAAAGCCCCTTGGGAACAGACCTCAATAAATGACTATGGGAACCCGTGTACAAACACCTCAGCTCCCTTACCCCCTTGACTGGGATGGATAACTGTGAGACAAGTGTTTTACACCATTTCCAAAATTTCCCAGCAGAACTGCACTCATGTTCCTGTCAGAACTTGCTTAATAATGTACCTTTATTGGATTTTTTTCCCCTTTCCTTTCTGTGAAGATTAATTTTATGTGTAAACATGAGCAGGCCATAGTACCAGATATTTGGTCAAATATTTTTCTAAATGTTTCTGTGAAAGTATTGTTTAGACCAGTTTAGCATTTATTTTTTTAATTTTTTAAAGAGATTTATTTATTATCTGAGAGAGAGAGAAAAAGAGCGTG
This sequence comes from Zalophus californianus, assembly GCF_009762305.2. Classification (NCBI taxonomy): domain Eukaryota; kingdom Metazoa; phylum Chordata; class Mammalia; order Carnivora; family Otariidae; genus Zalophus; species Zalophus californianus. The sequence goes on along the minus strand of NC_045595.1, from coordinate 37,661,590 downwards.
AGTGGGGGGAGGGGGAGGGAGAGGCAGAGGGGAAGCAGACTCCCTGCCGAGGACAGAGCCTGACTGGAGCTCCATTTTAGGACCCCAAGATCATGACCTGAGCCTAAATCGAGAGTCAGACACTTAACTGCCTGAGCCATCCAGGCACCCCAACAAGATGAGCATTTAAATCAGCAAATTGAGTGAAGCAGATTACTCTTCATACTGTGAGTGGGCCTCATCTCATCAGTTGAAGGTCTTAATAGAAAAAGATTCCTCTCCCCCAAAGAAGAGGGAATTCTGCCAGCAGACTGCCTTCATGCTTGAAATGCAAGATCAACTCTTCCCTGGGTCTCCAGCCTGCTGGCCTTTGCAGAGTTTAGATTTGCACCTCCACAACTGTGTGAGATGATTTCTTAAAATACATCAATTTCCCTCTCCATCTCTCTATATCTGCATCCTGTTAGTTCTGTGTCTCTAGAGAATACTAATGTACTTTCTGCTCCCACACCAGTGTTGCCTGGGAAACACTTTCCAACTTAACTGTATTGCACTTGAATCCTTGACTTAAAGATGTGGTTCTCCCTCCAGATCATACTTAGTAATATCTGGAGACATTTTTGGCTGTCATGATTGAGGGTGCAGGTAGAGGCCAGGAATACTGCTCAACATCCTACAGAGCTCAGGAGAGCTTCCCACAGCAAAGACTCACCCAGCTCAAAGTGTCAAGGTTGAGAACCCTTGACTGGCTTCTGGGGAAACCCAAACTAAGGCAGGGGCTAAAATGAAAAAAAGGTAGACATTGTTAAATTAGGGAAGTTCTAGAATTGGGGTTGTTAAAAATTTGCAAAACAAAGAAATGAAAATACTTGCATGAGGGGTGCAAGGCTATTAGAGAACCAGTTTATTCTGCCAACCTGAGGGTGCCTCTTCCCTTTAAGCTGGCTGTGCCTCACAATGGAAAGAAAACCATGTGAGCTTTGCATCTGTGTGGTCAATCCTCACACATGGAAATCAGTATAAAAGAAGGGGCCCAGGAGGATGGTTGATGATAGACAGAGATCTTACCTGGGCATTCCAGTGCTGTACTAATGTGCTAAGTGACTTGTGCCCAGGCTCCAGCCTCATAGAGCATGGAATTCAAATTCATGTCTCAGCAAAAAGACCAATTATTTAACATCACTGAGCTTTGGGAAGGTCCTCAAAAGGTCACCCTTGCCAAGGTTGCATCTGTGAATTCCCTGGGCCTCATGTATGGGATTTCCGGCTTTATGAAAAACATGATTGGTTGTCATCTGTGTTCGCTCATTTTCCTTCATTGGAACTAAATTCTTTCTTGGCCACATTAAGAAGTGAGCCTGTCAACACTTCCATATGCTCTCCAGGAAGAACGGTCACTCCCTCTCAACCAGCCTTGCCAGAAAAATCTCTTTTCAGTGTTACCTGTCAAGTCTCTTGTTTCTCCTGGGAGATGCTATTTTCCTCAGTCATCTGGATTGTTCGAGTTCTCTGGGAGTGTGACTTTAACAGGCACTTCAGGGTGTTGCGATACCAGTTCCTCACTATCTGTGTGTTGTTCATTTTCAGACAATCAATTGCAGAGCTTGCCTTGGCGTCTTTGATAATGGGGTTGGATCCAGGGCAGAAAAGCGGGGCCAGCAGTTGGTGAGAAAAAAAGTGAGAGTCAAAGAGAAGCCTCCAAGAAAACGTTTCTGGCTGCTTTGCTAATGCTTGGATTGATTTGATGCAGAGATATTCTTGGAGAGTTTTGATTATTAATGTGCCTAATTCTACAGCTTCCATGTAGGAAGTGAGTTCTTCTACAAATTGGGATCCCATGAGGAATTCACAGCATGAGATCAACAACAAGTCCAGCCTCTTGCCTCACACAATATGTTGACCAGAACGTCCATGATTAAAGCTTTGATTCTGCCACTGAAAATGCCAGACACTCTTCTGGGGCTGTAACAATAGCTTCTGTGCCACCTGATTCTATTCCAACATGAGAATAGCAGAGAAGAATATCAGAACCTGTAGTTTTATAGACACAATTTGGAAAAATGTATGAGAAGGAAATAGTCAAACATTATATTTAGCTTTGAAAACTGTGAGCTGAGACCCTTGTGTACTGAAAACCCATTAGTTTGAATTCTAATTTTATCTGTGTTATGAGTTATAGTCTTGGAAGAGTTACTTAATTCCACTGGGCCTTAGTTTCCTCAACTGTAAAATTAGGGAGTGGGCAGGACCTGATCCAAAGAGCCTCCCCATTCAGGCTTTCTTTGAGTCCTAGCAAAGATGGGCAAATCAAACTTCATATCATGAATATTGATTTCATAGTATTAGTTAGCCTATTCCCCAACCACTGGATCGATGGCAGAAACACTGCTGATAGAGACCAAAAAAAAATGGAAGAGATGATTTTGCACATGTGAGTTTGATTTGGGATTGATTCAATAAACACCTTGTGAAGAAAACATGAGAGAAACACTTTCTTTAAGCCAGCAAAATATACTAAGTCTATGAAGAAATGATTAGCATGACTATACATGGGAAGGAGAGAATTTTTAGGAGAGGGATTCTCTCTCATCATGTGTTCTACCATTTACCATACAGAACAGCACACAATGACTTTATGTTGAGATCCAGGGAGTAGAAAGTATTGTTTATGAACATAAACTGTTACAGGTGAAAATCATAAGTTGGTCACTGTCTTAGTCAGGATTCTCTCCACAGCAGACCCTGGGACAAAGATTTTGGTGCAGTTGGCTTATTGAAGTGGTGATACTAGAAATCAGAAGAAGGGGAGTTGGAAAATTGAGACAAGGAAAAGAGAAAAGCCAAGGGGGAGCATGAATAAGCAGCTTGCCCCAGTAGGGAACCAGTGTTCAGTCACGCTGGTGCTATTCTGAGCAACTGTGTAAGAATTATGGTCATAACTGACTCAATGAAGGACAGGAAGTATTGGGCATTTATCTACTCACTCTCATTTCCCTTTTGGTTGAAGGCTGCTCTGGGGGCATCGACTGCCTGCCATCCTGGGTAGTGACTGCCTGCTGCCTTGTTCCATTTGCACCCTCCCACAGCTTCAGAGAGAGAAAAGTGGAGAGCGCCTCAGCACACACCGCTTCTGAGACATTTGCAAGTAGAGAGAACTGCCCATCTCAGTTGCCTTGAAGTCAGCTGGGTCACTGGACATGGCATAGTGCATCACAGCGCCACATTTATTTCAATCACATATAGTATATTTACATCTTAATTCAGCTAACAGGAGAGAAGTACATGTGCTATAACTTTTTAAAGCTTAGAATGATAGCTAAGATGGAGACTTGAAAAAAATGATCTATAATACCAAGTTAGAAATATCTTTCAAGGATGGGGCTTGGAGAAGAGGGTAGAAGATGCTCAGGGGGATGTCCATTCTGGACAAGGTGGCCAATAGCTGAGCGCATGAGCTCAGGCTTCTGTGTTCCCTTTCCGTGACATGACTGCACCCACACTGAGAGCCAGAGATGCATGAGCCAGCACCAAGCAACTGATTACTTACCCTTTCACGTCGTCCTTCTATATATATATTTTTTCCCTCTGGATTAAAAAAAAAAACTTGGAAAGAGAGAGGGACAATAAACATGACTTAGAAAACATATCAGCCCTATTCTTTGTACACCTTTATTTAGCTTTGGGCAATCCTATCTCTGAAGGACATACTTAAGAACTCTTGATTTGGACTTTGATATTCCAAGCCCGCAAACTTCCAAAAAAACCCAGAGGGGAGCATTTTATTCAGTTGAATATGAAAAGAATACTCATAACTTCATTGCCTAATCATGGCCCTTTTGATTTAAGGATCAGAGTCCCCATTCAAGCTCAGATAAACAAAGGGGGATTTATTTTAATGATAGAACACAAGAGACGCAGAGACTCAAAGAAAGCACATTTGGGCTTCACAAGGGCTGAAATCAGAAACTAGAAATTCAGCAATGAAATCTTTCTCCACTTATCAGGGGCTGTGCTTTTCTCTCTGTCTCTGTCTCTCACACATACACTCCCCCTTTCCGACCCCAACTTCCTCTACTGACTTTTAGTCTAGGGCCTCAAATAACCCCCACTCATAACCTTCCAGTTCTAGTAACCATTTTCAACCAAGAATTTCCTGTTTCTCTAACACCAAGTTTCCAAAAGAGGAAGCCATCGGATCCATTCCAATTCACACTAGACCAGATGAGTCACAAATTGCTGGAAACTATACGAATGGTTTCCATCTTCTGTTCAATCAGCTGTTGCAAGGGCCAGGGTCACAGAGACCACACAGATCCCATTCCTGCCAGTTTCCTGTGTTTGCAAATAAAGTTTTGTTGAAACACAGTCACACCCATTTGTTTATATAAAGATTCCAATGGCAGAACTGAGAAGTTGGAACTGAGACCTTATATCCCATAAAGCCTAAAACATTTATTATTGGCTATAGACTGAACTGAGTCTGTCCTCTCCCCAAATTTATATTTTGAAGCCTTAGCCCCCAGTGTGATGGTATTTGGAGGTAGGGACTTTGGGACGTAATTAGGTTTTCATGAGGTTTTGAGGGTGGGACCCTCACAATGGGATTAGTGCCCTTATAGGAAGAGAAAGAGGGAGAGAGATCTCTCCATATGCATGCACTGAGGAAAGACAATGTGAACACAAAGCAAGGAGGCATTCATATGCAAGCCAGAAAGTATGCCCTTATGAGGATCCAAATCATCCAGCTCCTTGATATTGGACTTCCAAACTCCAGAACTATGAGGAATAAATGTATATTGTTGAAGCACCCATCTGTGCTATTTTGTTATAGCAGTCTGAACAAGTAAAGACACTATATATCCTTCTACATGCCCAGATTACTGTGAAGATTAATTATGATAGTGCCTCCCAAAGGACACAGCCTGGTGACCACACATTTTCTCAATGTATATTAAATTCCTTCTGCTGCATTCAGAACACATTCAGGCTAGAAGACCACATAGCTTTGAGGGAAAAAAAGTAGCCTACAGGTTCAAGATCAAGGAAGTGGTTTTTATGCATTCAATATACTCTTGAAATCTTCGCAGGTTTTCAGTTAATCTGTTAAATGTAGCAGTGTATTCATAACTTAATTTGTATATTTTAGCCATTTGCCTTAATGCAAGTAATTGGCAGGTACCACATTAACACACAAAAGTAGTTAATGCCATGTACAAAAAAAAGCGTATTTAGTTCTTTATTATTTCTGCTAAATAATACAATGCACAAATCATAGAGCTGAAGGGCCTGAAAAGATGTATGAAGGTGGATTCATTCATCCTTCAGCTTCTGGGCAGCACTTCACATCAATTATCCTACAAAAATCATTGTACATTAGTCATTAAAATCACCAGATAATGAGATTCCACAGAATTCCTTGGTAATATGCACCAGGGCCTCACAATTCTTTTATTGGGGTATTTTCCCAAAGTGGAGCCCAAATTCTTCCTGCTGCTAGGTCTTTTGATCTCGTTCTCAAAGGTCCGAGCTCTTTCACCTGAGTTTGTGCACAGCATAGAGTCGGTGCAATGACCAGCTCTATCTCTTGCTCCGTGTGGAAGAGGGCACTAGTCATGCTGCCTTCATAACACCCTGGGCCTTGGAGATCCCACTTCTACAGCCAGAGCCATATCGGAGTGGGGGGAAGGAGGTTTAAGCCACTTTTCAGGAGTGAGGCTTCTGGAACCAAAGAATGTATTTTTCCTCTGTCTTGCCTTTTTCCTAACTATAAAGCTAAAAAGTTTTCATTGTTAGAGTATTATAAACAGTACCACCTCCTACATTGAGTCATCTCTTCAGAATGTTTTGTGATATTTTCTTTCAATATTTGAAATGCATTTTCTTAAACCTATATCCTTGATAGAGATAGAAACTTCAGGATGTCATGACAGTAAACACTTAAGAGTTTGAGAAAAATTAACTGCCTCAGGATGAGAGAGGGTCATTTAGCAGTCCTATCAAATAAGGTGTGTGCTTTCCTGAAATCACTTTCCAAGAGGATTAAGCTAACCAAAAATATGCTTAAATATATTTCTATGAAAACATTGTAGTCAAAAGTAAAATAATGTAAGTGAAGACATGTTTAAAGCTATATTTCTGTCTTTCTCCATCTTCCCAGAAACATGTTTTTTTAAGACAGGCATGAAAACATACCTTCATTATTTGAGATTCTTCTTCTCATTTTAATGATTAACTTAAAATATCGTGTTTGGGGGTTTACCTACCAATCCCTTTTTCTCCCCTTGTCCATGCTCCTGTAATCACACCCTACTGGAACCTAACCACAGACAGACCAATTCTGTACCTTAATTGCCATCAATCATCAGACTTGGTGATAAGAGGTGTTACCCTAAGAAATTACAGTTGAAGATACACCTCTGTGTAAAGGCAGAAAAGGAAATAAATTCTCCTAGGTAGTATGAGAGCTGTGGAAGAGAGGGACTAGTGACATTATTTGATAAGATTGGTTGCCTCAAATTGGCAATGCATCCATTCACTTTCATCATGGGACTTTAAAAATAGACAGGAGTGAAAGAAGGAAATCATCCGGACCATATCGACTGACATGGAAACAAACCTATAAAAAGTGGAATGTTTCTTGGTAACCATGTCATATGTATAAGCCAGACAACATTTTATCAATATATCTTTGCAGATATAAATAATTATAAGATACTACATTCCTAGAAATATACATGAGTTTTAAACAAATATTTTTCTGATAATTTTAGGCCACACTTTACTAGTGTCTCTCAGTTCAGCCCCTGGTTAGCTCTTACAAATGATAAAGCTTTGATTACTGACCTAATGTAGACTTATTTACCCACAGTGTGTCAGAATGTCTTTACAACTGAGCCATAAGCCTATATCTACTATCTCAAATAGCTTTGAAGAAATAGATTAAAAAACTCCATTTTGATCCAGGTAGAATTCTGAAACTTAAGAATTCTCTTTAGAATCTGTTTCCAATTTTAGAATGCCATCAACATTTGTGCCATTTTCTTAAAGAAGAATCTAGGATGATTCTTTAGGTTGGACATATTCAATTTTTAAATTTCATTAATGAAATATGTTATATGCGAAAAGACTACTGATTTTTAAATTAGTTCCCCATCACATACTCACCAAAACACTGTGAGAGGCACCTTTAATCATGCTAATTTCAGGCAGGTTCATAATATCCTGGAGATTTGTATATTTCAAATTGAATTAATCACCACCTCCCCACCCCCAACCCTATCAAGTAGCCCCTCCTCCTATTCCTTTCTTTTCTGTTAGTGGCACCCATCCTCCCAGCCACCCAGCCTCAGAACCTCAGACATAATTGTCACATTTCTTTTCTTGCTTAATATTCAACCAAATGACAAGCACCACCAATGCTACCTTTATAACATTGTATATCCACTCTTCCTCTATATGGCATTAATTCATGGACCTCTAGCTCAAATCAGAGGTCTATTGTTCTGGAGCCCCCAAAGTTCTGATAATGCAAAGTTTTTTGTTTTTGATTTGATAGTTTGTTTAATAATTTGAACTGATATGAGGCTTTTTATAGACGTCATTTGTAATATTTAGTTTCAATTTATCTGGACAAATAGTCAAGTGTTTGACTACAGGGAGCTTATCCAGACCCAAGTGTTATTCAATATATGGTGTATGCCTTGTAGCCCCTTTCTAAAGTCTGAAAAATTCTGTATCCAAAATATATCTGGCCTCAAGGAATTCAAAGAAGGGAATGTGGATATTTGTTATCATAACCTCTTGAAGGAGACTCTACTTACTGTTTATTCTTTCTCTAATCCATGCTATACCTCTCCATCAAATGAACTTTTCTGAATACATCTATTCCAAAACTATAGTCTTCAGCAGATACTTCCAGCTCTACATTCTGGCATTCAGCCTTGATGATCTGGTCTATCTTTTCTACTCAAATCAGGTGTGGCCTAGAGGACATCCAGATTGCATAATGGCTAGCTTTGAGAAATATAAAGTCATGCCAAATTCACTTTGAGTACCCAGAGGTTAGCTATTAAGTGTATAGCGCTCAATAAATATTTGTTGAATAAATAAAAGAATGAGTAACTGGCAGAGAAAGGAAAGACTGAAGAAAAGAATAAATGATAAGTATTGATCTGAGAAAGTATGAGTGGTGATGTAAAATGGCAGATTTTAGTTCATACTTCCATGTTGAACAGTGGTTGGGCTCTATTAAGAGTCAACTTTGGAACTCCTGGAGAGATAATGAATTCTAGAGAAGATCTAGAGAAGAAGCCACTGGACAATGAAGGGTTGCTATTAAGAAAATCTAAATAAATAGATGGGAATTTTGTTTTTTTGTTTTGTTTTGTTTTGTTTTTGAGTGAAGAAGGAAAAAATGAAGGGAGTTGTATAATAGTCATCTGTAGTGGCCTGGACTTATTGCCTATGTGACTGGCTATAGAAAGGGTGGAGCATCAGAGAACAAGTAGGGCTTGCAGTTTTTGCTGACACACTCAGCAAAAACATGCAGGGGCACTCAGGGCTCATGGTGGGCTCCCTCCACTGATGTAAGTTGATTTAGACATGAGAAGAGGGATTTGGTTTATTCTAACCCAAAATAGATATATGTGGACTGAAATTTAGGGATGTCAGTTACATGCATTGAAGAAACAGATTGAAATTAATATAATATATAAAATATTTGAGTAATAAATATGATATAATCAAAAAGAACTTTAGGAAATAGGTTAAAGACATTGACACAAGTATTAAAATTTTACTTTATTTTTACTTAGGTCCCTAAAAGAAAAATGTAAACACCTATCTTCCTAGAATAGTTTAGAATCCTTCCAGTTTGAGAATAGGCAAGCAAACTCAAAAGCTTTTTGCATAGCCTTTGTAATGTGGGATTCGGAAGAACCATATTCAAAGGGCATTAGATGGGGAAAAAAAAGGCAAGCAAGCAAGCTACTGGTGACAGAAATAGAAGCAGTGGAGGGGTTTGTGATCCTTTTGACAATTCATAAGGAAAGCCTCATCTGTCATAACCTTAAGCACAGTAGAATATCTATGAATACTCCAATAACAGCGGCTTATATTTGAATCACCTAGTCAGCAGCTCTGGTAGTATCAATATGACACATATGAATGGACCTACTCAAGCTGCATTCCAATCACTCACTCCACTTCTAACCCAGGACTTTAATGACTGCCAAGCTTCAACACTCGCTTGCATGCACTCATCTCAGACATGCGCTCCTGACAGCTTCTTCAAACAAAAAGAATATGACTGAACTCTCAAAGCAGGACATAGGGAGTTCTAGTGCTGTAAAGCAAGCCAAATTTACAATTTGAAAATAAATTCCAGCAATGTTCAATAAATTACATATTGCATACTATAAGAATTACATTATTATTGCCATCATAATATATGGCAGTTATTAGAATTATGGCAATAACATATGCAATAGCTAATGGACTTATAATGTAGCGTGCCATTGGGAAATAAAAACTAACTATATTTTTTCCTGTTATCAAACAAATCCTGCTATAATCTATACAGTAATTTGAAACTGAGTAGTTATAAGTAGAAGTTTATACCCATATTTGCTATGCATATATGGGCCTCTGTCACATAATTTTCCACTAAAGTTAAATAAGAGGAACATATCGCACACAGACTGTTTCTATGTACCCAAACTGTTTTGATTATTTTGACTGACTAAACTGGCTAGGTCGAGTTATTCAGTTCAGCAAAATTGAACTCAACCAAAAAATATCAGAGAGGTCAAAACAATAATCAAATCAGTCAAAAAGTAATTTTTTTTTCTTTCCTGAAGAAATTGATTTGACTGGTCAAATCAGTCAAAAGAGTCAAACCAGTTTGTGTGTATAGGCATAACCACAGTATTTCGTCATACCTAGCTAACTGGAAAAAAAAATAGTATCAATACTTCACATGAACTAATCTGATATTTGTACAAACTCTCTGAGGTAGCTGGGACTAATGTTTCCATATTTCCTTTTAAGCTGAAGACTTTTAAAGAAAAGTGGCTAGAATGTATTACCTATCACTGTATTACAGATCACCCCCAAAACAGTGACTTAAAATGGATTTATTAATTTCCACAATCTTGTGAGTTGAATGGGTCCAGCTGGACCATGTTTTTGCTCCATTTGATACAGAGTGAGATCATTCATGAAGTTCCATTTAGCTGGAACCTTGATGGGGGATGGTCTATGCATGGTGACCTCTCATCCGCCTGGGTTTCTCTCCATGTAGCTACTCATAATTTCATAGCTTAGCCTGAGTTTCTTTCCAATAAGGCCGTTAGTTTCCAAGTAAAAGCATTCCAAGAGGATAAGCCCTAATATGCAAACATTACTTGAACCTGTGATTCCATCATGCTTGTCAAAGCAAGCCTGGAGACAAGGTAGGAGGGGACTCTCCAAAGGCATACATACTAGGAGATGGGGTTCACCAGGGTCACAAAATGTAACATTTTACTAGAACAGGGCTGGGATGCTTAGAGCCAGAATTAGAATCAGGCCTCCTCAACATGGTTTTCTTCCCATCAAATTAAGCATATGTGAACTTTCCTTAGTATTATTAAGAGGATTCATTGTCATTTTAGCATTGGTTGTATCTTTAATTCAGAGTAGAGAGGACAGTTTAATATTGCGTATCTGTTTTGAAGTTACCAGTTACATTTACCTTCCCATTTAATTTCTCATCATTTTTATCTAAGATGGAAATCCAAGACAAAGATATCTTTGCTAGTTTGTGCTTTCTTTTCCAACAACTCAAAATCTTATAAAGACCCAAGAATGATCTTGCTCTCTATCATTTTGCCTTATGTAGAACTAACACTAGGAGGTAGAGCAAGGATTATTATGTCCTATATTGAATAGTTGAGAAAACAGAAAATCAGACTGTTGAGTGGTCTACATAAATTCTCATGGTGCATGACAAAGCCAAGCTTCCAATTCTAGAAGATTCTTGCTCTGAAAGAACTTATGATCTTTTGGGAACATATTTGCATAAAACTTCTGCAGGAACTTAACATGGATCTTTTCTACCTGCTGACTGTTTAAAGCAGAGATGGATGGTTCTGTATATTCTGGAGTTTGAGGAGTTCCATTGCTTAATGCAAAGGACAGCCCAAAACAGCACTTCTCTATCTTCTTGATCTCAAAATCCCTTTAATTCCTAAATGTTATTAAGAACCCCCAAAAGCTTTTGTTATATGAATTATACCTATCAATATTTACATATTCAAAATTAAAACTGAGAATATTCTTCAATTATAAGGACATGAAAGCCTACATTCAATTAGCTGTCAGACTGATAACATCATCACATGTCACGTTGCCACTATACACTCCACTGTACCCTGAGGAAGAAATGGGATGGGAAAAAGCAAACTGTATCTTATTTATTATTATAGAAATAAGTTATGACCCTAAAAGGGCCTCAGCAGCATTCAGAGGCTCCTAAACAACATTTTAAGAATTGTTGTTCTAAAAAATTTTCTCTTTTAAAAATAAGAGTGCTAATAATGAAATTACTTAACATCTCTTTAAATTCACTGCTAAGCTGACAAGAAATAAAAAGCTATCTATAGAGAATAAAACTGAAGGAAAAGCACAAATCCAGAGAGGCAGAAGGAAATTGAGCCTGGGGATACCTATCCATCTTTTGTGACCAAAAGATTTTACCTGGACAGATACATTGTGTGGAGAAGTCAGAGAATAAGTAGGAGCTGGTCCAAAGTGGTTAATTTGATAGACGGCAGTGTAACTGGGCTCTCAGTTTCATGCCAAGATCCCAAAGGGAAAATATATCTCAGCAAAAGTGTGAATGAGGGAAAAGACCTACCCCATAGAACAGGGCGTGAGGAAACTTTCTCTCAGTATTGGTTTTGGATCAAAGGGAAAAAATTTGCCCAGAAAATTCACAACCACAGGCTTGTCCTCTTATGGATTTTCAGCCCATTTTTATTATAAAATTGTCACAGGTTGGTGGCTTCCAGGTGTGTAACAAATACAAATGCCAAGCCTACTTGGAGGAAGGTACTTTTAACCCAGGCTTCAAAGAATTCCCACATACAAATGTCGTTAAAATATAAGCTCACAATAAAAATAAAAACAACACATGAAATAAAGAAAGAAGAAACAAACTGCTCCATAAAATGAGCAAAACTCACAAATGTAAAGAGTATAAGAATGTTTAACATGCTTATTAAAAGATTTGTAAATATGTCACGTGACCAGTCAGATCTGAAAAGGAATAAATAAGAATTTATTACTGAAATAATCAAATACAACTTTTAAGAACTATAATATTTGAAGTTAAACAGTTCCCAAGGATATGGACCAATTGGAAGTCTCACATACTGCTGATAGAAGGGCCAATTGTAAAACCGCTTTGGGAAACTGTTTGGCAGTATTCAATAAAGCTGGATGACACATACTCCATGAAAAAGCAATTTTTCTAGGTATAAACTCAATAAAAATGCTTAACATATGTTCCCCCAAAGAAATACCCAAGAAAGTTTACAGCAGCACTATTTATAATGGTTATAAATGTGTTTTTACCTCATAAGAATTCATCTAGCTCTACATTTAGGATATGTGTTATTTTCTGTGTGTATGTTGAAACTGAATAAAAAGTTTACACACATTCATGTACATACATACACAAATCACTCACACACAAAAATTCCTTCATGTCCAAAGAAAAGGACATCCCTGATAAATCAGAGGATATACCACTCTTAAGTGGATTTATTGCACAAAATAGAAAAAAAAGTTGACAAATGAGCCAAAAAGTAAATGAATCAGAAGTTACATCCAAAGAAATTACAAACCAGGGTCTGAAGAGACCAAGAGATGGAAGTCATGAAAAAAGAAACTGAAAGATATGGAGGACGGAAAAGAAAGATCTAACATACCTATGCATATATGTCTATGTTTATGCATATATATTTATTTATTTAGTCCCAAAAGGAGCTAATAGAGATCATGAGAGGCATAATTTGAAGTCAAAGCCTAAGAATTTTCCAGAACTGATGCAAGACTCAAACCTCAGAATCTGAAAGAAAATAATCCCCAAGGTTGAATCATATAAAGAAACACACACCAAAATGCATCATAGAAAAATTAGAGCCCAGCAAAAATAGAAGGAAGGTCCTCAGAGCAACAAGAACAAAAAGGGCAGAGTTTATGCCAAAACAAAAAATTTTTAGGCTGGCAGCAACAATGAAAGCCAAACGATCACAGAATGATTCATTCAAAAGTTCTGAGAGAAGATAATTAATCTAAGAACAGTCTAAGTTGAGAAAGAGTTACACAGAATGAAAAGTATTGGTAAATACTTGGTGGTGTCTATAAAGATAGGATATCAAGGTACCATTCTTTTCACCATGATCTTCTGCATAAAATAGCATAGTGTACTCTTCAGTTGTTTATGAGATTTTATTTTATTTAACTTTTAAAATATTTTTTAATTTTTTAAGATTTTATTTATTCATTTGAGAGAGAGACAGAGAGAGCACAAGCAGGGGAAGAAATAGAGGGAGAGGGAGAAGCAGACTCCCCACTGAGCTGGGAGCCTGATGTGGGGCTCGATCCCAGGACCTGGAGATCATGACCTGAGCTGAAGGCAGATGCTTAACCATCTGAACCACCCAGGCGCCCCCAATTTTATTTTATTTTTTATGAATTAATTTATTTTACAGAGAAAAAGAGAGTGTGCAAGTGGGAGGGGCAGAGGGAGAGGGAGAATCTCAAGCCGACTCCCCGCTGAGCATGGAGCTTGATGTGGGGCTCGATCCCACGGCCCTGAGATCATGACCTGAGCTGAAATCAAGAGGTGGCCACTCAATCGACTGAGCCACCCAGGTGCCCCTGTTTCTGAGATTTTAAACGTGTTGTAAACAAAATTGTTCTGTTCCTGAAATGTGCTTTGTCACTTATATGGGCCAAATAGATGTGAACAGTCTAGACTAAAAACTCAGATCACTTTTTCAGGTCCCAGCCTTGGGCTGAGTGTAGAGTAGATGCTCAGGAAGTGCATAAATAGAGGCATGGATCCATATTGATGTATTTAGACAGATACATACATAGATATTTACATAGATACATACATTTTGTAGACTAATTCTGTCATCTGTCTCTGCCCCCTCTTCGGCAGAGTCTGGTACAGTAGAGTCCCAAATGCTAATTTTCAGCTCCCAGCACTGAGTAGTGTTTCTTGGGCTAAAGGAAATGCAGGGCAACAGCTTTACACGTCCATAATGCAGAGCATTTGTCTCTATGAACACTCTTTGGGCGCCACTGCTATGTTATCCAGTGAAAGCAGCCGATGAAAGATCCCCGCCAGGGTGGAGGTCAGGGTCTTTCTCTTTTCCTGAGTGAAATGTGACATCAAATGTTGGCCAGTTGTGAGTATCTTTGCCCAAGTCCCAGAACTTATTTATCTTCTCTGGACAGTGACAAAAAAAAAAAAAAAAAATTGTATGGCACACTTTAGAAAGTGTGTCACCGTTTCCTGAGAGAAATGATCTCCTCTCTAGGATCTGACTGAAAATCATGGGCAATTGAAAGTCTGGTTTATCCCTGTGGACTATTAGTCACCCTATAAAAGTTAATTTAAAACAAATTAATCCATAAATCTCTACATTGTCTGCAAATACTTACCACTATAAAAAACCTAATTTAAACCCTTTCCCCTCTATTCTAAATTAGGGTTGCACTGCATTTTAGAAAATGTCTTCCTGACTCAGAATAAATTACCAGTTATTTCCTTTCTTATTGATGTCAGTGGAAGTTCTAAGGGTAGTATTAGGTCCAGTATCACAATCTCTTAACACTCAAAGAGAAGAAGAAAGTATGCACATTATTTAAGAAGCCTTAATACATAAACTTTATGCTTTGGAAAAGTTTAATTTTAAATGCAGTTCCTCAGGCCATTCCTCCTGAAAGTCTCTTAATAGAGTTTCTTAGTGAACACTTTAGTCAAACTTAGAATGAGGAAGAAAATGAAAGCAGAGAGGTAGGCGTTTGATAGGGACAGAATTTTACTTTTATCAGGATCATTAATAGTGGAATCTCAAAGAAGAATGAAGGGTAGCCTTCACTTAACCAAAAGGTTAAAAATGGCATCTGGAACCATTAAGTGGCTTAGATTTCCGAAGAAAAGCCTAACTGCAAACTTTAGGAAAGCTGCTCTAAAATATTTGTGAAGCATGGTAAATGGCCAGGTTAAAAATAAGGTTTCCTATCTTTTCTAAGTAGAGGAGGTAGTAACAAGAAACACTGTCATTTAAAACACTAATTTTAAAACCCCCATTTTGAGGGGTAGCCTGTTCAAAAGCAGGCGTTGCCACCTCTGGTACTTTGGAACTTTCAGAAATATAACTTCTTTGGGGGTACCTGGGTGGCTTTAGTCGGTTCAGATCATGATCTCAGGGTTGGGAGATTGAGCCCTGTGTGGGGCTCCGGATCTACTTGAGATTCTCTACCTCTCCCTCCTACCACTCCCCCAACTTGCATCCTCTCTTTCTGTCTCTCTCAAATAAATAAAGTCTTTTAAAAAAAGAATTTTTTTGCATAGAAAAACCTTATTCCTTATGCTAAATGATTTCTATCCTGCACATTTTTAAAAATGGCTATCTTCTAAGTCAGAGGAGGACTCAGGTGGTGATGAAATCTATTAAATCCAAACGCTCCCCAAGTCCATTGTCTACAACCAATAAGAATAAACAGGAGAGAATTTAGAACGTTGAGACATTTCACAGAAAGGTGTTCTGAGGCTGTCATTCCATAATCTAAAAAAAGTCACTTATCGAGCTGCTAATTATCAAGCTCCCCCACACCACTATACTAATGTTAAATGGCACAGTTCCATTAGCTGTAATTATTCCATTTGTAATAAATAAGCATTAACCATTTTCAAATGTACACTCACCAATCATTTTTAGAGGATGGGTTTCATGCATTTAAAATCATATATTTCAAAACAGCCTAGGTGACAAATCTGTGTGAAGCCCTAAATTCAATTTAGAAGAGCATTTAAAAAATTAAAATGAAATATATTCAGTAACAGAAATGATTACAGCTTGCAAAATCTTTAAAAAAAAAAGGACAATAACAAGAGAGAATACTATAACCAAGTAAAGAAGAAAAATGTTTGGTATTAATTCTTCAAAAGACCCAGGATTCTTTACTCTGCTCCTGGACCCTAGGAAGTAATTCATATGAAAATATACTTGGTTAGCTGAAGACCAGATGCAATTGCCTAACTCCACAAATACCTTTCCCCTCTATTCTGAATAAGTGGGAAGTGAGCAACCATTCGCAACTACAGAGATACAGATGTAGAATGGAGTGAGTGGTGGCAGGGTTTGCATGTGGAAGAAAGAAGGAGCGGAATAAGCTTAGATCTCCCCCACAACTGTTACTGGGAGAATCTTTTAAGAAGATTTTATCAAATTCACCAACCCTTAGTTTATTCACCTTGCTTAAATAAGAACAAAACTCTTAATAACCAGGACTATAAAAAGTCATGGAACCATACGGGTATGATGTGTACCCTTTCTTTTCTTAAGTACACTATATTACAATAAAATTTACAAAACACAGCGAAAGATGAATTAATAACCATAAAGTTACTATAAAAATATTGGCATACCTATTGTAGGTAACAAAAAAGCTAATGTTGGTGTAAGGATAACCCCCAACATTAACTTTTCAAAGCAAATACAAAATAAGTTCTTACATTATTAATGAACCTGGAGAGTCAAAGTTCTGTTTGCTACCAATCCTATATGGAAAGGAGGTGCCTACACATTGGTCCAAA
This sequence comes from Zalophus californianus, assembly GCF_009762305.2. Classification (NCBI taxonomy): domain Eukaryota; kingdom Metazoa; phylum Chordata; class Mammalia; order Carnivora; family Otariidae; genus Zalophus; species Zalophus californianus. The sequence continues at coordinate 37,644,732 of NC_045595.1, read as the reverse complement.
TGTTCTCAAATTTGCTCTACATGTAGACTATCTGAAAGCCTCAGTGCTTTATTTTTTTAATTTTTATTTATTTATCAAGATTTACTTATTTATTTATTTAAAGATTTTATTTATTTATTTGACAGAGAGAGACACAGCGAGAGAGGGAACACAAGTAGGGGGAGTGGGAGAGGGAGAAGCAGGCTTCCCGTGGAGCGGGGAGCCCGATGCAGGGCTCGATCCCACGACCCTGGGATCATGGCCTGAGCTGCAGGCAGACACTTAACTGCCTGAGCCACCCAGGGGCCCCTCAAGATTGATTTATTTATTTGAGAGAGGGGTACGAGGCAGAGGGAGAGAAAGTCTTAAGCAGACTCTGCTCTGAGCACAGAGCCCCGCTTGGGGCTCACTCCCACAACCCATGAGATCATGACCTGAGCCAAAACCAAGAGTCCATCGCTTAAATGACTTTGCCACCCAGGCACCCCCTGTCTGAAAGTCTCAGTGCTTTAAATAAGACAGTAGAAACTCTTCTTACATTTCAATTGATTTTATGAGCACTAACTCTACTAGCAGAAAATATGACTTGTTATATTTAAATATATATATATATACACATAGATATGAATATAGACATATAAATGCCCAATCCATGAAAAAGAATCCATTAACAACAAACAGGATTAATCTATTTGCTACTGTGAAAGAGTGATTGCTTAGTATTGTGTGCTATCCAATACAGCACTATGTGGCTATTCAAATTTAAACTAATTAAAATTAAACACAAATAAAAATTCAGTTCCCCAGTTGTACTAGCCATATGTCAAGTGTGCAATGGCCACACATAGCTAGTGGCTATGATTTTGGACAACTCAGACACAGAACGTTTCCATCACTGCAGAAACTTCTATTGGACAGTGCTTTCTAAAAGTCTTGGGGCACCTGGGTGGCTCAGTGGATTGTCTGACTCTTGATTTTGGCTCAGGTCATGATCTCAGGGTCATGAGATTGAGCCCCGTGCTGAGCTCCATGCTGGGCATGGAACATGCTTAAAATACTTTTTCCCCCTTCTGCCCCTCCCCCACCTCTGAAAAATAAATAAATAAAAGTACTTTCTACCAGTCAGCCAGGAGAAGGATAGACTCGGACAGTTTCTAGTTAACCTTTTTTGTTTAGGTTTCCTGCAACCAATATGCTGTTCAAGTTTTGTGTCAATACATGCTCTGAAGTTAAAGTATATATTCCTGAGAAATTAAGTCAAAACTTCAAATCTGAAGGTAACGGGTTTGGGGAGCCGTATGCGCATTTTCTGTAAACACTGGGAAGAGCAACTATGATTTTCTGATGACAAGAAACAGAACTGTTTAGGTTTAACCTTAAACAGAGTCTTTGCTCCACTTGCCTAGTAATGTCTGTTCATTGTGCTTCTGCCCTCATCTCGATGTAAATATTTTCTTATCTTTGCCCATAAGGGTAATAGTTAACACAGTACAAACATAGGACAACAAGATCACTTTATTTCAAGTACTCTCGTCAAATACCATTGTCAATTCAAAGTTTTGGTGGCTTAAAATTCTCTCCCATGCTATAAACAACAGTGTTTTTCTTTGTTCACTTAGAGCACTTTGCAGCATTTAAGCACTGAGACAGTACTAAGCCTCAGGACAGAATTTTAACAGGAGCTGTCGACCTGTTTTTTTCCCAGTGTGGTACCCAAATCATGCTGATCCTTGAGAAGGGGCCACACTTATATAATATATAAAATTATATATTAACACATATAATACATTTATATATTACATCATATAATCTCTCTTTGGCTCCATATATCTATATCTCATATATTACAAAATTATCCCTCAAGAAATTTGTTTCCTTCCAATTATTTTACCTGAACCTACGGTGATGAAGAGAATTGGCAGAGAGTTGACTCTTCATATCTATGGACGTTATACACCAAGGAACCCACAGTGATTTTGCTCTGTGGTCTGTTCTCTACTCGGAGGAACTTGGAAAACATTAGCCAGCAACCATTACCAAGGGGAATTGTCATTGGCTAGTCTGCTCTAGGGGTTCTTCTATGGACCAAGTTGTATTGGTGCCATGGGGCCATTCAGTCTGTCCTGGAAAGCCCTCTTCTCGAGGCCTTCATTAGAAGATTACACCCCTGTTTATACACTTGCCCAAGGTAAGATGTTTATATTTTGAATATTTAATCGACTGATTTCTTCAAAAGACTTTATTTCCTTATGTTAAAAAGAATCTGCCTCTATTGATGGTTGTAGCTCTCTTATCCTTTCTTAAAACATGATTTCATCTTCTCCCACTCAATTAAATTGGAATCCCTAGAGGTACAGGCCAGGAAAAAGCATTTTGGAAAAGTTGCTTGGGCAATTCTAAGACACATTCATAGGTGAGAAAATGCTCGGAGTGTGATTCCTTTTACTGCACAGGGTGTGGGTGCACATCCTGGTGCTGTCACTTATTCAGCACTTGGGCTAAGATACACCCAACCTTCTTGTACCTCAGGGTCCTCATCCATAAATTGGGAACAATAGACACATGCAACTGTCAAGAAACATAAATGAATTAAAACTTGAGTTCTCTCTATGGAAATCTGATTTCTTCTCATCCCTCTGTGTTCAGTGTAATATGAAGGTGATTTCCAAACTTCCTTTGGGGGAAGAGGCACATTCCTCCTTGGAGTTCAACACTGAAGTGGGCTCCTTATTGTGGAATGCCATTACCATTGAGGCACCAACTACATTTTCTGAGCTACTTACATATATGAGAAGAGAGGTCGCATTAGTTTTGGGGCCTATAACATCCCTTGCAAACAGAAGATATTTAGTGAATATTTAGGAAATTCCAATTGAGAGGAACAGGAAGGTCTCAGATTCCAAACAGTAGATGATCTGAAGTTCTTTTTTTTTTTTTTAATTGGATATTGTTTTCACCTTCCAATGAAGATATGATTCAAAGATTCTGGTTTCACTGTGGATTGCTCAAGTCCAAACCAACTCATAAAAATGACCAAGAGGGGAAAATAGTCAGGGGTTTTAGTTTTTCATGAAGAGTCCACATGCGTTTTTCCAATATTTCAAGCATTTATAAAGCAAAATCTGAGTGCTCTGGCAGAGCCACAGACTTTTGTAAGACAAGCTTGACAGATCAGTTTGATTCCTGACCATGTGAGGGGAGGGGTCAGCTCATTTTTAGCATAGTTATGTGTAGCTCTCCAGGTGAAAAATCACAGGTACCCCAAATGACTTGCCCTGCATCCTACAGTAGGTCCAGCCACAATCTAGCTAAATGACCATGAGGTTTGACAATCAAGAGGTAACACTGGTAGAGGGTTTGTTTGGGGAACCATGAGATAAAGAACAGATTATTTCATGGACCCTCCGGAAACAAATTCTGGAACAATCAAAAGTGAAAAAAAGATTCTTCACAAATTCTAGAAATAAAATGGCCTTGACTAATTTTCTAAATAAACTCAAATGGGATGGCCCTTAGAAGATTCTGAAAGGCACAAGATGTGTCTTCTTGATTTCTAACCTTTCTCTACCCCGTTTCCCTACCTCTCAAACACACTCCTCCTGGTGCCAGGAGCCCCCTGAATTGTCAATCATTTGTGATGGCTGAGTGACCGGCATTCTCTGAATGAAACTCATTCACACTCAAGTGTCACCCTGAGCTCTCCTTTGCATTTAAACCTTTTTCTGTGGAGTTGCCCGCTTTTTTTTGGTTTTGTTTTGTTTTGTTTTTTCCTACCTCCAAAGATTTTCAAGCGGAACACACGAGAGAGCTGATCCGGGGGCTAAGGGTTCTATCACCCTACAGCCATTATCTTAGTTCTGAAAGAAAAGCCCAGAATATCTTTTATGTTTCCTTTGGGGAAAGCACAAGGAGTGGAAGGATAGACGGACTCGAGAATGGAGACGAAAGGAAGGTAGGAAGGATGGAAAGAAGAATGGGCAGAAGGAAGGAAAGGAGGAAGATGCTTTGGATTTTTACATTCCAGAGTCAAAGATTTCCTGCCTGATGTCCCTTTAATGGTGGTCTTGAGGATTATAGGGGCGGGGGGGATGGACCTCTTGGAAATGATTTCTTCTAGAGCCTGAAGTCTATTTACCTTCCCCTCTCAATACAAGTGACTGGGGAGCTGGTAACCCCCCAGATTCCAGATTAACACAATTAACCTCACTCCATTCCTCTGTCCCATGACATGGACAGACACGTATTTTTGTCCTGTAATATTTTTGGTAGGTTTCCCCCGGCCTTCTATATTTGAATGATTTAAGATAATCCCTGGATATTATTTTCTTGTTCCAAGCTCTCTTTCTGACAAAATAAGCATTTCACTGTCTTCACAGCAACATGGTTATCATCACGGTGCATGTTGTCAACAACCCACTCAGCCGAGCAAGGGACAGGGATCTGGCTTAAGACCTGGCAAGACCAGACTGAAATCCCACATGGAAAAGTGGGATCTCACATAGGCTTCTCTAAAGTTGGGTTATTAATAGTCTGACTGGCCTTGCATGTTCAGGAGGGAAGATCGATAAGCAAGGTCTGCTTTGAGCCCAGGACTGTTACAGGACACTTACTTACTTCTTCTTGTCTAAGCCTCGTGAACAGTATTGACTGTCCAATCAGTGCTCAGACACTATGTGGCCCTGGTCGCATCTCTCTCACTTCCACTCACTTTGTTAAATCTTATTGGATTTGAGTTTGGCTATTGTTAGCTAGATGGTCTGAATTAACAGAGATGACGTGTGAGTGCTCTCAGCAGGACATCCCAAGATGTCCTGTTTCTAGAGACAACTCATTTTATAAATTTTATAAATCTATAATTTATATAATATAAATTTTATAAATCCGAGGCTTCAGAGAGGTGAAAATGGCCTGGGTAGTCCAGCGGGGTGGTTGTTATATAACTACAAAAGATATCACACTTTTGCAAATGTTTTATATCAATATAATATTAATGATAATGATGATGATGGTGGCTGACTACGTATCTTTCACCAACAGACTCACAAAGCACGTCAGCTAAGACCGGCTGAGGGAACAGCAGATTGTTATCTCCCACCTCTCTCTCACTCCAGCATGAACTGGCAGGTGGAATGACTGGCACTGTTGAAATTAATTCCCCCACGCCTTTCTGAGGGGTTGTTGTTGCCAGTCGTCTAAAGTGGAAGTCATTAAGTTAGATGTTCTTGCTGTATATATGTACACTGTTTTCCCAGCCACACTCAGACCTGGAGACCAGCACTGGCGGCTTCTTACAACAGACAAGAATGGAGACATCAGTGAGCACATGCTAGTGATCCTCAGGCCCCCAGTGCCTCCCCAGTCTGGGATGGCCTTTGTAATAATGCACTTGGCTGATTAAGAAGGGGAGCCGTCTACCTGTGGGAGTGAATGTCTCAGATGACATAGGAATTAAAACACAGGCTTTGTTTGACATGAAGTAGAATCTCAGCCCTACCACTTATTAATTGTAGCACTCAGTGGCTATTTAACCTCTCTGGGTTTTTTCTTCATCTGCAAAATGGGTATAATGGCACCTACCTCATAGATAGTACAAGGGTACACTGTGTAGTAGTAGATATAAAGCAATTTTTTTTTTTGCATCTCGACTCCAAAATTAAGTGCATTCTGATCACTTCAATGGGAGAAGCTGCTTTGGCCTAAGACTAAAATTGAGCTTGTGGGAACTGTCATGTCAGGGAAAGAGCATAATCATCAAAAGGGGGCATCCATGATGCATTCCCGCCAATTTCTGCCCTGGAGGACTCCATCCCAATATTTCTAGATTTTCTAATTTTTCAAAGGATTCAAAAAGCATATATTTTTATGTGATATTTCCCAATAATCCATTTTGTAGAAACCTTGCCAGGTCACCTGGGTAGACGAGACAGAACCTGTCCTGGCATAGGGTCTGGCCCTTGCTCCACCTGTAGCCCTATCAAATCATAAACACTCAACACACGACGGCCATCAGTATTATCATTAGCTTTGCCACTAGCAGAAAAATAACCCCAGTTGGAAATCTTGTAACATTTGTATGACAATTGTCTAGTCATATAATAAAGTTGCTGTTGGAATCCTTAAAATTAACTGATGGCCTGAGGTCCTGTATGTTTTCAGAGCTCATTATGAATTTATCAGGTAGTGACTGCATAAGCAAGCTCTGTGTTATCTAAACCCAAATAGATGCAGCCAGGCCTGCCTGGAAATTCAGTATCATCCTATGAACGTAACAGCAAACTGCAACCCATATGCCAGTGTACAAAGAATGCATTCTACTTGGAAAGCAGGAGGAAAAAAACAAAAAGTGCCTGTTTCTATGTATAAAGCATATCCTATAAGTGCTAGTGCAGTTTTACATTATAATAGTACATAAGCAAAGTGCTTATGATATATTTATAAACTTCCACAAAGGGATTTGGGGGGAAAAGAAGCTGTTGTGTTTGCTCATGGTGAGGTTCCATCCCACAGGAAGCCTGGGAGGCTTGTTAAGTGCTCAGAGGTAAATTTCGAATTGACTCTGTCCAAGTTCTTCCCTTCTCAAGCAGTATGACACAAGGTCAAAGTGACTCAATCTCTCTGAGACTCGTCTGTTCAATGGGAATAAATACTAGATTCTAGCTCAGAGGCTGACTCTGAAGAATAAAGACCATGTACACGTGCATAGTACAACGCCAAGAACACAGTAAATACTCAGAGTATTAGCTATTTGGGTGAAATATCTGAGATTAAACCAGTGAAATTAGTATATACAGACAACTTGGCTTTTTTGAATGGCCTAATATTTTTATTATGATATCTATCTGAGAGCAAATTACAAAAATAAAGACTTCTGACACTTTCTAATATTAACATCTCTAAGGTAGCATTTTAAATGCCTTTATCCAGGACGAATTGCTGGAGAAGACTATTCTAATGCAACATTTGAGTGTTATGAACAGGGAGCTTTTGCCTTGTAAACTCATGGGGTGAAATCTCATCCCTTGATCTTCAAAGTGTGACAAAGAGCTATTGATTGAGAGCATATTGTCATTTAAATTACAATTAGGGATGGGTGAAAGGTGGTTATTCAACAGTTCAAACCTTTCTTTTAATACTGTCAAGGACGACTTAACCTTCACCCAAACACACTTCTAAAACTTGTGAGTTTCAATATGTCTAAAATCAATGTGCTTTTCTTAAAGTAAGAGAATCATGTCATTACTCTCATGTTGAACTCGGTAGTTTTGAATCGTGGTGGTGAAAATCTTTCAGAAGGCTTTGCTCTCAGTCACAAAACACTCGTGTCTCAACACAAATCCAGTACTCCATTTGCACCTTAATATGAAATTAAATCATTCAGCGCATTTTTCCTAGAGTAGCTAGTTATACAAGTATATGCATTTTCAAAAATCAAGTGCTATGTGGGTGATGTATGTTTTAATTTAGAGTATTTTAAATAGGAAACCATCCTTCTGAAGGCACAAATTGCTATGAACTTCATGTCTTTTATTACTGGCAAAATAATGTTCAATTCTAAAGGCATTAGGCAGTACGTATCTTAAACGAGACAATGGACAGAATGGATCTGTGTGTGTGTGTGTGTGTGTGTGTGTGTGTCTGGTTATTTATTCTTTATTACCAACTCTCTTGCATTTTGGCATATGAATATACTTCATAAATAATTTGCGTTGATGTTGCAAACACCTCCCCCCCACCAACCAACACACACAGACTCTAACATGCTATGCCTGCACTGTCAAAGTGCTGGACTCAATCTCACAATCTTGCTCTGGCCAAGCTCCCTGCAGCTTTTCACATGCATGCAGACAGCACCAAGACTGCAGCTTAGATCTCCTATATCGAAGTATGGTTAGCATTTATTTTGTCAAAGCCTCTTTTCTCTCCCTTCCCCTATTTCTATAATGCATGCACACCTTTCTGCTTTTCTCCCGAATGGCAGGTGTTTACTGGGATGACATATTACGCCAGAGGTGCTTTGGCAGCCTCTCGTCCTTAGGGCAACCATTGTTCTGGCAGCAGGAAGTCAGTGAACAGTGCAAGGTCACCCAGCCCCAGGGTCCTCCGCCCCCTTCTCTTGTATGGGGCATGAGCTCCAAGGTACCCTTCACTTGCTTGACACATGAGGTTATGGAAGACAGTCTCCAGCTCAGGTAGATACCAGGTAAGTGATAGCACTGACAAGGTGCTTGGCGGTACCCATCAGTGGGTGGGAAACCGACTAGAGCAATTCTGAGCGAGCCTTCAATTCTCGCTACCATCAGATTTTTTTCTTCCTCACATGGGAGGGAAACCCATTAAAAGTGTATTTTTCTATACTGCAATGGTTTGTCAAGGCGTCTGCTAAGCAAATGGTAACATCCAATTTTACATTTTATTTGAAAACTCCAAGTAGAAAAATCACATGCGAATGGGATCTTCACATTATATGACTGGATAGAGAGAGAGAGAGAGAGAAAAAAAAAATCAAGCTTTATGTTGCTCAGATAACAACTTCTCTTCTCTTAGAAAATTTACAGGGACTCGTTGTAACCTTGAAAAATAGGAAGGGAGTATTGCTTATCAATATGAATAGGTAATTTATGTTATCAAAACTTTCAGGATTTCTACTCATTTATCGTAGGAAAAATTAATTAAGGGTCTCACCATGACCAACTCATATTTACTAATAAATTCAATTTGAATGGCAAAGTAGAGACTTAAAGGCAGGATAATTTTTAGTGTAATTCACACAAATATAGTATCTAAATGTTTAGAAAATGAACCCTTAGGCATCCAAGATATCGGGGGGAAGCAAGATGTTTTACTGCCGCCTTGTGGACAATTTTTAAAGAACTGCATACTTATTTAAACCAGGGATTCATTTGGGAATCTTGGTCAGTAACAGAATCAGACAAAAATGGGTATAAGTAGAGGTGGGATGGAAATAAATATTAACCCAGCTTGGTGAGAATAATATTTCCTCTTTTTTTTAAACCCAAGGACGTCCATAGTCGTCAAGCAGTTATGCTACCATATTTCAAAAAATTCCCGAATCCACAAACAGATGAGGAGAAACTGGGATAGAATTAAATATTGGCAACAGAGTTTAATCAGAAGACCACTAACCTGCTTTCCTGCTTTCCTTTTAATCAGAGGAGTTCCACAGACACCAGAAGGAATGTTCCCACTATATTTCAAGAAAATTTAGAAAATCTCAGTTAGTTGCCACAAAATTAAAGGCAGCACCAGAAAAGCAGTGATAAGAAAAACTGGACATTTTCTAGGGTTCCGTCCAGAGTTTTAGCTTAGAATGTTTATTTAAACATAACATGAGTTTATAAACTTGTTTTCTAGGGAGATTTATAGCGCTTCTGTTTTGGGTTAGATTGAAAAAGTCCAGCTTGACTTCCTGTGAAGAGAGTCTTCTGTAAACCACCTTCTTCTTTAGTTTTGGCATGAAAAATAAATTTTCACTGGGTATATTTCTAATGACAAATGTTCAGGTAGATGCTTAATTTAAATCTAGCTGCCAGTATCAGAGAAATACATTCTTGGAACTTGTAGGATTCCAGCACCACATAAATCCTTGTCGATAAAACATCAACAAATACATTGTAATGTCTGCTACCCTATTGTTCATCTGTTGGATAAATGTTAGAAAAGCTAATTCATTAAGAAATAATTTTCCTTTGTACTTTTGAGTAGTAAATCTAACTTAAAATGGAAAGAACAAATGAATAGATTTTTAAAAAAATTTAGAGCATATCCAGTTATAAAATAAATGCTGTAAAATTTAGAACATGATTTTCAGTGATTTTGTACCCAATACTGAGTCATCACACTTTTTTTTACTGGGGAGAGGAGGGGAGAACTATCTCTAGTGAAATAGTCTAAAAATTGAAGAACAGAGTAATTTAAATTTTGTTCAATAATCTAAAACTTAAACTATTCATTTCTTTTTATTCAACTACCTTAATTTGATTGAGAGGTAGGTACAAGGAAATTATTGAAATTAAATCAATATAAACCCATATTCCTTATCAAATAACAGTCAATATTCCAAAAGCTACAAAGCAGGGTGTAGAAAACATTTCTGATACTTTTCTTGGCCATGAACATGACAAACCTTAAGTAAATATCTTTTTCAAAATATCTGTCCCATATTTGTTGTGAAGAAAGTTTTAAGATCACTGATAAATATACCTATCCCTATTGTTAAAATAAGGGCTCAGTTAGGATATTAATCATTTATTTCTCAATGCCATTGAGAGTTCATTATATGTTCTGCACTTTGCTTTTATTCTCATTACAACCTAGAGATAGGCTTGATTATTACCATCTCCTTTATTTTTTTTTAAAGATTTTTATTTATTTACTTTTCAGAGAGAGAGAGAGAGCACAAACAGGGGGAGCAGTAGAGGGAGAGGGAGAAGCAGGTTCCCCACTGAGCAAGGAGCCCGACGTGGGACTCGATCCCAGGACCCTGGGATCATGACCTGAGCCGAAGGCAGACGCTAAACGACTGAGCCACCAAGGTGTCCCAATTACCATCTCCTTTTTTACAGATGAGATATTGAAGGCTCAGAAAGGTTAAGTAACTTAGCTGTGGTCACACAGCCTTTCAGTGGTTATTCTGGCAGAATCGACTTTGTGTGGCTCTCTACCTTCTTGACATATCTTTGGGAAACTAATATCACTTATTCTTTCAGTATTTGGCAATCCTCTGAGCTGTATTCAGGCTCTTGATTCATGAATGTTCACACAATTATTCAATAAATGCTCAATCTATTTATTATTACTTGTTAATTCATGTAAGTAATTATTTAATGCTTTTTCTATGTTGGACACTGTGCTAGGAAACAGGGCACAATAATGCCACACCCAGAATGGTAACTGCACTTTTGGAACTTATGGTTTAGACAATGAGTAAGTTTCAGAAATATAAAAATGAGTAAGACCTAGTTTGTCATGATACAGGGAAAAAAAAAAAAAACAACACTACGTTTAGAATCGTGAAGTTCAAGTGGCTCTGCTACCTTCTATTTCTGAGAAAGTTAGAATCTACTTGTCTTTTGCTCTTAGTTTCTTCTTGCATGCAAACAGCTTCTTAGCACAAAGCATGTAATGTTCCTGCCCAAAAGTAGGTGCTCCGTGCATAGTGATAATTATTACAACAGGTCAGGGGGACAAAGAGACATGGAAAGTATTCAGTAATCATGTAAAAGGTACTACTCTAATGGTATTAACAGGGTTCTCTGGTAACCCAGGGGGGAATGTTTTCATTCACTTTCATCAGAAGTGTGGGCACAGGGACCTCCATGTAGAAAGAGAGAGATGGGTGAGTATTTCTATGGGACCCAAAAGTAAGGGGTTTGGAGGATTGGGAAAAGATGGCAGTCAGTTCTCAAAAGTCATATTCCACAGTTTAAGGGTAGTATTGTGTAACTAATTCTCTAACAAATGTTTCCTGTATCATTTGGGAATCTTTGCATGCTTAAGTAAATGAAACGCAGACAAGATTAAATAAATAAGGAAAAAATATTATTTTTTGGTTCAAGTAACTGGAAATTCAAAAGTGACACTAGTTTCAGGCACAGTTTGATTCAGACATCATCATTTCCAGCTATTCTGTCAGCTCTCCTGTCTTGCGCATGGTGATGTCATCTTCAGGTGAGGCTCCACTCTTTGCAGCAACAATGTCTGCAAAGAGTGAAGTTTTACCTAACTTACCTAATTTTACCTAATTCTCTGCCCTAGCAGAAAGATATTCGGACTGGTATAAGCACTCCCTCAGACCAGGAACACTTCCACGCAAACCAAGGGGCTGTGAGTGAGACAGGTAAAACATGGGAGCTGTTAACCAAAAGGAGAAATGCAACCAACCAAAATCTAACACTCTCCCCTTATACAATGGAGTCTCAATTGGAGTTAATCCCTGGAAGGGTGGGCATCCAACTCTCTTTTAAATTGAACAAAACCAAGAAGAAATGGAGTATGCATATTATCCTATTTTTACACAAGGAGTATATCATTGACACATGTTTGAGATACAGCAATGAATGATATAGGTAAAAAGAATTCCAAAAAAATTTATTCTCCAATTCATCAAGTGTATCCACAAAGGAAGGACTTAACTCTGAATCAAGTACATTTCAAGGCTAATTCTGAAATACATACTCCTAAAATTCCTTTTTAATTCATATTTTTAGAGTCCATTTTTTCATGCGAACACAGGCCAGAATGAGTTTAAATATGATGGTAACAAGAATATTTAAATAAAACGTTTATTATATTTTTCCTTTGTGTTTCCCAAAATGTTTCCCTTGCGTAAGTTTCTAATATCTATAACTGTAGATGTGTCATCATTACTTAGCTGGAATGTTTGCGTTATTAGAACCACATTAGGCAGTAAGCAAAAACACATGCCCGGGAGTCTAGTTATGAGATTTGTGCATGTTTTCTTTGAGTTGAAACAAAAGAATAATGACCAGCAGCATTCAGCAACTTAGCCTTGTCTCTATCCTATTAGGATCATATTCCCAGGAGAGGGCTCTGGTTTTAAAAGCTATTTGCAAATGTATAGCGACTTTTTTTATTGTAATTTTTCACAAAGCAGTTGCAGAATAGAGCAAAGGGAAGCACAGAATGTCATGACTTGAGGATGTCCTTTTTATTTTTTTCCCTGAAATTAGTGAATGACCAGAATGCTGAGGATTTGTGTTTTTCATTTAATAATGTAGGGAGACTTTTCCATTTGCAGCTTTTAGCTTACAGAGAAGGGTCTTTGGAATGTTCAGATTGATGATGTACCTTGATTAGTTGGGATTATAGTAATGGCTGAAAGTCATGCCATGCGTTATTTTTACCCCTAACACAGTAACACGTACATTATCTTATCCAAAGTCCATAAATTAAGTCTACGGAAAAATAACTTCATGACGTCCCTCTATTCTGTGGTGTTTCAGTATATCTTATGAGAGTAAGTCCCTAAATTTTGACACTTGAGTTGAGACCCTCATTCACTTACTGAATGTTTATGGAGTCCTAATATGTGCCAGGTACTGTTTGAGGTCCCGCAGATATGGAAATCAACACACTGTCTACCCTCACAGCAGGAGAAGGTCAAAGAATAATTACAAATTTGAAGAACATTGTAAAAAGAAAGAATAATTCATAGAGACTGTGGGAACATATGAAAGATGGATCTGACCTAGGCAAGTGGGGCAAGCATTCAGAGACCATGTCCCTGAGGAAGTAGCTTTTGAGTTGAGATCACACAGATGAATAAGGGTTAACTGGGTTTTAAGTCTCAGAGTTGAGAGAGAGCAGCAAAGAGCACATGCAAGGGTGTTCGTGGCAGCGATGACCCTAGAGGGGTATAACACATGCCAGAGGGCCTCGAAATGAAGGCCAAATGTTGGTACTTTATGTGACAGGCAATGGGGAGGCACTGCTGGATTTTAATGTGGGGGTGACACGACCAGATCTGAATTTTCCATGATCACTCAGGCTGCTGTATAGGGAATGGCTTTCAACACGTGCATAGATTATAAGCAAAATGTTTTCATTCTTGTCATGAAACTCTCTTTGTCCTTATTTGCTTCAATATGGCCACAAGGACTCCTGGCTTAATGCCTTCGATTGTCAGATCAACAACAAGCAGATTCATTCTGACAACTGATTTCACCCAACTTTTTTGTGGAATTGTAGTTTTTGGCTTTCTGTGTTTTTGTTTTTGTTTTTGTTTTTTCCCCCAGCGGCTAGGTAGTCTGGTATTGCCAGATTTAGCAATCTGCTAAGCTGTGGAAGTTCTTTTGGAGCTAGCCAGAACTAACGCCGGTCAATTGGCAGCCTTTAAAATTAGTCCTACTAAATTACCTTCTTTTCATTACATACCCCCATCCCATATTATAACCCCATAAGAGTTGAATCATAGGACATAGACCAATTTCCTAGTTGTACCTTTCAAGTATATGCTACTCTGTATATGTAACTATTAGAGATCTTTCATGTCCCTAGCATGAGACACAGGAATTTATATCCCAGAATAGAAGTGTTCCTCTTATTCCAACAATTCTTTTCTTCGAGTCGTTAACAGAAAATCAAACACACGGGGCCTGATTATACAAGACAAACAGAACTTCCCGTTTTCTGGTGACTGAGCTTTACAGGATGCAACGGCCTCTTTACTTTGGCCGCTAGGCATCACGAGGCCAGATTCAGGCCCATCTCTGCTCTTGTGAATGACATTTACTAGACATTTGATAGCCTAATAAACCTAGAATTAACTTGCATTAAATTTTCCTTTCATCTTTTCACCCAAATTTTCCCTTTATTTGCTTTTAATGGGCATATTCCTATATGTCACCTCAAGTAATTCTTTTCCATCAAGGTGGAGATATAAATAAACTGTTTGCTGTCTTAGATTCTCCCAATGATAACTCCCTATCAGCAGGCCCTGTTAAGTGTATTGAAGTATGTGTCAGATAATGTCAAAATCAGGTTTCCTACTTTGCAATAGCTGGGGATTGAAATGCTCCAAGGCAACCCAAACAGACCATTTGCAGTAACAGCCTCCCCACCCCCCACCCCCAAATTGGGCCTGCATGGAGTCAACAAGACAGCGAATGCTAGAATCTGGCCCAACCCTCTGGATAATTGATCTAAATGGGCTGTGCATCTGATCAGATCTTAGGACAGCGAGGTCAGATGGAAAGCAAGGACCAGAGTGAACTACGGTAGAGAACACGTCCCTGCTGGGGCCACCCCTTATGTGAGTGTAAACAGGACTTCAAAGGCAAGGGAAAGGCCAGGCTGGCAGGGGTTGAACCCCCACACCTCTAAGCCCACCCCCTTTCCCTGCCATCAGTACAAATCCTATGCGTCCACCAGTGTTTTTAACTAGAAAGGAATGTTTTTGTCTGCGGTCATTACAACCACTGGAGAGAAAGAGAGGCCCTCCATTTTTTTTTTTTTCTTCTGTAATCAACAGGTCTTTTTAAAGACACAAAAATTCGGTTCATTTTCTTTCTCTTTTAAACATGAAACATTTTGGTAGTTGACATGGGTTTACGCGATTCCAGGAGAGGAATAGTCAGGGTGTCGGCAATGCCCCCAACCTAATGCCATTAAATGTTCAACAATGACTTTAAAATAAGTAGCTTTTTGGAAGTTATGTCTTTGAAGTTTCATTAATTAGTCATATCATTGGAAATGTATGGCCAAAGTAAATTACAGTGTTTAAAATATCTACTCTTTCAATGTGAAAAATGAAAGGATCCTGCTACCTTGTCTTTATACTAATGAAGATATTATTAATTGGTTTAGCAAAAACATAGATCTAACCATAATGTGCAACAGTTATTAAAGATAATTAACTACAGATCATTGGTTTGAAACATCTAGTCCAAAATGATTTCTGAAGGGCACATTATTCTACGAGATAAAATAATTAAATTTCTAACTGCTGCATGAGACAACTGTGGCATATCTAGTGTTTTAATTTCTTTTGTTCTATTCTCAGGGTACCCTTACTGTTTTAGGTTTTGAAAAAGCGACCTGTGTTTCACAGTGAGTTCGCTGTTCAGCATGTTTTGCCGAAATCTTTCACGTCTATGGGAAAATTATGATTGAAAGCAAAGGATTACAATGACACTAGACCTAATAAAAAGCCCACATAAATTCAGCCTCTTTTTGCTGGAGAGGGGCGTGTGGTAAATCAAACAAATAGAAAACTAAACAAGTTACTTTAATGAAATACCTTTCACACACATCTCTGACAGAATCTATTCTAAAAAACAGAAAGCCTCACATGCACAAAATAAATAAAGGACAATATGAGGATGAGCAAATGCCAGGTACTTGTGGATTAATGAATAATGCAATTATGTGCATATGCATAATATAAAATTAAACAATTACAGGAAAAACAATTGAGGCACTGGAACAGAAGGCTGTTTATTAAAAGCTGTAAGAGGAGAGGCAAAGAAATTCTGACCATATTTCTGAAAATTGTTTTACTTGGGATTTACTATTTGAAAATCAGTTAAACTAAAGGGGAAAATGAAGACTCGGATGCCAATAACTGGAGTTGTAGGAATCCTAACCAAAATTATGAACATAATATTTAACAACGCTAGCATGTTAGGATGCTCATTGGTGATCATGTTTAAAATGAGGCCTGAAAGTCCTGATTAGCCTCCATGTCGGATATTCAAGTTTTTAAATATTTATTACATTATCTTGTGACCAGGAACTTACTTTGTATAAAAACCAACAGTGAAAAATAATAGCGATGTGCTTTCTTTTTAGAAGCAATTCAAATTTATATTAAGTCTAAATTCATAAATCCTGCCTTAATTTGTGGGAGGCCTTGAAAGGGCAATGTGTTTGGAGCCCCAGCTCAAGGTTTAGGTGTAAGTTAGTATTTTTAGAAATATTATTAATATCAGTAAATGTACACTTGGTAAAACAGGATTAAAAAACAAAAATAGAGGCATTTCTTGCTAGGACTGAAGTATGGAGACATGACTGATGAGAAAATTTTGAACTTACAAAGTTTATACTGATGCTGATTCCAGATACTTGGAAAGAACACAACCAAAATATTTAATGCCTGCCTTTTTTGGTTCCACACACAGAAAAAGGAGAAATTCCTAAAAAAAAAAAAGTAGAACGGGAAGGGAAAAAGAGGTTTTGAGACTAAGAGTGAGTAAAGTCATTACAATCTCCTTAACATGTTTTTGGAGGTATGCACTGGGCGCCCTCTGCCCCCTAAAAAGAAAGAAAAAAATATTCTCTGGTTAAAGGTTTGCAAATACAACATGCTATATGCCCTTTTTACAGGTATGCGGCTCTCAGAGGCCAAATCAAAGGTTCCGAAAAGTCCTGTAATCACACTGTTCACTTAAACCTAGCTGTCAGATGTTGACTTTCTGGGAACACTGATTCCCAGGGCATTAGTATTCCGTGTAACACTTGGGGGAGACTCTGCTCTAAGATACCTTGTGAAGGTACATTTGGCTTGATTTCAGGGCCCCCAAAGTCCCTTTTTGTAGTCCTCTTGTGTCACAGTCTGTCATCTCCAGCTCCCTAGCACCTCTCTTCTTACTGAAACCATTTTTAAGGCTTCTGTGAGCTATTTGCAACTTAGTATTTAAGTTGCCTCTTTGTCTTTCCTAGGAATATTTACTTTTGGGGGGTATGTTTACTTTTAAATGTATTGTTCTAATTATGGAATAAGAGACTTTAAAAATCAAAGAATATCTGACATTGTAGAGCAGAGGACTACCGGCAAAGAGGACTTTTAAGTGTCCCCGAGAATGTAACGCATGAGTAACTGCTTCTTCCACAGATGAGGAGACAGAAGCTTGGGTGAACAATGGGCTTGGCGAAGGCCTTGTAGCCACTAACATCCAAAGCTGAGGCTGGAACCTGTGTCTTTCTACTCTCAAATTCAGGGCTGTGTTCTCTACTGGTTTTGGACACACACATATCTAGAGGTAAGTGCCCTAAACGTGCCCGGAATTGCCAGACCCATACCCTCCAAGCTGCATTTGGCATATGGATATACTTGTTTTTTGTTGTTTTTTTTTTTTTTTTCCTGTTCAGTGTTTAATTTAAACAATAGAGAATTAGTTAGCAACAATGAAATTCAGGAGATTCCATACAAAAATCTAGATTCTGTTTTCCACTGAGCAAATAGAGGACCTTGTAATACCGGACCTGCTGGATGGAGCTGTCATGGTCATCCAGTGTAGAAAGGGAGTTCCCTTCCCTCTCCATTGAGCCATAGTCCCCATCACTCCTTAATGAGCCCTTTGACCTTAAGTGAGTGTTGGTTGCCATTTATCGCCTTACTCATATTGTTGATTGATTCATAACAGGCTTGCTTCACTCATTTGGATTTTCCTACTTGTATTTTGGGGCTTCTTCTCTTTTCAGTTCCTGGTCTTAAGAGCCTTATATATCTGACCCATTATGACTCTTCTCCCTCTGAAAATCCTCTTCATTCCCCTGTTGGAGGCAGTATTTGAAGTTGACCACCAGAAGGTTGCCTTTAGATAAATAACGGGAAGCTGACTGCACTCAACATTCCAAGGGCAACCTAGGGCTCACCCACTGCCTTGGGTAACCCTGATGAAAACCTTCGGCTATTCCAAGTGAACCACACTAGCTGGCCTATCTCCACCACCAATGCCACTCACATTGCATGGGGTTGGAAAGCAAGGCCATTTTTAACCAGTGCCTCTATAACGATTCAGTCAGAAGACTCTCTTCCCCTTATATTGGAGACCATAGGCATCTTTCCATAGGAAAGACATTCCAAATAATAAGAACAATAGCTCAGTGATTCACGACATTTATGAAATGCAGATTTTTTTTTCCTTCACTGGATGTCACTTTGAGCAGCCTAAAGAAGGTGTGATGGATGCTTTCAACTGCAATAGCAGAACTTTCCGTCGGTCATGAATTCATGTTTGAGGGCTCACCGGCAAGACATGAATTTTATCCAGAAGACAGCTTGCTTCTAGTCCGTTTTTGAACATCAGAAAACTGAGTGGTCACCGTGGGCATCACTATGAGGCCCATAATCACAGCCTGAGCTTTGAAGCCGGAGCCGGGCTCCTCCTGCCTCCTCTTCTGAGCGCCAGCCATTCACACGCCTGTCGTCCTCTGTGGCTGCAGGAGTGAGCGGAGGGGAGGTTATGGATGTGTTGCAATCAGATGGAGAGGTGGAGCCATCTGCTCTAACTTCCCAAGTTATTGTTGGCTCGGTGGCTGCAGCTTTGGTTTGGGTCTTTTAACAGTTCATTTAACTGAGGAGGGGGGAGTGGATTCAGAATAGGAGGCCTTCGGTATTGGTGAAGTTTCATTGCCGGTTTTCTGCTCCTCTTTCTAATTCCTCCTCTTTTCTCTTGTCTCAAACCCACTCTTTTTTTATTCCCCTTCCTTCCCCCACCTCTTTCTTTCCTGGCAAGGAATTGCTCCTCCTGGATGGTTAGTGAGTCAGTTCTTCCCAGCACTGACCCCAACACATTCACCACCAACAATCACTTACTCATGATACTTAAAATGCTGGGTACACAGTGTCTTCTGGGATATTCTTGTTGCTTTTGAACTGCATCCAATAATACGGGTTCTAACTGAACAGGACTGCAAATGTGTCCTGTTAACACAGGTGTTCTAGAGGTTTTTCAGAAAGATGGTTGAGCATTATTTCTATTGAACTTCTTTTGGTGGGTTATATTTTGGGTGGAGGAAAGGTTAGATGGAACCTTCCATTTTTTGGTCCTCGTAATTTCTCCTTCCCTTAAAACGTGTTCTCTAGCCTCTTTCACTCCCACGTAAGATACTTCACCTCCAGGAAAATCATAATTATGTTTAGGTGAGATCACAGTGACTTCAAATTGCTCTGAATATTACCTTACTTTTCAACTGCACAACTGGATCCCTTTACAAAGAAATATTTGACTTTCTTCTGGTTCAGTGACATAACAATACAATCATCTGCCTCCTTGCTTCTTCAATAAATTTTTTTAAATTTGGATAACAGCAAAAGAGGCTTGCAACTTGAAAAATGAGTATTTAGATCGAAAATAAAACAGGCTTAACAGATATAAGGGGTTTTTTTTGTTATTAATTTACCACAGAAAAATGTTAAGAAAAGTCGATGCTAAATGAGGAAGTACAATTTGCAAATTCCTTCCAAGGGGAAGTCCCCCCCCCAAAAAAAAGTGTCCTGATCAATTCACTGATTAAAACAAGTAAATTATGGCACAGGGCACCATTTTTTTTTAATTCCTTTTTAGCTACAGCTTTCCCCTGCTTAGCTCAAATGCAGCCTCAGACTCCTTCTTACCTCCAGAACCCTCCGCAGGCCAAGGTAACAGAATGACACGTACTGGACAGATGGAACCCCTCTGGCATTCCTGTGTTCTTTGATGGGAGTTTGACTCACAGGGAAACAGTTCACCATCCGTGGACGGACACCACGTCTCAAGCGTCTGTTGTGGGGCTTCAACAACTATTTCCTAATGGACCGATTGATTTCATTGTAGCTGAGTGGCGCCTACCACCACAGGGAGGATCGAGGGTGAGAATCCCAGTGCTTTAGCTATGTGAAGACTTGGGGTGTGTGAGAAAGAACATGAGAAACAAGAGACTAGAATTTGAAGCCCACCTCTGTCAGTTACCAAATGTGTGACCCCAGGGAGTCAACAGGATTCTTGCCCCATTTTCTGTAAAAAAAAAAAAAAAAAAAAAAAAACCAACCATAGTAATACCCAAACAATACTCACTTCCTACGGTATAATGTGGGCATTCAAGGGGATGAATATTAGGGTGGAAAACTCAAATGAGGCTGGCTGGGTAAGGCAAATGAATAAAGTAGGCCAGGTATAAGGCAGTCCGTGGCAGCTGAGATTCTCTAATTCGAAGGGAGTGGCAGGGCCTGTCATTATCTCAAGATTTTGTGTCCATCAAAAGGGGCAGCTGTTTCTACTTGGCTTTAGCCAGTGTTTGCGATGGAAAAAAAAACAAAAACAAAAATGGGGGCCTGGTGTTGCCAGATTTTCCGGGAAGCTGGAAATCCGGACTTTTATGCGAAGCCTCCCAATTTTTTAGACATTGGCAATTAATTCAACCTTAAAGCACTCTCCCTGCCAAACAAAACACATCTGCAGGCCACATAAGCCCTGGGAGCCTCCATTTGTGACCTCTGATACATGTGAATATATCTGTAACAGAACCTGCCTCATTACAGATATTCCGTAAATATCCACCACATCTTTTCCTTGCAGGAGATACCCAGGATGAGAAAAGCAACAATAACCAATTTGATCATTCGAGAACAGTATCCGATTGCTCACTCTTAAGGCTTGGACTTAGTAAGTCATCTATGAACATGTTTAGTCTTATTGACTCAGTGGTCTATTGACCGCTGAGTTCCTTACCTTGGGTGTCGCCTGTGTTTGGAAAATGACTTTGTATCCTGTGACTTTCTAACAGAAGTTTAATTTTTGTTAGAAAACATACACTCGAAAGATGGCTCAGACACTTTGGAATCACAGGAAGGAAAATTCACCATTTCTGCTGCTGGGCTGAGATCCTTTTGGATTCCAGTAAGTGAGCAGCTCCAGCCTGGATTTTTCTTTGTCTTCAGAGGAGCAGGACCTGGTTTTAACTGGCACATCTTGGTGCTGCTCACTCCTTAAGTAGTTTCACTTACTTTTTAACTGTTACATGCCAACAAAACAGGTTGCTTAATTGGTTTGACCTTTCACAGTATTTTTTAATTTTTCAATCTTAGTTTCATAGTTCCATCTGGCCCTTTAAAACGACATCTGGTTAACTGTACTTAACCAGCTGATCACTGTACAGTTATTTTTAAATGTAATGTATGCTTAAACAGATGTTATTTTTATAGATGTGGATCTAAACTGCACTTGTGTACGTGCTATGTCTGCATAAACTCTTTCTGCAATTCAAATGTTGACACCCAAAATTACAAGCCAGAATGCTTATGAACTCCACTATTATGGTACTGCACTTTTGTGCTGCTTGTTAGGTAAACATCAATTCAGTTCTTTTTTTCTCTCTTCATTGCACATAAATAAAACATTAGCATTTAGTTTATAAAGTGATGAACATTTTGCTGTGTTGGATTTAGCTTTATAAATACAACTGCTGTCAGCAAGAAAAAAAGGATTTATTGAATAAATAATAAGAAAGCTAAGGGAAAATGAAAATATATATATTATGCAAAACATGGTGTCTGTCAACAGGTCACAAAGGGGCCTCAATGCTTTTGGCATTACTGTGGGAGATAACTCTATCTCTGGCACCCTGTGTCTGGGGCGTCCTGGGCCTTCCCTTCGCGGTAGGCGAGATTTAATCCAGGAAGCACGCTATAGAAAATAATTTATTTTGTAGAACCCCAGATGCTTAACTGTCCAGGGCATCATTAACATTTAGACCAATTTAAATGTCTTTTTACCCGAGCACGGAGAAGGCGGAGAAAACTTGATGCAAAGAAAATCTAAGTGGCCGTTCAGTTCTACAGTTTTATTTTCACTTTTGTTTCTATCAGAAAAGAAAAAAAGAGAGAGAGAGAGAAGGCCACAGCACTTCGAATACAGGCTAGGAAAGGGTTTCCCGATCGTGGAAGCATCTCAGCACGGAGCAGACCCTGCTTCAGAGAGAACACAATCTCCCAAGACCAGGACAGCAGGTACTTTGCATATGACACAAGGTTGAGTCTTCCTTGACACAAAGAAAGTGGTCACAGTTGAAAATATTTTGCGGAGAACTTTAAAAGTATCATTCTCAAGGTTAAAAATTGCTGTTCTACATAATACCTCAGTAATTGATAGACATTTTCTCTCTCCAGAGTCCAGTTTCGGTGAAAAACACCACGTAACATCTGTTCATAAACAGTCCTTCTGTGAAAACACTGACACAGGTCTTGAGCTTTCCACAGGCTCAATTCCCCTGCCATGTGCAGATGGCACGATGTATTTATCCAGCTGAAGCCTGGGTAACAGAAGCCCGGCCGTATCTCCAGGTAGGACTTGAGGCAAGTGTGGGTTGCTGTTCCTCGGCCTCACCCCAAGTTGTTCAAGGGGTTCCTTCTGACACAAAGACAAATGGTTTCCCACTCATGAGCAGGACACGTTGGAAAAAATCACCTTCGGCAAGGAACGTCTAACTCTACAGAGATAAGGGCATTTCCAGTCTTTTAAAAAGATTCCACAGAACACATTAATGAAAAACTAATTAGGTTACAGAGGTATTTGTGAAACTAGACTGAGATCACACAGTGTTTTGTGTTTTTTTTGGCCTCTATACTTGATGTGTGATGTTTCACTGGAATTAATTACTGCAACTAAAAGTAAATAAAGTTTGGGGTTAAGGGTTTAAATAATTAACGTTCAACTTTTCAGCAACGGTCATGAGGGGGGAAACACCGTTATGCTGAAAGAAATTATTTCTCAATTTCCTTTAGTTTCTCCCATTGTATATGAAATGGAGATGGGGATTTGTGGGGTTTTTGTTTTTGTTTTTGTTTTTGTTTTTGTTTTACTGAGCATCTGTGGGGAAACACTTAAGAGACTTTCAAATCCTGGTAAGCTTTTGCGGCTTTTCAAATCTGGTTTCCTTATTAATCACTGAGAGGCTTGTCCTTCTGTCTTCTCTAAAATTGCTCTTTCTCAGAACTAGGCAGATTTCAAGAGCAAGCAAAACCACCTTCTCATGACCTGGAGAAACACTGACTTGAAGTCAAAGCAGGATACTGGAGCTTCCGAAGGGCTTGGGGGCCCCAAACATCACCCAAATAAACAGAACAAGGAAGCCATACACATGCATAACCCCGGTTTATTTGTACCTGTCTTTGTTAGACAGCTGCAATGCGTATGAGAGTCACGATCAGAGAAACATATCTACGGTACCCTACTGTAATATAAACCATTCGTATTTTATTCTCCATGAACACCACAGGCAAATTCTTGTTCTATTTGACCAGCTGGGGTCCAAAATACTACCCAGTGCTTGGAGGTTTTCATCCTAGCTCCAATGTCTGTTTCAACACGCGTGTTCTGGTTTGTGCATTTCAAGATGCTTTTATAGCATTTATGAATTTATTTATGGCTTATCAGCTCAGGCTACAGAATCAACTTTGGTAAAGATTGGTAAGAGAAACAAAATAGCCATTTGAGAGTATGATGTTTGGGCGTTATATCTGGCAGGAGGAAGCAGATGGAGTAGAGAGAACTTCTGGAAAAATTCTCCTGGAGGGACAGTCGTGGGTGTTGTTCTACCCTATGGGAAAAAACAGTCCCGTTTTTATGTTTGCTTTCTCTCTAGTTATTCCTCACAACAAATCTCACCTGAAACGTAGGCAAAAAACAATCACAATGAAAATAAAGTTGTGCCTTCAAATCACACACAAAGCAAGACTGCTTTTTCACTAAACATTGAGCTGCATTGTTTGGATGAGATGGTGCAGTTAGGACTATGACGAGAGACCAAATGCAAATCACATGTTACATTTGAGACAGCACATGTTATATTAGGCAAAAATTTTTTTGGTTTTGGCTATTAATTCCTTTTATAGCTATTTCTTTTTTTTTCCTGGAAAATTGCAGGTTGAGGAACGTAAAGTCACTTTTACCTGATAAATGCACACATAATGATAGGAGGCTGGATTTGTTGGATATTTTTTGATCATATTTTTATCAATAGGTTCATTATGGCATTATTTATGATAGCAAAAAACGGAGACAATACTCATGATCATTAATAGGGGACTGATTAAGTAACCATTGACGTGGTAAAATTATGTCATTATGCTAAGTGGAAGAAAATCAAAATTGCTTATATGCTACACAGTCTCAACTAGGAATACGTCATAGACAGGCAGAGGAAAATACCTGAAAAAATATATCAATATATTCAAAATAACTCTTCCTGGGTAGTAGGCTCATGAACTATTTTTATTTTCATCTTCTTGTTTTTATGTATTTCCCAAATGTTTTACATTGAACATATATTTCTTTAATAATCACGAAAATGTGATGAAAAGCATAATAAAGGCATTTTCTCCTAAGAAAGGCATTTGTTATCTTAATAACATGAGTTCTGGCATCTTTGGGCAAGAATGTAAGTGGATATGAAGTACACGGAGTTATATTTTCGTCAGAATTTTATTAAATGTGGAAGAGATGGTTAAGGGAAGCCTTTTCCCCAATAAGATACCTTTAGATAATCTGCTGCCTGGTTACTGCAATAATGCCCTAGGTGATCTCCCTGACTTAATTAATCCCTCTCTTTCTCTCTTCCTCCCTCCCTTTTTTCCTTTCTTCCCTTCCTTAATAAATATGTATTGATCGCTAATTCTGTGCCAGGTGCTCAGGGTAGGAACCGAAACAGAGCTCCCCCCTGTGCAATTGGCAGCCTAGGATGGCAGACAGTGGATGAACCAGTAACAAAGTATCCAAGGAACACAGAAATCATGTCACAGTTGTGAGAGGGCAGTGCACCTAAAGAGACCAGAGGTAAGCAGCCCTGGCAATTGCGGAGTGGGAGGGAAGCGCTCTCTACAGCAGGGATATTGGTGTGGAGAACTCTAACCCTAAGAGGGAATTAACAGCTTGTACCATGGGCAGGAGAATGCTGGTGGGCATGAGCTGGGTGCCACACTAAGTACTTGTCTTTCCAGTCTTAAACGCTTCTCAGCACCCCAATAGGGTTTCATACACAGCACACACTCAAATATTTACTGAATTGTTTGGAAGATATGCCATTTAAGTCTTCAAAACAGTAGGACCCAGCAGACTGAATTAAATCCTATCAGTCTATAGGTGACCATAATTCCACCCCCCAAAACAGCCTGCCTTCCATGAGGCCCATCTTACAACCAGACATTATCTGACTCACTGTTTTGGAATATGGAAGGCTTTCCTTGTGGAAACATGGGGATGAGGGATAGTTTAAAATGCATTCTGCATCTCAATGGAGTGGAAGTTTTTCTCTATATGGTGCCTTGATGTACAGGCAGCAATAAATATGAATATCAGACTCTGCAAAATTATTACTGAATTCCTAGAACACACTAAACTAATTTCTAAACACTTTAATACAGTGTCAAGTGATCAGTTAATACTGTTAGCATACGTGGCTAGCTGCTTATAATTCATAATGTTTTTCTTCAATAAAAATATTTTGGCTTAATCTCAAAATCATCAAAAAGACTAGACATCGGTTGGTCCAAACCACTCATTCTTTCTGAATGTGTAGCAATTACTTTCCACAAAGAGGATGCCCACCCAGCTGGAAGAAAGCTGAAAGAGCAAAAGAATTTTTGCCTTGATGGATGCCAAGAGAGGTTTCAAGTTCTTTTTCCCCACTGGGTTGATCAAATCAAGCATTTGCGCCTTTGAAAATGTAAGTAGTACTATGTCCCTCAGCTTGATGAAGGCAATGACATATCTACTATTAATGAGGGACCATCACTCTCGAATAAGGTCATATTTAAAAATCAAGAAAAAACATAATAATGTAATAGTGATCATAGCGATAACAGTTTCCATAGAAGGGTGCCTAGTAAGAGAAAGTCGGTGATGACAAATAAGGGAAATGATGAGCCTTCCACCTCCACTGAAAACAAGATGTTGATCATGAAACTATATCCTGGGCCTAGTATTTAAAAATTTATCATAGGGGCGCCTGGGTGGCTCAGTGGGTTAAGCGTCTGCCTTCGGCTCAGGTCATGATCCCAGCATCCTGGGATCAAGCCCCGCATCGGGCTCCCTGCTCAATGGGGAGCCTGCTTCTCCCTCTCCCTATGCCTGCCGCTCCTCCTGCTTGTGTTCTCTCTCTTTCTTTGTCAAATAAATAAATAAATAAAATCTTTAAAAAAATTTATCATAAATAACTATCACCTTCCAGACATGCATAATTGATCCTACTTGTATCAACAGTAAGTTCCTTTTCAGTTTTTTTTCCACGTTAACTTCTTTTTACATGGTATTATTTTCCTCAAATGGCATTTCCACTGACAGCTATGCCGAATGCACTGTGTAATTATCATGTCGTCAGTTTCTTTTTCTACAGTTCTTTTTAATTACAAAATAATACCCTTTTGACACGTACATCTTTGATATCTTAACCATCGTTGGGTCAATATAGCAGTGTGTGCTCATTACCAATATATTTTAATTATTTCATTCTTTCTAATGTCCCATTTTTGTTTTCCATGAACTGCCAGATGATTATGTTTGTATCAGGATAAATAATTAACGTTCTCTGGAGCAAAAAGACTGTTATTTTTCTTTTCTCTTTCTTCTTTTTTTTTTTTTTCAGACATGGCAAGACTATAAATAGTCATTTACCTAGATTGACTAAATGTGTTTTTTTTCTTGGGGCAACAGTAACTTATTGGTGATTCAAGATCTGTTTTTGGTAAGGCTCAGAATTGTCGAGAACCAAAGCTTCCGGGCTTCTAACTTCTATTTAAACAGAGCAATGCTGCTTCCATCACACTGTTAAATCCCTCTCTGTCCTACTTCATGCCCTAATTCAACCCCCAAAGCAGGTATAGGTGGTCAAGGCTATACCTGCAACAGAGATTTATATGTATAAAATTACTATGCTATTTTTTTTGTTTGGAAAAATACATCTCTAAAGTAAATTCTAATTATATAAGGCAACAAAAACATGAGCAATTCCATAAATATTCATTGAGAAGAAATTATGAGTTATGAGTCCAGAAACAAAGCAGAATAAGGTGAAGCTCAGTAGGTAATGCTTGAGGGAAAGACCAGGAACTAGGTAAACGGAGCAGAGTACGTCGGGGCACAGAATTGCGGTAAGTTTCATTTCTTCATTGTTAGTATAAAATGGCTTCTTAGCAATTTTTCCTCTAAGGTACTATTCCAAAAGGAGGGGAAGGTACTATAGTACTAGCTGTGTGGACCTTGGGTAAGTTCCTTAATCTCTCTGGGTTGTGGCTTTCTCATCTGTTAAGAGCCCGAGTGGTTATAAGGCCAGCTGCAATATCAAGACAGGTTGCAAATTCCTACAGTTCTTCAAGCTAAACATCCCAACATCTTTAGCTATTTCCCAGACGAGAAGGTTTCCAAGGTCCTCGCTGTTTTGGTCATTCTCCTTTTGTCTATGCTAAAGTTTGAAGGCCTCCGATGAGCTAGGGACACTCCAGAAAAAAAAAAATCTGAGCTGCACAGAGCAAGACACAATACGTTTTCTGGGCATTTCCATCCAACAATAAAACCTAAATAGTTTCACCTTTGAATTTTCAGCTTTCTGATTTTATCTACTTTTCCACCTATCTTTGTATTATTTTTAAAGTCTGATAAACGTGTTGCTCATTCTTCTCTATGTCTCCATATCTGTGGATTACTGGGCTTGGTGCCAGGGGACACAATATTGTCATGCCTGTTCTAATCCCTGCCTTTCTAACAGCGTTAAAGTGGGTAGAGGCAAGTGTTCACCTTTAGTTTTGGTAAGTCCATATTCTCATATATAAGGAATAAATATATGGTAATTTGATAAATCCCCCATTGGGAATGAAAACAGTCAGAAGAACCAGATTTTCCCGGTAGAATCAATTAAGTGAGAGGAGACAGGTGAAAAGCTCTTTATGGACATTTTAAAGACCATGATATGGGAGAGGGGGATAACTTACTTTACGAATATCTGAAGTGCTAATCTTGGATTGATTGGTCAAAGTCACAGTCATCATAAATATTGTGGAAAAAGAAACTGCAATAAAACGTCAAATATTAGGGCTTTCCTCAAACAATTCTGCTTAAGACTTATATAGTAAGTATGGTCATCCCTGAATGGTATGACAAACAATACCACACTATTTTATACTCTATTCCCCAGACCTAGGTAAAGAATTTGACCACTTTCTAATCCTGATACATATTTCAGTGAATTAAGGCTTATGTAGCTTCAAAATCTCACCTGTCCTAAAGCCACACTATTTTTTTTATAACTCATACAAAAATATAACTGAGCACCTACTGAATGCAATGGAATGATGGTTTTTGAGAAGAGCTTTTATAGTAACATCTGAACAATTAGAATTTAAAACATTATCGGCGCACCTGGGTGGCTCAGACGGTTAAGTGTCTTCCTTCGTCTCAGTTCATGATCTCAAGGTTCTGGGATAGAGCCCAGCCTCAGGCTCCCTGCTCAGCAGGGCATCTGCTTCTCTCTCTCCGTCTGCCCCTCCCCCTGCTTGTGCTCTCTCTCTCTCTCTCTCTCTCTCTCACTCTCTCTCTCTAATAAATAAATAAAATCTTTAAAAAAAAACCCATATTATCATGTCCTCTTTTATTAGGCATGTGCTACAATGCATGATTTAGGTCTGAGTATGCACCCATCTTTCTGCAACCTGGAAAAAGACGTCGCCATCTCCAATCCTACAATATTACAATATTTAAAGCAGAGAAGAAAAACCAACTCTGAAGTAAGTTCAGGCTCAGCAATATAAAAAGTGTTTCCATTTTCATTTTTTAAAGATTTTATTTATTTATTTGACAGAGAGAGCGAGCCAGAGCACAAGCAGGGGGATCAGCAGGCAGAGGGAGAGGGAGAAGCAGACTCCCCGCTGAGCAGGGAGCCCGATGCGGGGCTCAATCCCAGAATCCCAGGATCATGACCTGAGCCAAAGGCAGATGCTAAGGGACTGAGCCACCCAGGCCTCCCTCCGTTTTCAACAAAAGAGTTTTATAGTGAAA
Organism: Zalophus californianus; assembly: GCF_009762305.2. Lineage (NCBI taxonomy): Eukaryota > Metazoa > Chordata > Mammalia > Carnivora > Otariidae > Zalophus > Zalophus californianus. The sequence goes on along the minus strand of NC_045595.1, from coordinate 37,615,468 downwards.
TTTAGGTAAACCCCAATGTAACAAATCAGAAGTTGCAGCTTTCTCTGTTTTCCAGCTTACTCAAATATTTTTTTCAAATATTCTTATCTCAGGCAATACATTAAAAATGTTTAAAAATGAACAGTTATTTTAATTATCATCAGTAATACTTTCTTAAGCAACCTCTTCCTAACAAAAACATTTAACAAGATGAAGATATAAAGAAATACTAGAATTTGAAAGATTTAAGTCAGAGTACCAAATCCACATATTTAACACTTCTTAAGCATAAACTTCTGAAGTGCTGTCATTTAAGGGATGTCTCCAATGTAAATGAACATTCTAAAACAAGACCAGGCAAACTAATTTTGATCTTTGTATGTTGATAAAAATCAGAGACAGACTAATTCAATTCAGGAAAGTTAGATTTTTAACAGAAGACGTTAAAAATCCTGGCAATAACACTATTTTAATAAAAAAAAATCTCTTCTATATAAAATCTGTGCGCAATAAAAAATATTTAGTAAACACAGCACCCTTTTTAGTAAGTGGCTAAAATCCTCTAGCAACATAAAGACTGTCATTGTTTCTTTGGAAGAATCATCTTCAGAGTAGCAAGACAATGCTAAGTTTTACAAGATCCATGCCTCAGAGATAGGTGTTTATAAACAAATAAGAGATCTAGAGCAGGATACCTACAGAGTCAAATTAACTGGCTACGAAATTTGATGCAAACAAAGGGGGTTTGCACAAATAGCTATTAAGCTTTGTGTCCTCAAAATCAAATGGCTCCTCATTACTCTAAGAAGAGCCACCATGATGTTGCATTCTATTGGGTTCAACTTAACTGTTTAAAGCAACACTGAATCTAGGAGTTCTTTACAGTCATTCTGTTTTCACCACCAACAACCTTATTTCCCACTTTACTTGTGATTTCATATGTAAAAGTGAGTTTCATTCATGCTTGGAAATAAATATTTTAGGTGCTCCCAAAAGAAATAACTCAAACTAAAGAAATTCTCTAAAATATAAAAAAAAAAAATCTTTGAAATTATAGAGCATAAGAATTATTTCTTGTTTTCCAACAGTTTGAGGTTACAAATATCATAATGTTCTTTCTGAAAACTGTTCTGAAAAAAAAACAACAAAAATTGTAACACATACGTCTCTTGGGAGAAAGACAGAGTTCTGTCTTTAACAAATAAACATTCTAAAAATGGCTTTCTTTTATGTTATAAAATCAGTTTATACTGGTGAAACATAAAGAGGTTAATAATCTTGCACAGGACCATGGTGGTAAAAATTCACTAACTGAACAAGTTTTCCCAATAGATGGACTCACTTACTATAAGAAATAACAGAACACGTGAAAGTCATATCCATTGGGGAAAACAGAATTGTTTGTATCTATCTAAAGTAACAAAGGAGAAAATCAACTGCTGATCAAATACTGAGTTGAGAGATAAGAGTAGAACCTGTGGTCTTGCCTCTTTTCACTTTCTGAACTAGTGATTACAGGTCAATGAGAACATCAACATTCAGTATTCTGCAATGCTGCATTTTGGAAATTCTTTGAAATTATAGAATAGGTTGCACCTGACAACCAATCTTAATATTTTAATGTGAAACTCTATGATAATAATTTTCCACACTCTAAGACGATTGAGATTATTATTATATTATCTTTTCAACAAATTAATATGATGAAAGCTGTCAGGATACAAAAAAGGTAATGTAGTCCTATATTTTCCAGTATTCTCTGACTTATTCAAATAGACAAAGAAGACAGAAAAATATTTTTCAGGTAAAGGGTGAATTAAATAAGATTGTGTATGTAAATCGTAAAAGATCCTGCAAATGCTAACAATTGTGAGGAAAAGCAGGGAGCTACAAGTTTTTAAAGAAAGGATATCACAATTAAAGGTCTATGAATATTGTTGCAGTGAAGCAATTTTTATGATTTATGTGGGTTTTATCTGTTGGCTTCTCTCGACACACTGTGGTATTAAACACATTACATTAAGTAGCTGAAATCAGATTGAACACAATTCATTCTGGTCTCCTTGCTGAAACATGCCAATCGGATGTTTTCCAATTTTCTCACATAATATTTCCCTTGTCCTTTGGGGTCATGTGGTAATTTCTACAGGGAAAATAGTCTAACCACCGTAAAACTGATCAAAGTGTTACTACAAATACTGCCTTAGGACAAATGATTTGAACCCTTGCATTATCAAAACATCTGCAAATGTTCTCTTTTATTTATGTGTCAATGAGTGCACATATGCTGGGTGAATTCCCTTCCCCCTTGGAACACCTGACATACACCTGACATGTATAATTGATTTCAAGAAAAATTGACAAACGATGGGAATTTTTAGGAATTAACACAATGTCCCAATCCTAGAAAGCCAGAAAACATTTTGCATAGTCTTAACTGTAAATCCACTTTGCAATTTTCAGTTAATATGCTGGTTCCTAAAATATTACTACACATAAATATTGCTTTTGTACCTTTTCCAGAATTATGTATGGTGGCGCATAAACCTCACGATGATATATACCACTGAAGGTCATTTACATGCAGTTTTAAATAATCTCAGCTTGATTTTTGTCATGTATTGGCACAGTTCATGTTTTTTAGACACATGTTTTTATTTTAAAAAAAGATTTATATCTTATTTTGCTAAATGAACTCTTCAGCAAAAATAGGTAAAATATTTGCTTTGACAGTAATGAAGGCATTATATGTTTCTTTGTGCGCGTCTCTGCACACACATGTATGCAGTGCATATCTCTAACCGAAAATAGAGCTTTAAAAATAGAGTAAGGGGTGCCTGGGTGGCTCAGTCGTTAAGCGTCTGCCTTCGGCTCAGGTCATGATCCCACGGTCCTGGGATCTAGCCCCGTGGTCAGGCTCCCTGCTCAGCGGGAAGCCTGCTTCTCCCTCTCCCACTCCCCCTGCTTGTGTTCCCTCTCTCGCTGTGTCTTTCTCTGTCAAATAAATAAATAAAATCTTAAAAAAAAAAATAGAGTACAATAAAAAATGGAATGAATGGTTAATTTCTGCCCCCCCTTTTTTTGTTTTTAAATTGATTGTCACAAGCTAAGTCACTGTTTAGTGTTTGCACCTACATTTTAAAGATTACCAATGAGTAGACCGGTCCTGGCCCATGTCACATGCATGTGTTGGATTAGTGGAGTTGCAATCAAGAAACGCAGAATAAAAATGACGATTTCCTTCTGAAAATCTAAATGTGAAGCTATGTATGTCAACATAATTTTCGAAGTGGCAAATAAGAATTATAGTAAAGTATTTTCAATTTGTCATAAAGCAAGAAAATGGAAGCTTTCTTTCAGTCGTAGTAGGTTTTATGTTGCCCATGGACTTCATCTGGCTGAGGAGCCAGTGGGGCGAGCGCCCCCTTCTTCTCTCCATCTCCCAACCTGTTTTAGGACACTATGAACCTGTGCCTGAATGCAATGGGTTTTTTTTTTCCATTAAGAGTTTTATTAGAATTTTAAAGTATTCTAGAATCCAAGTGGAATATATTCCAGAAGAGTTGGCTAATATGGCCCACATATAGACTACATAACCCGAGGGTTCTTTCTCTATTTAAAGATACTGTGACACGGCATCTTAACATTCTGTTTAACTGATTGTTAACAGTCACAATTCTCGGTTTTCAGCTCCTGTGGTTTTACTTTCATCGATTTATTACTGTTTTTATTTTTCTATATCAAGTTTCTTATGATATTATAAATAAAAGTATATGTTGATGGTGGTATTCTAAACATATTACCTTGAATAATAGGAGTGTTTATTTCCTTTAAACTCTAAATGACATACTTTGTGCTAGTTAAATGTTCTCCAACAATGTAACAAAATATAAATCATCTGGTGGAACCCACATCCTAAAATATAACCAGGTCTATATTCATATGAACTCATGGAAAATTCTTTTCTGCACTGTTTGAGAGAGTATGCTTAATGTTTTACTATGTTTATTCTTCAATAACTAATCACCCTTCTTGGTCTTCCAAAAGTTCCTGGCATTTCACTGGTTTACACACTGATTGAATACTGTTCCCAGAATTGCTTTTGGCACCAGGCCAACTGCTGTGATAATCAGCTATAAGATTTATTCCAGGGGAGAAGTGTTCTAAACATAAGGATTCATAAGGCACCACAACGAAAATGAATACTGATGCTTTCTTTGAGATGGTTGAAAACTTTTTGTGCCTTCAATGAGCACTAATGCCAGGCTTTATACTCTTCAACTACATGTGAAAGCTTTGATTTTGTGGAAAAAAGGCATGCTCATTAGATTTGATGATTTGATATTTGTATTAATCATTATTAGCCGGTTTAGCAAATTGAAATGATTTAATTTCACAAAGGCAAATACAGAAAAAAAATCACAGAGAATACTTTAAAAGCCCCACCTTTTTGGAAATTAAGGACTTAACTGCTATACAGGATCTGACACATTTACTGCAAGAGGATATATTATTATATTGGTTGATGGGTGGAGTGAAAGTACAAAGGAAAGCCCCAGATTCAAAGGGAAACAGTTGGCAGCTAAATGCGCAGAGCCAGAAAAGAATAAGGAGAAATGAGATGAGTGGAAAACAGGACGCATAATTATTTCTTAAATAAAAGACACAAAAGCCAAGAAAAATGTTACTTATAGTTTACAGAAAGTTGAGAAGACAAGGTGGCAGACTATTAATCCTAAGTACAGGAAAATAAAAACAGATGCATCTGAAGTGCTGGAAAGGGACAGAAATACCCTCTTCGAGGAAGGTAATTTATGAATACATGAAGACAAATTTCCGGGGTGAATTCTGGGGGCTGCAGAAGAGTTAAGGAACAAGAGAGTCTAGAAAGCTCAGTGTCAACACTACAAGAGTAATGTGCTTTCCACAGCATCGGTACCTATGGCTACCCCAGGGTCATTCAAAGTTCAACAAAACATCCCTCAGGAAAACCACCCCAGGCTACCCAAACATGTGCTCTAAGAGCTTCTTTTATTTTTCCTTGTCAGTATGTATTACCGCTTGTAATTATTTACCAGTGTCATTAGGGAATTCTTTCCCCCAGGAGAATATACACTTTGGGAATTCTGGTTAGGGCAACCTCACCATTGCAGCTCAAGGTCATCGCAAGACCCAGAGGGGAGAAAATATTCAGGAACAGTTTTTGAATGAAAAACTCAGTGAATGAACGAGTACGTGATTGAGTGAATGGAGAAACTCCTCCATGCTCAGTGGGGTCCTGCTGGGAATGAGGAGGCGCGGTGACAGGAGAAGGAAGGGTCCGGCTGGCAGCACTAGAAAGAAAGACACTTTGGCTTGCAAGTATCTGGTGGAGGAGGGCTCACGAACAAACCTGGGGGAAATGCACTTTCGAGGTTGTCAAAAGTAAAACTAGAAAACCAAGGGGGTGTGGAAGGAAGGAGATAAACATAGAAATTACAGTTGAAATGTAATTTGATACCAAAAGAGGCATCTAACAAAACATGTTGCAACACTTATATGTTTAAAACATTAAAATCTTAAATGTCAACTGTAAATACTGAAATTATAAATAGCGAAATCATCCTACGTTCTTTATACTTCGGGCTCTTCTCCAGAAAAGAGCAAGAACAATTTTCCCATTCAAACTTCTAATGGCATGATAATCATAGCTCTCCTTTACGGAGAGCGCATGATGTGTCCTTTACTATCTTATTTTTGCATGTAGTGCATTAACCCTCAGGATTACCATAAGCAGGACTTGCTATTGTTATTTACATAAAATACAAGGTGCCGGCTTCTTCCTTTCTCTTGCTCTAACTAGCTGCGTCCCGTATGCCACCTCCACACGTCTCTACAATTCTTTTTGATGTAGCTTCCTGGTTGGCGTCCTGCAGGTTACTAACTCTTCACAGAATTCCTTTCATCGGTTCACAGACCACAGAGTGTGTGTGTGGGGATCAAATGCAGAAGGGCGTTGCTGACCCACTGCCACCCTGCGGATATCCCTGACACCTTTCTCTGCAGAGTGATTCCAAAGAGAAAGATACCTACTGGGTGCACAGCTGTGCCGGCCAGGTGCCTCCTCAAGAGTAGATGACAGTTGCTAAAAGCAGAAATGGTGGCCTGAGATGGGCCTGTGTGAGGACTTCCTTTCTGCTTACCCGATTAAGCGGCTGCCCAGTCCTTCCAGAGCACCCCGCCAAAACAGTGAGAAGCAGACACCACCTCGGCCAGATGCCTGTGAGGTCCAATTTACACTTGCTGTTGGAGCTTGGAGAGCAGGGTTAACCTCACCGAGCAGACTTTCCTCGACTGCTAAATGGAGATAACAATACACACTCAGCAGATTTGACGTAAAGATTGTATCGGATTATCAAGTGCCGCGTGGGGCGTCCGGCATACAGTAGATGCTCAATAAATGGGAGCCCACGCTTTTACTGGAGAATAGGAAGAACACGGCCAATGGTATTTTTTGAAAGTAACTATCTAATTGGAGAAATCAAATATTAAAATGAATAATATATGAAGCAACAATTGGCTGAATCTGCACTTGTTTCACGAAGCTTATCACTTTCTTATCTCCTTCTTCTGCCACTTGCCTCTTTATCTTGGGTGAATAAATTGTGCTCCTTTTCTTTCTTCTCTTTCCCTCATTCACTCAATCCACTTGCATATTAATCTATTTCTAAATCGCAAAGTGCTTCATCCCAGTCACACGTTTATCTCTCCAAGAAGATTTTAAGTCATCACTAGAGATTCCAAAAGGCTGCCATATTCACAGCTCCCTATCTTATCTTGCATGCAAATTAGAATCTCCCATTCCCACCCCCCCCAACTCTTATCTCTCTTCAGCTCTGTAAAGGAAACACCAGGCTCCAAGCATCCCAGTCTAGAAGTCGTTTCCTAAGACAGGACTTCCAACGTGTTGTTTCCTTCCTACTCTACCACAACTCCAGTATCACCAATATCACCTCTCCAAGGACCTGTCTGGACATACCAGTACTCACATTAATCTCTTCAGAACTCCAAGTAGCATAGCCCCTCCTTATCTGTAGGGGGTATGTTCCAAGACCCCAGTGGATCCCTGAAAGTATGGATAGTACTGCCCCCTAGATATGCTATGATAAATTTTAATTTATAAATCAGGCACAGTAAGGGATTCACAAAAATAACTAAAAATAAACTAGAACAATTATAATATACTGTAATAAAGGTTATGGGAATGTGCCTCTCTCTCTCAAAATGCCTTAATGTACCACACTCACTCTTCTTGTGATGATGTAAGATAATGAAATGCTCATGTGAGGACATGCAGTGAGGTGAATGACGTAGGAGTTGTGACGTAGCGTCAGGCTCCTACTAATCATCTGACCACATGTCAGGAGAATCATCTGCTTCTGAACCATGGGCAACTGCAGGGAACTGAAATCCCAGATAGTGAAACTGTGAATAAGGGGGAATTACTGCATTAAAGTTAGAGTTTGGACATCTTGCTGCTTTACTGAGTATATGAGTCCTTTGAGAAACAGGAATAAGGTCCCCTCAGCCCCTACACTGGTGCTTATAAGTTTTAACAAAGGCTCAGCAGTCAAGTGTGTGGGTCCACAAGTCCTTAGTAGACAGGGCTGTTAGCGGGTTCAAGAACCTGGATTCTTTTTATGCTTCTACTATGAAAGGTAATTGATTAGTTTCAATGAAGGAAAGAAACATAGACTGTTCAAAGGTGTTAGCACACAGAGACACAGAGGATGTGGCTCAACATTTCTGCATGTATGAAAGGCTGATTGGGAAGTAGAAATACTATAAGAGAATAATGACTATAAACATAGAAATGTCTCTATCGATAGAAGAATAAACAAAGAACTCATTAATGAATTTGCTTACTGAGTTTTCTTTCCTGGTTATTAGTCTGAATACTACTTCAGGAGTATTATTCCTCCATCTTCCCTGTCATTTTCTTCCATTGTTTTGACCTTCTCCCTTTTGTTTTGTAAACAATCTGCATTTTATTGTGCTATGAAAGGGATCACACATCCAAAAAATCAGAATGAACAAAGGGGATAATTTTTGGATTTGAGATTTTAAAACCTTAATCCTCAGATCAATGGGAAACACCCATGTGCACAGCTAAGAGACTCAGGAGAAGGTAAGCAAATCAAAACAAAAGTTCATGTCTCACTCCTGAGAATACATACGATTTCCTCAGTTACAGGGCATGGGGAAGACAGATGCTGACGGAAGGGAGTAAGGGCTCAGAGGTATGGCAAAGGGGCCACACACTAAGAAATACAGTGAATATCCAGCCACCCACTCTTCATTTGGGCAAGCAATATCTATTGGCAATTCCCTGGAATCAACTGAGAGCTAATTTGGCGCCCTACAAACCGTGCAGATGTCATTCAAGCGAACATCACTTAGGCCTGCCCAGAGGAGCCATGTTATCTCAAAAGGAGGAAATGAAAGTTTTTAGAAAGGCCTACTTATTACAAATATAAAACACTGAAAGAGATTTATCAAGAATATATAGGATCTGAAATATATATATCAAATGTGAAATACTATATAATCATCGAATATATATATATATATATATATATATATATATATATATATATTGCATACACGTACCATATATGTGTTCTTCTTGGATTACAGAGAGCATGGAAAGAAAGCCTTAAAATTACAAAAATGCCTATTTGTTCATTATACATTTAATACAAATAAAATTAAATGTATAAGGGAAATTGGAGAAATTGACCAAACAAGACTAAAATTCAGTAACTCTTCACATCCTCAGCTTTCTTTCCTCTCCTCTTTTTTCACAGTGGACTTCTCCATGTTGCCTGAATAAACATCATCCCCTTTCTTCCTGGCTGGTAGTCAACGTCAACTCACTCTTCCGGACCTCCATCCAGGTGTGAAGTGGCATAGTCCTGCTTCGAGAACAAGGGCTCCAAGAAACAGGCACACAGAGTTTATGGCTGGTTCGCTCTTTCCCATGTTGTGAAGTTGGACAATTAACGAACGTTCTCTGAGCCTAGTTAACCCCAACTCTAAGACAGGAAAAATGTCTGCACCATCTACATCCAGAAGTAGATCAAAGAAAGCCTAGCGAAGTGCTTTGGAACTTATGTGGACCATATTGAATCATGCTATCTGTTCTTCCAGAGCTCTTTTTCACAAGAAAAGCCTGCCAGTAGGCGTGACTGCTCGCTGACAGAGCAGACACTGTCTGAACCCGGGCTATACCCGTGAGATAGGTCATGGTCTTGGGTTGAAAGGTGAACCAAGACAGTCACATTCTGTTCTCAGGAAACTGAACTGAAAGAACTGAAAGGAAATCCCCAGCGAGAGCAGGAAGCATAAAGGGAGAGCACAATTTGGAGACAAAGTGCACTAAAAGAAGTTGGCCAGAACAAAGTTTTTGTACATTGTGACATCCAAAAATACTGATGGGTGGGATCATTCAGCCCCAGCCTCCCTCAGAAAGTAACTGAAAAATACTGAAATAAACTTTAAAACATTTCCTTAGACACATGGACTTGTTGACTAGATAGTAAGGAATTATCACAACAATATCTGAGTGGAAGTGGGAACCCAGACAGGCAGGGGAACCTCAGAGTACTTGGGTAGCAGGAGCACTTACTATTATGTGGGAGATTTCACTAGACCCAGAGAAGTCAAGGTCCCGGGCCCACTTATGGTCGGAAGTCTAAGAAGAAAGCTTCCCTCTGCACCACTGGGATCCAGCAAGGTTGCAGCCTCTGGGTAAGGACAAATCAAAGGGAGACTCGCTATATCAACCCAAACCCCAAAACCTTACAGAAAGTGGTGTTGCTGCTGAGCAAAGCAGGGACATAAAACATCTCTGAGAAATTAGAACCACAAGCTGGCCCTTGCAGAGATATTGAAGACAAATATTCAAAACTCCCGTGTAGGGGCGCCTGGGTGGCTCAGTTGGTTAAGCGACTGCCTCCGGCTCAGGTCATGATCCTGGAGTCCTGGGATCGAGTCCCGCATCGGGCTCCCTGCTCAGAGGGGAGTCTGCTTCTCCCTCTGACCCTCCCCCTTCTCACGTGCTCTCTCTCATTCTCTCTCTCTTTCAAATAAATAAATAAAATCTTTAAAAAAAAATAAAAAAAAAACAACTCCCGTGTAGTCCAAAAAACTTCTTGCCCAATCATGTTCAGGCCTTGAACTGTTTTTATTATTACTGTTATTGTTGTTGCAAAACACATAGAATGTAAAAGTTTACCATAATTATTTTAAAGTGTACAGTTCAATGACATTAAGCACATTAACGATGTTACATAACCTTTACCACTATCTAGTCCCAAGACATTTCTATCACTCCAAATGGAAACCCTATCTCTTCTAAACCACCACTTCCCATTCCTTCCCCTCTCAAACACCCAGCAATGACTCGTGTGTCTCTCTCTGCATTTGCCTATTCCGACTATTTGATATGAACGGAATCATATCATATGTGGTCTTTTGTGTCCAATTTCTCTCCTTAGCATGTTTTCAAGGTCCATGCATGTTGTAGCAGGTCTAAGTATTCATTTCCTTTAATGGCTGAATAATCTTCCACTGTATAGATTTAGTACATTTTGTTTATTCCCTCATTCCTTGTTAAATATTTGGGATTTTTTCCACCTTCCTTCAACTATTTTAAAACAGTCTCACACTGGTAGTGACTCTAGGAAACTGGCAGAAGCAAATCTAGGAAAGACTACTTTACAGAAAAATGAACAGGTCATTAAAAAACAACCAAGTACATACGGAAACACAGCATTACTGAACTTGAGCAGAAGCAATAGTCACAACAGAACTGCAAAGATTCAAATACAGGAATTATCAAGTGTAGACTATAAAAAATACATTAAAATTAAAAAAACTTTATACAGTGAGTTGGGCTAAGAAAACATATTAAATAAATAATAATATAGTTCAAAAGTAGATAAAGAACAAATGGAACATTTGAATGAAGATGCATAACATTCAGGACACTAAAAACGAGATAATATCAAGTACCTGGATAACATTCTACATCTTAGAGAATATATTTATTATTTTTAATTTCCTGAGATTCTACATGTGATGTTTTTCAAAATATTATTACTCCTTAATGTGTGTTTGATGTTGAGTTCCTAACCGATCATAAAATTGTTCTTAGGTGAAAATACTAGCTGCTTAATAATATTCAGCTTCTCAAACCTATTTCTGGAATGTGTTGTGATAAAAGACAAACATGATTTGTTTATTTCATTCTGTGCATGCCAGAAAGATCCATGGAAGGATGTTGAAATGGAGTGAAACCCACTAACTAAGGCCTAGAAGCAGCTCTGAAATATTAAAATCAGTGAAGTCGGAAAGCTATTAAAGCTTACCTTCATCACCAAATACAAACATGGACACAAAAACAAGTGAATGAAATTTAACAGGCAAGCAAATAAGAATAATTTAGGATGTTTTTAAAATTATGACAGGGCACCCGGGTGGTTCAGTTGATTAAGTGTGCAACTTTTGATTTTGGCTCAAGTCATGATCTCAGGGTCATGAGATCAAACCGCACATCAGGCTCCACATTGGGCATGGAGCCTGCTTAGGATTCTCTCCCCCCGGCCCCACCGCACCTCCCTGCTACAGTCTACCCATGTGTACGTGTTCTTTCTCTCTCTCAATAAATAGACAAACTTATGACAAATATCTTGAGATGATTTATTTGACTAATTCTTCCAAAATGTAATCCTGAACCTCTTCCTATTAACTGTACACAAAAGGCCAAATCACATGAACAAAAAATGAAAACTTTAACCTATCTCTATACTGCCTTGTCTCCAGAGTGCTAAATACCCAGATGACTGATATCCGCATGGTTCATATCCTAATGCATATGCACAGCCTATGGGAATTTAGGTAAGTATTAAAGGAGATTTCAGGGAAAAACTTCAATTTTCATCATCAAATTAATATAGCAAGATATTCCAAGATATGATAAAGGCTTGGGTAAAAACTGGTTATATGTTACTCCCCTACTTAAGGAAAGAAATATCAATTAATTTCTTATCTGACCAAAAACCATATAGAATTTATGTTAAAAACTTGTAATACAGAAATTCAACAGAAATATTTGAATATGGGCAACTCCTCATTTTGCAGGACATTGTGTTCACTGAAACTCACGCATGCATCCTCCCTGAAGCAAGGACTGCCTGTACTCTTAGCTCAGTATTTTGCACAAATACATGTGTGCATTCACAAAGGAGCAAAATGCAACAGTTTCACTATATATGGGCAAGTCATGGAACTCTTTGAACTATTTAACATACCCCTCTTTTTCCCAAATACCATTCTGTTTTTATAAAATATGGAGGGAAGAATGGAATTCAATACATACTCAGTTACACTGATTAATAAAACTGCTGTTTTTATCTGAGAATATTATTCTGGGGTCTATTTAATGTGTCTGAAAAGACACAGATTACCACATATTACTTTCCGTGAAACTTAAAATGCTCATTCCAGTGAGCTTTATTTTATACTCTGAATTCAGATAAGTACGTTCTATTCTGAAATGCTCTTTTGAAAAGGACGCTACAAGCACAAACAGATGGATTAATTACATTGGAAACTGACATGTTAAATATGAAGTTAAAGCCAAACTTAGGCAAATAGAAAATTTATCATTTAATACCCAATTGAATCTAAATGAATTCTTTTTTACTGTCATCAGGTTTCAAAACATTTCAGGCATGGGATAAGAGACAATTTATCTAGCATCATATAAATCTGAGAAAATAATTTTTCCTTCCTTTCAAATTCTTGAGAAGAATCAATTCCTATTTGTAGACTAACAATAAAAAAAACTTTGGGATAGACTTTTTTTTTTTTTTTTTTAAAGAGCAAGTCAACGTAAGGAGGAAAACATAGACCATTCATTTCCCCAAATCAGCATTTTCTTTTCCAAACCTCATTGTCCTTATCTCCTATTGCTGGGAAAATAGCAATTATGGAGTAACAGAAGGTTCCCTTTTCTCCAGAGCACTTTCATAGGCAAAGTCACCAATTAAAAGTATTGCCAGATTTCAAACGATATCATAAGAGACAAGTCATTTTTTTTCCTTCTCGTTTTTATAAATCAAAAGGAAGGAACGTAACTATCTATTATATGCTGGAAATTTATTAAATTTCTCTACTTATAACTCACTTATTTGCAAAACTATAACTGTAGCTACCCGCACCAGACAGGCAGTGTCACGGTAAAGAGCGCAGACATGGGGCCACTGCCTAAGCTCACGTCGCAGCTCTGTGACTACTGGTCATTTCACTTTGGGCAAGTTACTTAACTACTCCATGCCTCAGTGTTTTCATCAGCAAAATGGGATGACAGTTCCCATCTACCACTAGAGAGTTACAAAGATTCAATGTGCTGACCATGAAAAGCATTCTGATGAGCACAGTAAATGCTTGATAAATACTGCAAAAATAAAAATAAAACATAACCACAGAAGTCTGGATGATGACAACATTGTTGTAAGGGGACAGAATTCCAATTTAATTTTTGAAGAATCTTCCTATTTATTTCCCATTCTATGGACAACCTGCTTCCTCCAAACAATTCTATTTGGATAACAGGGCAGGCCCATCGTTTGCCTTCTCAGCAGGAAGTGAGCTTGAGAGGAAAGGGAGGGCACACATCAAAATCCACAGGCAGTAGTGTGAATTTGCAGATGAGCTCTTTAAAAAGGTTCATCAGCAATTTCAATTCGGAGACTAGTCCTTATGCACTGACCCAACTCCTCTCTCCCCACACCCAAAGAAGCAATTAACTCTTTAGAAAGAAAAGAGCAGCATCAAAGCTGAGCCATGGTCAAGGAAAATGGAACTATTTTAGAGCCAAGTCTAGAATTGGAAGTCTTACAGAAAACCAATTAAAACAAGACTTGGAGAATTATTTAAACACATTTGTCAATAACTATCTCACATTTGCATATGTAAATTTGAGAACTCCCTTATGAACATATCAAATGTGAAAACTTCTTTCTGTTTGCAATAATGCCAGTAGTAAGAGTAATGGCTGCAAATTATTATAGGGCAGCATTTTGATAAACCCTCCATGTATTTTATGTCATTTAATTCATATAACTTTATGGGGCAGTAACTATTAAACCTTATGGCATAAAGATTTTAAGTTACTCATCCAATGGCCAGAGTCCAGGTTTGAAATCAGATTCTTCTGACTTCAGAGTCCATGCTCTTAAACCCTGTTCTATAGTCACTAATTTTTATAAATTATTTGCTTGGTGTGATTCTCCTTGCTGCAGAAATGATCATGGCACCCCTTCTAACCTTACTCAGACATGAGAGAATTCAACTTTCTTTAGGAGAGGTACCTCTACCTGAGCCATTTCTAGGACATATCTCTGCCTTACCGGGAACCTAAACGAGAGAATTGGGTTTATTGTCACTCTAATTTTATTCTTCAGATGTCAACCATGTCTTTGGACATAAAAGAGAACGAACTTTTGAAATAATTTCCAAGGACTTCCGATCTTTTTCACTTGCTAGAACTTTCAAGTACTAAGATTTGAATTGTGTGTCAGATTCTCAAATCAGATGTAAAAGCTATGAAAGTCTCGAACAGCTTTCAAGATCAAGTTGAGAGGCTAGATATATTTGAAGGGGAAATGACATGTATTCAATTTTAATGTTGGAATTGAAGTTATTTAGATGTAGCTGAGGTGGTTAGTCACAAGGTTTGTGTGTGGAAAACAGATGAAAATATTGAGTCCATTTTAATACTGAGAACATACGGACTAGCTGGAAAATTTAATGGAGGCATCTTTCTCCTGGTTTTCTTCCTTGTTATTATATTTCAAGCAACAGCTCTGTCCTGCCAAGTCATCATACTACACTGAATTTAGAACTCTTATGGGCACATGTTTTCAACAGAAAGATTCCCTTACCATAATATTAGTAATTTCAGGCAGCTTATTTGAATGTCAGTGGAAATTTAGGGTGCCCCAACAATATATTGATTTCCAAAAGTAGAAATGTGGTTCTAATATAACCGCTCACAAATATTACTGCCGTTCTCTCTTGGTCTGTATTTATTTTTGAAAAATGAAAATGATAGTTTTATTTTAGCAAGAGCAAGTATGGAAATCTTTAATTTAAAAGACAGTGGTAAATCTCATGTAATTGCTTCAGCATTGAATTTAACACTGAATTTTCCTTGTGAACTCATGTATTTAAATAGATGGGTAGAGTAAGACTCTCAGGGAAAGTTTTTGGAGATGAACCATATTGTCCCCATTTATCTAGTAAGAGAGAAGGTAGATATATGAAGGGATGCAACGTAGGTACCCTTGGCCCAACAGAAATGTGTGCTCGGTGGAAGACAGGAGGGAGGGCACTAACAGGAGAAAAAAGAGAAGTTCAGGAACTAAATGTGAAAAACCATTCACTGTTGAGGAGGAGGAGAGATGTATAAAAGCAATATTTCTCTGAGCATTTGCTATATAGCTCAGCCCAGACAGTCAATACCAATGGCAAAACTGGCAGAAGTTACATGGTAATCGGAGAGCAGAGGGTTTTGCTTTTGTACGGGTCTAAGAAGCTTTATTATGCTACAAAATAACACACTTTTTAAAAGTGGTATATAATTTTAAAAATAATTATTTAAAAAGGCATTTTTTAAAAAATTAAATCATTTTATTTTAATTAATAAAGCAAAACCTTTCATAGGAGAAAACGTACATAGAAATATAAGAAGAAATAAAAAAATAATAACCATTTAAAACCTACTTTCAGAGATACACAGTATTAAGAATTTTGTGCACCTTCTAAAATGTGTGTGTGTCCATATAGGTATATGTTTGTGTGTCTACATGTTTATATAAAGCATGAGTTGGGGCGCATGGGTGGCTCAGTTGGTTGTGTCTGACTCTTGATTTCAGCTCTGGTCATGATCTTAGGGGTGTGGGATGGAGCCTAACACCGGGCTCTGCACTGAGCGCAGAGGCTGACTGTCCCTCTCCCTCAGCTCCTCACCCTACTTGTGTGCTTGCTCTCTCTCTCTCAAATAAAGAAATAAATTTTTAAAAAAATAAAGCATGAGTTTAAACGGAAATGTGTACAGTATTTTATAATTAGCTTCCTGTAAATATGTTGGGAATATTCTTTCCTGAGTTATCTTTTCTTTAAAACTTAATTTCTATCTGTAGAATAAAGGAGAATTCAAACAAAGGACCACCTTTGTTCTGGACCAGCGAAGTGGCTGGAGGTGCTGAAAAGACATAAACCTTAAGGGGAAGAAATCTTGTCATACTAGGTTCATTACCATCCCAAGAAAGGAATGATGGGCAGACCAGAAATATATGATACACACACCGGATTGTGATAAAAAAAAATCCAGAGATGATAATGGTAAAGAATAGGACTCATTATTGCAGCATCTCTTTACCCACACATTTATCTAACAAGCTTTCTTTTCCTAACATATAAGAGATATTCAAAACACAAACAAAAGCCAGACTGCGTATGAATCCTACTCCCTGAGTCTCAGTGTTCTCTTCTGTAAAATGGGAATGATTAATAGGGTGTTGAGAAACTCCGGGAGCTGAAGCCCTTGGAATAGTGCCTGGTGCAGTCCATGTATTCCATAAATTAGGCTGTTGCTACTATTGTTGTGGTCAGCCTCTAAAACTGATTACTGTATTCTGATTACTTGGAACTCTCCAACAAATTCTTTCAAATACAATTACCTTCCTCAGGGACAGGAACTATAATTTCATTACCCCCGTACGCTTGGTTTTTATCATGGCTATCTCATAACGGGCACAAAAGCAAACAAGCAAAGACAAATCCTCCTTGTACCTGTCTCATCCTCTAAACTTTAGTTCCTTCTACGAGCTACCTGATAAAATCCTTTGATTAAGTGTTAAAACAAGTTAGCCAGGGTTGGTTTCTGTTGTGAACAATTAAAGAATACCAGTTGTGCCACCGACTCAGATGCCCCCCAGGCAAGAACGGATCTCAGCGTTCATTGAGGAGGAATGTTTAGAGGAAGTTATTTTGTTATTTGGTCAGTTCCTAGGGAATATTTTCCTATAATGACCGTGTTTCCTTCAAAATAGGACCTCAATGGTGGGAACGTGAGAAATGAAAATTCATGTAATGAATCAATTCTCATTAAGACCTAGTCTCTGGGTTCCAAACTTTGTTTTATGCTCTCCTAACTGTGTATCACGCAGCAAATCATGAAAATTCTCAGTGCTCGATTTCTTCATCTATGAAACTGGGGAAATAATAATTCTAACCTCATAGAGTATTGTAGGTATGTAATGTGCTTAAAGGGTTGCCAGAAACAAGAATTCAATCAATTCTGGGGATAATAATATAAGGAATGGTTAATAAGAAGAACAGTCTAGTTAGTATCAGCTCTATGTTGATTTGGTTCTATAAAGGACAATGTTAGTGGAGCTCAGTGAGGACCCTGAATGAGTGGGCATGCTGCTAAACCCAAAAACTACCCTGGCTGAACTTCCCTTATTACCAATACACTTTAATTAATGCTTAATTTTGGAGGTAAAAAATTAAATATAGTAGTCATTAAATTAAATTTGAGTGATTTAACTCTCCTGCTACAGGGCAAAGTTTATGACACTGGCTTAAAACAGCACTAGCTGGATCCTATTTCTTATTTAAGAGAGAAAATGTTAAAAAGGAAAGGATGGATCATTTGTTCTTTGGGTGTTGAGTTTAAGAAGTTCTTTATAGATTTTGGATATTAGCCTTTTATCTGATATGTCATTTGCAAATATCTTCTCCCATTCTGTCGGTTGTCTTTCAGTTTTGTTGACTGTTTCTTTTGCTGTGCAAAAGCTTTTTATCTTGATGAAGTCCCAATAGTTCGTTTTTGCCCTTGCTTCCCTTGCCTTTGGCGATGTTTCTAGGAAGAAGTTGCTGCGGCTGAGGTCGAAGAGGTTGCTGCCTGTGTTCTCCGTTAGGATTTTGATGGACTCCTGTCTCACATTTAGGTCTTTCAACCATTTTGAGTCTATTTTTGTGTGTGGTGTAAGGAAATGGTCCAGTTTCATTCTTCTGCACATGGCTGTCTAATTTTCCCAACACCATTTGTTGAAGAGACTGTCTTTTTTCCATTGGACATTCTTTCCTGCTTTGTTGAAGATGAGTTGACCATAGCATTGAGGGTCCATTTCTGGGCTCTCTATTCTGTTCCATTGATCTATGTGTCTGTTTTTGTGCCAGTACCATACTGTCTTGATGATTACAGCTTTGTAATAGAGCTTATGATCCAGTCAAGAAATGGACAGAAGACATGAACAGACATTTTTCCAAAGAAGACATCCAAATGGCCAACAGACACACGAAAAAGTGCTCAACATCGCTCCACATCAGGGAAATCCAAATCAAAACCTCAATGAGATATCACCTTACACCAGTCAGAATGGCTAAAATTAACAAGTCAGGAAACGACAGATGTGGACGGGGATGTGGAGAAAGGGGAACCCTCCTACACTGTTGGTGGGAATGCAAGCTGGTGCAGCCACTCTGGAAAACAATATGGAGGTTCTTCAAAAAGTTGAAAATAGAGCTACCATACGATCCAGCAATTGCACTACTGGGTATTTACCCCAAAGAGACAAATGTAGAGATCCGAAGGGGTACATGCACCCCGATGTTGATAGCAGCAATGTCCACAATAGCCAAACTGTGGAAAGAGTCAAGATTTCCATCGACAGATGAATGGATAAAGAAGATGTGGTGTGTGTATGTATGTGTGTGTATATATATACACACACATACATACAATGGAATATTATGCAGCCATCAAAAGGAATGAAATCTTGCCATTTGCAATGACGTGGATGGAACTGGAGGGTGTTATGCTGAGCGAAATAAGTCAATCAGAGAAGGACATGTATCATATTACCTCACTGATATGAGGAATTCTTAATCTCAGGAAACAAACTGAGGGTTGCTGGAGTGGTGGGGGGTGGGAGGGATGGGGTGGCTGGGTGATAGACATTGGGGAGGGTATGTGCTATGGTGAGTGCTGTGAATTGTGCAAGACTGATGAATCACAGGCCTGTACCTCTGAAACAAATAATACATTATATGTTAAAAAAAAAAAAAAAGAAGATAGCAGGAAGGGAAGAATGAAGTGGGGGGAAATCAGAGGGGGAGACGAACCATGAAAGACGATGGACTCTGAGAAACAAACTGAGGGTTCTAGAGGGGAGGGGGGTGGGGGGATGGGTTAGCCTGGTGATGGGTATTAAAGAGAGCACGCTCTGCATGGAGCACTGGGTGTTATACACAAACAATGAATCATGGAACTCTACATCAAAAACTAATGTATGGTGATTAACATAACATAATAATAATAAAAAAAGATATTAAAAAAAAGTAAAGGATGTACAAGAAATACCAGTGAATATAAATAAAAAGAAAATGAAAATAGGAGTAATACTACTACTAGCAGACAAAGTGAAATTAAAGAATAAAGCAGTAAGCTGGATAAAGAGGGATGAAATGAGAGCTAAGGAAAAAGAGAGAGACAGAGAGAGAGAGAGAAACCTAGAATCAGACTCTTAACTATAGAGAACTGATGGTTACCAGAAAGGAGGTGGGCTGGGGCGGGGGGTGGGGTGGGGAGGGGATGAATTAAACAGGTGATGTGGATTAAGGAGTGCACTTGCTGTGATGAGCACTGGGTGCTGTATGGGAGTGATGAATCACTACATTGTACACCAGAAACTAATATTACACTATATGTTAACTATACTGAAAATAAAATAAGATAAAGGGTCATTATGAAATGTAATGAGACATAATTTATAACATAGATAAAATTAACACATCTGCATTTCCAGACAAGTTAACTAATATCTAAATCAAAAACCATTTGTTATGCACAAAGAACTTGATAAAAAAAAGAGAATTATAGTGGGAGTTTTCAATAGCCCTCAAAGAATTAAACAGATATGTTAAATAAAAAAGAAGACATGGAACTGATTAATAAACTTAATAAATATACAGAGGTATTTTTATCCTTCAAAAAGAGAATATTTGTATTTTCTGTGTCGACAGACTATGTTTAAAAACTAACCATTAAAAATACTTAATACATTTTTTAGAAGCAGAACTCTATTTTTCAGGCTACTTTAAAAAAAATCATAATCGAATTCATGTACCCAATGCAATTAGATATAGACAAAAGATGATCAAAATAATGTTATATTTAAAAACTAAAAATTATTATCCAAGATAATTCTGGAATATAAAAAATCCATTCTAGAAAATGCTGACACAGAATAGTTCATCCCAAACACAGTGGTTTAATGAAAGATGTTCTATTAGCACTACTTACGGCCTTAAATGCCTTCATTAATAAAGAAAACAGATAAAAAGTAGTTATGTAGCATCTTAAGAAATAGTAAGGGTGAGGGGCGCCTGGGTGGCTCAGTCATTAAGCGTCTGCCTTCGGCTCAGGTCATGATCCCAGGGTCCTAGGATCGAGCCCCACATCAGGCTCCCTGCTCGGCTGGAAGCCTGCTTCTCCCTCTCCCACTCCCCCTGCTCGTGTTTCCTCTCTGTCTCTCTCTGTCAAATAAATAAATAAAATCTTAAAAAAAAAAAAAAGAAATAGTAAGGGTGAGATGGAAAAAAACAAATATACACTTAAAATTAAGGAAATAAAAAAATGAATATTAAGTAGAACGGATACGTAAATCTGAAAGCTGTTTCTTGGAAATGGCTGGTAAAATAGACGACCTTCTTACAATTACCATCAGAGCAAAAATATATATAAAAAATAAACATGACTAAGAAGGAGAAGTGGAACATATAACTGTAGACTGGGGAGAAATTGAACGAATCTGAAGGCACGACTGCCTGAAACTCCATGACAGCCAATTAGAAATCTTAGGGGAAAAAATGGGTGATTACCTGGCAAGACACAAAGGAACAAAGTTACCCCCAAATAAAAAGGATAATCTGAATAGACCCTTTACTCCAGAAGACATGAGAAGGTAGTTAGAAATGTGCTGTGAAAGAAATGCCCATGTCCAGATACTCTCAAAGCTGAGTCTTATCTGTCTTTCAAGGACACATACTGTTAAACTAATTCAAGCCACAGAAAAATATGTACTTCCCCCCCCAAGTCATTTTATAAAGACAATTTTGTGTTAAAACCAAAACATGGAGAAGAAAACACAAAAGAAACAGAGCAAAACTATAATACTAACTCACTTTTAAAGAAAGATGCAAACTTCTAAATAAAAGGTAAGAAATAAAATCCAACAATGTATCCAAAACTAACACAGGTGATCAAGCGAGTGACTTAGTCTCAGTAAAGTCTATCACATAGTCCCTCAATAAATTAAAGGAAAAAGGAATGTATGATAATATTCATGGACTGTGCGAAGCTCTGATAAAATTCAGTAACCATTTCTAATGAAAACTCTAAATCAAATAGGAGCAGAAAGGAACTACTTAAATAAGACAAAATATATTTACCATGAACCAACACAAGTACTATCTGAAAACCATTTCACCTTCAAGTTTTTATTATGCCATTTCTAACTTGTCCCACTGAATTTCTGCCCCCCACCCTTCTCCCTTCCATCTGCAAAGGTTTATTGCGCGCTTATTCTGTTTCAGGCACTGTGCTGGGCAGCAAGTTGAAGAAATTAAATACATAATCCTGAAAGAATTATGGCAAACAAGCAGCACATGAAAACAATACAGAAAATGTGGCAGACTGGGGGGTGGGGGGGACACACGTTCAAAAATACAGATCAAGTCGAACTCAATTTTCTTTCCTGAATCCAAGGCAAATTGAAATTTCGCTTTAAGCACGTTGCAATTGAAAACATTTATTACAAATAGGGTCAATGATCTGCGAACAATGAAATGACCTTTGTTTTTCTCACATCTTGTAACAAACACTCTCCGACCCAAACAAAAACAAAAACTGTCATAGCATCTCACCAAAGGGAAGAAGAAGCATTTTCTACAGCATCCACATTCCCTGCTCTGCTCTGGGGCTTCCGATAGTTTGCATTTAATTAGAGCGCCCTGAAGTGACTGCAGACAGGTGAAGCCACTATTATGCCGCTGGGAGAGCTGACAGCTTCAGGAACGTTTAGTTAACAAATCATTACTTAATGTTTGTAAGACTTCTACCTGAACCCAAACAGAACGTGTAACTGTCTTGGAAGAACAAAGCCATCCATTGTAAACCAAACCTTGGTAAAGGCGGCTAGGATCAGCAGGGAGGGGAAATCAAGTAATATATTCAAATTGTATATCTGAAGAGTAAGAATGTTTTTCTCTGCTCAGAGTAACAAATTTGAAATCATTAAAAAAAAACACACACACACAACAACAATGGAACTATGAACGATAGGTCTCTGCTTTCTGTTAAGGACAAGTGCTGCGTTTGTTATTGAAGTTGAACAACACTAAAAATGCTCATGGAAAAAAAATAGTAATAAACCGTTTTTTCCAAAGAAATCACCATGTGTGTGCTCCATAACTCCTGTGGAACGCAGGCTGTGGTTTTGGGTTTGGTTTTGTCACTGAGAAGAGAAAGGCAAAGTGTGAACACAATCCCATTGTTGTGATTTCTTAACTTTTGCCCTGTTCCAGACTCTTTCATCTTCATCTGCTAATTGCCAAAGCCACAAACAGGCAGGGGAAGAGAAGGGCAGGGCTGAGCCAAATGCAGAGCGGGGGGGGGGGGGGGGGGGGAGGTCAAAGCAGCAGAGTTAACTATTATTTTTCAAAGACTACGTGAAGCATTGCAATTCTGATACCTCATTCTTGTGACAAAAATTGTAATGAGAACAGGAAATGGTACCACATGAATCCATTGTCCTGACAATGATTTAATGAGAACGGGAAATGGTGAGGGCATAACTAATTCGCATTATGATCCTAACGTTGTCATCTTGTGGTTCTGCTCAGATGTCGCGAAATGAAGGATGTCAGACATCAGCTGGGAGAGCGCAAGGGAGAGCATGAAGACAGTGACATTGTGTGCCTGAAAGTAATGGCACAGTGTGTTAGTGATGGAGGGGCAGGCCTGGGAGGGGCAGGAGGGGTTGCAAAGCATGGAGTCCGTCTGCTGAATGACAGAACAGGAAGACATTTAAAGGTGCTATGGATGCCAACTGAGGATAAAGACCGGCACATGAGGCAAAGTCTGTGATGGAAAATCTGAGACAGGAAGAAGCCACGGGATCAAAAGAGGACGCACAAAACGGGTGAAACCTGCCCAAGCTGGAGACTTTGGTCTTTTCTTCTCTTGGAGATATACAAGTGTCTTGGGCAACAGTTGATTCTGCAGTTCTCGTACACTGTTTCTTTTCCTCCGAGCCTCTAATTTAAACAATGCATTTTCTAAGTGAAGCGATCCAAACATACCCCATCCCAGGCTATAACAGCTCTGGAACGAAGTGGTCAGTGGGAGAAGGAACGTCATTCAATTTGATTGTGTTGGTGGAAACCAGCTTGTGATCTGTTAGGATTATTTAGAATGTAAATCCCACAGATAACAGAAAGTAACTTATTTCTGGTTAGCAAAGTTTCACCCATTTCTCTTCATAGTAACTCAGGCTCTAGACAATTTTGAGTAAAGAATTGTCTCAGGACTTCCAGACTTTGGTGCACATGCCAATGCAATAGTAATCGTCTGCTTACATTTAGGGAAACACCTTACCGCCCGAGGAAATAGTTAAGAAAGTAACAAGAAAACTGATAAATTAAACTTCGGTATGCACTTTCAGGTCTGACTTGTTCCCCAAAGTGCTCCCTAGTCATTTAAAGCAGTTCCTTAAAAATCCCTTTGTAAAGTGGATCTTTTTCCAGGCTTACCACAGGTGAATCCTCCAGGAGAGAGATAATAACAGGCATGAGGGATGATGAATAATATAAACTTCTTGGAAATTAAACTACATTTCATTAATTATAATAGCGAGGTAGCACAGTAAGCATGTTCCATATTCATTCTATAAAATGATGATGATGATAAAGGGTGGTGTTTTTTTCTTAGCATTTTTTATTTCAATATAATGATAAAGGGAATATGTTTGAAGACAAAAAGCAACTTGAATAAAAATGAAAAGTACTGTAACTCTCTCACCACCTAGTCAAAAGCCTTTCAAACTAAGACAAATGCCTCTAAGCCATTAGAAAAAAATCATGGCAAACTTATGTGTGCCTCAGCCCCCCTACTTTGCATTTTGATTCATATTTAAAATATTGATTCCATCAAATGGAGGAACAGTTAGTGTCAGCAAGAAGATGATGGAGAAAATGAAGTCAAAGGGGAACAATGTAAACAGTGGATTTATTTATTTACCCTTAGGTGAAGGTGCCATATTTCACTTATATTGAACATTTATTCAATTTATTTTATTAATTTAATCCTCCTAAAGTACTACTTCAGACTCTGATGCAATTTCAGATCAAACAGATCACTGCGTACTTGTTGAATTCATGGTTAATGATACATGAATTTATAATCCAGAATGATTCATAATTGAGTGAGCTACCTTATTTTACGCCCCTATTATAGGAGAGGTTCAAAACGAAAGACTGTAATGTTCAAAGAAGAAATGTGAAAGATACTGTGGACATATTTAATGTCCATATTTAAGTTCTTGTTCATTTATTATGTGGCCATGGAAGGGGTGTCAAACGCTGATGAGAATTTCAGTTTGACCCAGCAAAAACGAAGTAAGCAACACACAGTATTTCATCCATTATGTCCACTTTCATAATGAAGGATTGGTTCCGTAATACTTTTTATTCAATCTAATGTCAAGGTCTTAAAAACAAATTTTGAAAGCACATAAGAGGTTCTTTCAACAGCTGTATTTAGTAACAAATGACAGATATCTATTAATGCAAGTACATCTTATATAAAATATTTTAATATGGATTTTAAGTGATAGTATATTCTTATTAACATCAGGTGTAAATTGACACATCACAGCAGGTCTTTTAGATGAAAGATCCATTTAGCTCCATCTTCAAATTATGGATTGATACAATATTCTACGCCATAATGGTTCCAAAAGTATTGTCAGTGCTATGTATTATTCATGTTTTCAGGTGCCATTGTTTCAGATCATAATAGAACGTCTCACAATTGTGACTGAAGTTGATAATGAACTGAAGCAAACTACCTAACTGTAGGATTTTAATGGGTCACCTAGTTGGCCCTCAGGACATATGGGAACTATACCCACGTCAGAACATGACATGCTCAAATTGGAGAAAATAAAAATCCTTCAGTCCTGAATGATCTATTCCTACCACATCAGTACAGTATACTTGAGATGATATTTTTAAGGGTGCATATAATCATCAGGTATGATGGTCATCGTGGGGAATTTGATTTGTACATTAAAATGTTTAGCTGAATTAAAATTGTATGTGTTTAAGTAGAGGCCAATATATTTTCCATTAGAGGTAAGACAAGTTATACTGTGTAGCTGCGGAACCTAGACCCTGGGAAACTTGCTTTCCGAACTTGACTCTGCGTTCACAATCACCTGGATATCTTGCTCATGTGAAGATTCTGATCCAATACATTGGGGGTAGGGCCTGAGATTCTGCATTTCTCACAAGACGCCAGCTGATGCTGATCAGTGAACCAGCCAGGCTGCAGAGAATCGCCGTGGATGTCCAAACACCTACGGGCTGCTTCGGGATTCCCCACTCTGTGGAAAGTACTTCCCTAGCATTTACCATTTCATAAAGATGTTTCACTGAGATAATTAACTAGAAATTCTTGTAAAGGGTTGTTTAGCATAATAAACAACTCCATCTTTGGCACCCACTTTTGGGGATTATCTACTTTATTTCTTGGGTTTAATACCCAATAAGTGTTAGTTTAAAACAAATCCTTGAGGGAGCTCTATTGTCTGAGAGAGTGGGTCCAATGGTAGTTAATTATCAAGACCTTATAAGGCGGCAGATCTAATTATTGGCAAGTGCTTCCTACTTTAGCTGATAGCTGCTATCCTGCAATAAGAAACTTTGCTTCCAGTTTTGTGTTTTGGAGCTGACCAAAATTAAATCTAACCCCTTTCTCTATGTCAGCATTGCTAATATTTCATGGTAGGTGGTTTTTAAATTTTTCTTTATAAAATTTTATAAATTAATTTAATTTTAAAGATTTTATTTATTTATTTGAGAGATCGAGAGAGCAAGCAGGAGCAGGGGGAAGGGCAGAGGGGCAAGCAGACTCCCTGCTCAGTGGGGAGCCCGATGTGGGGCTCAATCCCTGGACCCTGAGATCATGACCTGAGCTGAAGGCAGATGCTTAACTGACTGAGCAACACAGGCACCTCTATTTCTTTAATTTAAAATAACTAAAAAAAAAATTTTAATAGAATACCTTCTCTTCGTTTAAAAATTGGAATGAATCCAAAGGTTACTCTGATGTATACTGTGGGCACGGAGTTTACCACACCGTGCCTGTGATTTAAGAGCAGCTGATGTCCAGCCCCCACTCCCAAACAGTCACCAATCCACGAGGGTTCCTCTCTCATTACTGGGGGACCCTGAAGGGCAGTTCACATGGTCTGCCAGAGGTTGCCGGGGTGGGTGGAGCTCCAGTTGCTCTTGTGGTAACCTGTTCAACCATTCATAATCTACTGCTTCCTTCTCCTGTCTGCTCTCCAAGTTAGGCTTCCTGGGAACATCTCCTAGAAAGCTACTTGGATGAAAATCATCACCTCAGGGTCAGCTTCTGGGGGAACGAACTCAAGCCGAGTATGAAGTAGAAAGTTTCCCTCCAGTCCCTGACTTCATCCTCAACTCTGCTCAGTACTCCCCACCCCGACACCCAATAGATTAGGTACATTTTCATTTTCCTTCCCAGTTTAAACTTTGTGAATCTCTAAGCAAATATAGAATGCTACTCCTCTCTTTTTATATAAAATATAGCAAATTATACTCACACTATTCTGCACCTTGTTTTTTTTTTTCCCACTTACTCTATCTTGGAAATCTTTCAGTTATAGTACACAGAGTTCCTTCTCATTCCTTTATATGGCTGCATGGTGTTTCACTGTATGTAAATGACCAGCTGGTCTAAACCTCTTTTGCCATTTCTTCTCCAGCTTAAACACCTCCATTTTATTCAGTTACTATTGAAAGACAAAGTTTAATCATTTTTATGATCTCTTCCGGCCACAAACCAATTTATTGGTGTTATTCTTTTTTTCTCCCAAGATTTATTTGAGAGAGGGGGGGGGTGTGGAGGCAGAGAGAGGGATAGGGAGAATCTCAAGCAGGCTCCCTGAAGAGCATAAAGCCCAACACGGCTCAATCCCATAACCCTGAGATCATTACCTGAGCCGAACGAGTCTGATGCTTAACCGACTAAAAGTGCCCCTATTGATGTTATTCTTAAATTATCATACCCTATATTGAACAGTTATCTTATGACATATGGTATGAAACACAATGGTTGAATACTGTGAATATTCCTCTTTCTGGAGACAAAAATAAAGTCTAATATAACCTGTTCACATGGTTACATGGTAGGGTGATAGTGAATTTGTAAATAGGTAAAGATCTAAAGGTTTTTTCATTCATCCTGTATTTATATAATTGACTTATTTTAAACATAGGTCTGGAACTTTACCTTTTTATGTCTATTATATGTCCATTGCTTCAGCTCTATGTCCTCATTCATTTTGATAACACAATTATTTGCTTTTACTTACTAAACATTTAGTGTGTGCCAAGCCCTGTAATGTGTACTTTCTGTGTATCATCATTTATCACTTTTTTTTAAAATTGGTGTGTGGGTCAGTCATTTTCCCCATTTGCAGCTGAGGAAACTGATACCTGCTATCTTTATGTAAGTTGTTGGTAAAATCACACATTACAATCTGACTAGGGATTAGGCCATGAATGGATTTCTATAGAGAATACTCTCCTGTTACATTAGTCAAAGTTCTCCAGAAAAATAGAGCCAGTAAGAGAGAAACAGATAAAGATACAGATATATATGAGGTGATTTATTATAGGCATTGGCTCATGCAGTTCTAGAGGCCAGGAAGTCCCACACTCTGTCATCCACTATCTGAAGAACCAGGAAAACCACTGGTGTAACTCCCAGTCTAAAGCCAGAGGCCTGAGAACTGGGCTCTTGCTGGTTAAGTCCCAGAATCCAAGGGCTCAAGAACCTTGAATTCCAATGTTGGAGGGCAGGAGAAGATGGACGTCCCAGTCTAGAAGAGAGAGAAGGAATTCACCCTTCCTTTGCGTTTCTGTTTTATTGGGTTCTCAAGGGATTGGATGACGCCTACCCACATTGCTGTGGGCAGATATTTTTTACTAGTCTACTAACTCATACGCTAACCTCTTCCAAAAACAGCTTCGCAGGCACACCCAGAAATAATGTTTTACCAGCTAGGTAAACATCCCTTAGCCCAGTCAAGTTGACATGTAAAATTAGCCTCACACCTGTTTAGCAAGGATCAATAATCAACATGCTTTAGATAATCATCTTTCTCAAAGTTAATATTCTCTATGGTATGATTATATACTTTTCACCATTGCCCAGAAGAGTATCATGGTTGTGAGAGATTTAAAACCAGTCACATAACAACAATAACAAAACCCAAAATATTCTACTGTGTTAACTTTTTCTCCTGGAAAGAGGGATTTGATTGACATGACTCATTGTCATAACCTACACTGTGGACTACAGAAAAATGCTTTGCTTTCCCAATCTTTCAATCGGCCACTTAAGGAATGAGTCGCCCAATTTTGCTAGCTATCTGCCTGTTTCTAGATTTTGGAGAGTTATAGTATGATTTACTCATTTCTGGTTTTCCAACACCTCTGCCATCCTGCAGCATCCCTTACAGATGACGGAGGTAGGTTCTAGTATTATGAACACAAGTGATATCCTGGACAAAATCCATCTGAACTTTATGACAACTCACTTTACAGAAATCCATGCAGTCTGTGACCTCCCCCGGGTCTCAAGCTTGTTTGTCCCATTTGAACCCCATTTCTGGTGGAGGAAGCGAGAGATAGCAGGCATCCACAAGTTTGCTCTCTCACTGTCATTAGTTAGTGACCCATCATCGGCCTCATCTCTGTCCAGTGGTTCCTTTTCCTCCAAACATTCCATAAAAAGTTTCTTTTAAAAAATTATTTTTAGAACATTTTGAAAGCTGCAGATCATTACTTTTTTTTTGACTTTGGCCTTTCACATACATGACTCTTCTGTTCCATGTCCTCATTTGTTCAAGTCTTTTTTTTTTTTTTAACTTTTGTAGTTACTAACTCATTGCAGATCATTCTGTGCAGACCCATTATTTCTATTTGCTATCTTGTAAGAATTTAATTTATAAAAACCTTCCATTGCTTACATCACCTTTTCCATCACTGACCGGGGAATTTTACACATCATTTCCAGCAAACTGAAACCTTTCCCTGATCTAGGTTTATGGTTCTGAAAATTCTCTTTTAGAATTTTCTGAAGACAACAGATAACTGCTGCAGAGTGGGAAGCAAGAGGATGTCTGGCAAGCAGTACCCTGTCCCCCTTAATATGGTATTGGCATCAAAGCAAAACTTGTGCATAGTTTTAATATCTAATGTTGCATGATCTAATTTATGAGAACTTGAAAAAAATCTAAATTTGTAGTGCACTATAAAATTATTTAAGTCTTACTTTATGAAAAAAAAATGGAAAGAGTGGAAATTGTCCCAAATTTTAAAATTTCATCAGGGACTACAGTTTAAAAAGGTAGTCCTAGTAGATTGTATTTATGTTACTTCCACAAAAGCCTACTCACCCAAGCACGTGATGTGATGAGCACTGGGTGTTATATGCAACTGATGAATTACTGAACTCTACATCTGAAACTAGTGATGTACTATATGTTGGCTAATTGAATTAAAAAAAAAAACTTATTCACCCCCTTTGATGCCATCATTTGAAACACAGTGGAGTTTGGATGCACCTTTCGTGACTCCGGTGCTGGATTTTAACATTCTAATATCGACTATGATTTAAACATATTTTAAGCTATTTTACAATAATCCATGTATCTTTAATTAGCCACATATCTTTATCAACTCATCTTCATTTCAAAAATCTTGGAAGTATCTGTCCTCTCATCTATTCCCCTAAATCCCCCTTGGTGCTGAGACCACCCCTTTTCTAGCCCCCCACCCTTTCCCCACCCTCTATCCCCACTCTAGGACAGCAAGCAGCTTTACTCCTGTTTGTTCAGTACCATGGCTCCTACTGAGAATGACATCTGAATAATTGTTATATGGCTAACATAATTTGAAGGCCATCTACCTGGAATCTGTGATTAACTGAACTGAGTATTTTATTCCTGGTGAGTTTAAATTATACAGTAAGACCTGGTAGAAAGACGAGGTTTGACCAAGTAGTTGAACAAATGGGCTTCATCCATTCACTCTAAACTCTTCTTTAAAAATGCTCAAGAAGATAAACACAACTTCATAGCTATCCGAAGCCCAAAGTGAATTTCTAACAACTCCATCTTTTAGGCAGGGAGGTGGCTAAGCAATTCTTGCTCTGTTAACCTGGTAGAAAAACAAGGTCCTCACTAATGTGGTGGAAGAATAAGAAATGCATCTTTTATTAGAGACAGAAGTTGTGCTGACCTGCTGACTCTTTCCTGAGTCACCTAGAACCAGAATCCTACCTTCAATAGCTCCTCTGTATAAATTCATTATAAGGTCATGGGAAAAAAATTACATCTACAAAGATAAATGGATATATAGTCTGGTGGGATGTTCTCATACATTACTACCAGTCTAGGACAGATTATTCAAAAATAAGTAAGGATGAAAAGATTCAAATGACATTTAATAATGTTGAGTTAAAAACCATGTACTAAAAGGTTCATATGTTATATAAAGCCATTATTTTCTAAGCATTCAAGATATCTAATAATATCTACTCAAAAATATATAACAGACTGAAAAATATTAAATACATTCTTCAAACACATGGTAAAGAATATAGCCTCTGAGTATAAGATAAAATTCATATTAAAAATAAGCGCTCTAAAAACTGGATATTAAAGAGCAATCTATCCCCCTCCACCACGCCGAAAAAACTATTGGCCTAAAAATGAGATACAAAATTTTATATATTATTTTGGAGATAATAAAAGTGAGACTGTTATTCATAGCATTTTGTGAGATCCACCAAATATAATCCAAGGAACAAATGTAAAACATGACATTTATATTTAAAATATAAAAAGAGACAATGAGGCAGATTTGGCCTGTTGGCCATAGTTTACCTACCCTTGTTCTAAGAGATGACCTTGTTAAGAGGCATATAAAATTTTAAGAGATTGCTTACCCTTAATGAGAGAAAACAAAAGTGTGCAGGAGATGAAAGAGCTGAACTTTTGTCAGCACTGTTCTATCCCCTTTCTAGCCCAGTCATGAACTTATATATTCAGTGATAATAATGCATTACCTCCCTGCCAGACAAACTCAGTACCATTTCCCAATGGGCCTGCATAAAGCCTCAGAATCTTTCTCAACCCAGTTCTCTAGGCCACAAACAAAAATGACAGACAACATGAAATCTATTTGCCATCCCTGATGTTCTATACTCTTCTTAGAGTCTACCATCCAGAAATTGATCAAGTAATTTGATGTGACTGGGATCTCACAGAATAGAGAGGGGCCTTCACCTTGCTTTACCTAAATTGTTGTAGCCTAAGGTCATACATTTTCTTGGAATCGCATCATGCCCTTGACAAACATTAAGCTAACAATCACGTAAACCTTGAAGCCTTCTCCATAAGGTTGCTATTAAGCAGCCTCTTGAACATTTTATACTTTATAATACCCAACTTCAATTTATTGAAATCAAATTAGCATGCCTTTGGAGATTTTTGCCAATCAACATGGTTAATAACAACGGTCTTAAACAGGATCCTTTAACACACCATTTGAAACCGTCTTACTCATAACCAAAATAACCATATTTTAAATTACTCTCTGCATCAGGTATTGAGATCTTTGGATTAATACTTATATTCAATAATACTTATATAATATTTACACAAAAAGTACATTTTTTAGGGTTTATAGGAAATTTTTTTTTTCCAAACCATATCCTTGGTTTACTAAATTAAAAAATAAGGTAACTTTAAGTTTGTTCTAGTACCTTTGAACTTCATGCATGGACTTCAGCCAGAATAAGCTTTAGGCAAGTAGGGCTTTCAAGGTATTTCTTGATTTCCAACTATATCTCTTGGTTGAGCAGAATACCTGTCATCATGAAAGATAAAAAGAATGTATACACAATTGAGTTTCATAGTGCTAAACAATAAAAAAGTTCAGTTATTGCTGTAATACAGCTATAAGACATTAAATACTATCATGAGAAAGCTTTGAAAAGTTACAGGTGGTATACAAATGTAAGGAATCATTTTTAACAAGTATTTGTTGCCTTAGGGTGGACAAGATTACTCCATCTATGCATTTCTAGAACAGAGATGGAAGAGGAGAGCAGCATTCTATAGTCTTTAATTTTATTATACCCTGATTGTATTTTCTTCATTTTCACTTTGTTTTTTCAAAACATAATTATTTGCCTTCTAGGGCTGATTTCCTTGGTGAAAAACATGGCAACACATTGGTAAACTCCATTGCGATAACAGAATGCTTTCAATACAGTAGTCTACTTGGATGTATTCTTATGCAGGGGTCAGCAAACTCTTGAGGTCAGCGAATAAATATTTTAGGCGTGCCAGGCCAAGAAGCAAGGTCCTGACTCTGAGCAACTGTGCTTACTGAAATAATGATAGTCTTTTTTACATGCTACATTTCAATATGTAAAAACCATCTTGGCTCATAGACCATACAATAATGGGTGGGCAAAATTTGGCCATTGTTTGGTGACCCCTGCATTAAGGATTGACCATTAAACAAAAATAAGATCACATTGGATATTCATCCAAACTTGCAACTAGTGACTTACATTTTGTGTAACAAGATAGAGGACAGAGTTCAAAAATCCCCTCCATTTTTTTTTAAGATTTTATTTATTTATTTGCCAGAGAGAGACACAGCGAGAGAGGGAACACAAGCAGGGGGAGTGGGAGGGGGAGAAGCAGGCTTCCCGTGGAGCAAGGAGCCCAACGCGGGGCTCAATCCCAGGACCCTGGGATCATGAGCTGAGCCGAAGGCAGACGCTTAATGACTGAGCCACCCTGGCACCCCTCATTTCCATTTTGACCACTGAAGTTTCATGTGATAAGTTGCCTTCTTTCAACTGAAAAAAAAGAAAAATTAGAACCCAAAAGATTCCTGTTCTTTCTCTTTCGATTAACAAATATTTATTGCCATTTCCATTTACCAGGCTGTGTGCTGGGCAACAGAAATAGATATTAAGAACAATACCATGGGGACACCTGGGTGGCTCAGTTGGTTAAGGGTTTGCCTTCTGCTAAGGTCGTGATTCCAGGGTTCTGGGATCTGAACCCTGCCTCCAGCTCCCTGCTAAGGAGGGAGTCTGCTTCTTTCTCTCCCTCTGCCCCTCCCCACCTCTTGTGCTCTCTCTCAAATAAATAAATAGTCTTTAAAAAAAAAAAAAAGAACAATACCATGAACCTAACTAGACCCTAAATCCATTTAAAAACTGTAACATTAATAAATAATGCCTCCTAGTTCATATAAATTTAAGTATAGGTCTCATAAAGCAATATATAAAAGGTTTAAACATGTCTTTTCATATAATCCACAAATGAAACATGAAATCCTTTCTTTCAACTAACCTTCAAATCTGTTTCTCCTACACAAATTATTTTAATATAAATATCTATAAGATAAATATAAATTATCTTCATAATAAATAATCATGCAGCCAAAAGCTTAATACACATGAAGCTCTTTAGTATTCTAAGAACTGTAGAGTAAATGTCCACCCATAACTTAAAGAAGAGTAACATTGCATTCTAAGGTAGAAAATATAAAGAAGAGTGACAAGTTCCCCAAAGTAGAAGTTTTATTTCTTCTCTTCCAAAAAAGAATTAAACTGGTATCTAAAAATGCAGAGAAAATTCTATATACCCTCAGGCATCCTAATTTGTCACTGAGACTAACTGTAGTGGTGGTTTTTCATGTTTTCTGGCTACGTGACACATTTCGAGCATTTCTCCTGTATTGGAAGAATTCCTCATTTGGGGAGAGCTGCATCCCCACAGAAGCAATGGAAAAAACATGCTTTCTCACCTCTCTCTCAGATCTTGGCTTTGCCCACATGAGATTTCACTTTGGAAGAAGCAACATGGAGAAACCGGGGCCATACATACAGAGTCCATTTTCTCCTCAGAGTAGAGGCTCCTGGTTCTCAAGGACAAGAGGGTAGAAGTTCTAGAATCTCACACACAACAGCAAGCAGTGGCAAATGAAGCTTGGTGTCCATGCCAACTGGCAGTGGCTCTTCTCAGGAATCACTCTTTTGTATGCTTGGGTGGTATTCCTTGCTTTGTAGTCTCCAAGGCTAAGTGCTCTGGCCCTTCCTGTGAGGTCCCTAACTTTATTTGCCTTATGTTACTGCTGTGGGTTGAACTGTGTCTCTACAAAAGATATGCTGAAATTCTAATTCATGGTACTTGTGAATATGACCTTGTTTGGAAATAGGGAGTTTGCAGATGTAAAGTTAAAATAAAGTCATGGAGCATAATCCAATATGAATGGAGTCCTTATAAGAGAAAATAAAGGATACATGGAGGAGAATGCCATGTGAAGATGCAGAGACACATAGGAAAAATGCCATGTGACAATAGAGGTAGACATTAGAGGCAGCAGCGAGCCAAGAGATGCCAAGGATTGATGGCCACTGCCGGAAGCTGGGAAGAGGCTGGAAAAGACACTACCCAGAGTCTCAGAGGGAACATGACCCTACGGGCACCTTGAGTTTGGACTTCCAGTGTCCAGAACTGTTAGAGAATATGTTTATACTGTTTTAAGATACCCAGATTGGGGTATTTTGTTATGGTTGCCCTAGGAAACCAATACAGCTGGGTTCCACAGAAGGAGAGCCTAAGACAAGGATTTGGTGCAAGTGATTTTTTTTTAAGAAAGTGCTCCTGGAGAAGCCAGCAAGGAAGGAAAGAAGCATGACAGGGAAGGATTTAAAAGCCAAGTAAGTGTGAGATCTCAGACAAAGTCCTAGCTGAAGTCCAATCCTGCAAGAACTCCAGAGTTTAAATTACAACCAGAATTTGTCCCAACTGCAGGCAATGAGATGACTTGTATATTCCCTATGAGGGGAGGCAGTCAGTCACTGGCTGAGGGCCACCCTACCTGACCTAATCTCCCTGGCACTTCAGGCCTCCTATGCATGTTGGCAAAGCAGCAATCATAGTTTTGGAACAGGTGTGTGAAAAAAGTTGCAGGTGCCAACATTAAAAAAAAAAATTACTGGAGTATCTGCATATAAACACACAGAGTTAAAGGAATTTGAGGGTATTTGAGCAAAGCATGGGTTGTATCTACTATATCATTAATAAATTTCTTTTCTTTCTTCTTTTTTTCAAGACTTTATTTGAGAGAGAGTGAGAGAGAGAGTGTGAGCATGAGTTTGAGTAAGAGCAGAGGGAAGGGCAGAGGGAGAAATAGGCTCCCCGTTGAGTGCAGAGCCCAAAACAGGACTCAATCCAAGGACCCTGAGACATGACCTGAGCCGACACCAAGAGTCGCTCGCTCAACTGACTGAGCCACCCAGGCGCCCCAATAAATTTCTTTTCTGCTCAAGTTTCCCTGAGTGGAGTCTGTTGTTTGCAACTAAAAACAATCACTAATATGCCACCCAACAGAACAAAGATCATCTGTGCTTTTTAAATGTAAAATAATAGCTCAAAATCATTCATCTTTTAAAACAGACAGGTTCCTAAAATGTAAAAAAAAAAAAAAAGCCCAATTTTTATAAAGCAAATTATGTTTTAAATGCATTATGGGAAACTCAATAATGAAATAAAACCTTGTGAAATGTTGAGTAAAGTGAAGACTATTTCTATCAATATTCAAGTATCAATTCTGACATTACATACTCTTATAAACCTACTCTTATCAACAAATACGTCATAAGTACCTCTTGTTAGAGAAGACCATTCTTGGGACTATAAAAAATATAAGATTTGCTTCCTGTTTTTCAGGGGTTTATAAGCTAGTATCCATAGGCTCTTTGGCTGAGTCACTTAACATTTCTGAGCCTCAGTTTCCCTTTCTGTGATAATATTAATATGAACCACAATGGAAATCATCACATAACTTAAATAAATATCTTTTGTGAATGTAAACAATTATATAAATATAATGGTATTAAGAAACACATAAAATATGGTACATATAGTAAGTGCCATAGGAATTCCAAGTGAAAAAAAAAAAATACCCAGCTCACAAGACCTATGGAATTCTAATGGCAGGTGTATGCCTTTCAAAGATAAAGGTACACTGAACACTTGTCACTGGGTTCAGGAAACCCTTGAGCCATACATCTAACCCTTAAACATATATCTGCTGATTTTAATTCCAAATGCATCAAGTGAAATTGTACTTATAACTTACCTTCCCACAAAGCTTGCCTGCAAGGAGAAAATGCACCAAGGAAATAACAGGAATGTCTAAGGCCTTGACAATTAAATTTATCAAATAATTTGAGAAATTGGTATTCTGATGAGTAAGCTTGTGTGTTATGAACTTGGTTGATAGAAATTTGGCCTTAAGAGATGACTCAATTCTTAGTGAATAAAATCAAGTTTGTGAGATTTCAAAGTGATGACCAGGCCCTGAAATGTTTTCAATTCACTCAGATACCCTAGGTCATGGCTTGGCAAGTAACTGGCATCTTCTTTCTTGAAATTTTTATGCTATTTATTACATTTTAAATAAAATAAATGCCATGATTTTCTTTAGGCTCTTGAGAGTCGCTTTAATTAAATCTGTAGGAAGCCTACAGAACTCAAAAAGTAAAACAAACAAAAATAACAGTCTATAGAAAAATGCCCATCAATTCTGACAGCTAGTTTGAATGCAGATCAGAGTTTTATGGACTGCTGGTCTCTAAACCAGAAACTATACAAACCTCTGCATTTCTTTCTCTTTTGGATATAATCTCTTGTTAGTGGATGTTTGAAATGTGTCTATGGTAATTTGATGCTTGTTTGTTTTTCCATCTATTCTTAGTATAAAGGAATGGCAGGAATTTAAACACTTTTTTTTTTTAAGGATTTTATTTATTTAAGAGAGAGCGAGCTAGAGAGTGAAAACAAGCACAAGTGAGGGGGCAGAGGGAGAGGGAGAAGCAGGCTCCCCCCTGATCAGGAAACCTGACATGGGGCTCAATCCAATCCCAAGATCCTGGGATCATGACCCAAGCTGAAGGCAGACGCTTAACAGACTGAGCCACCCAGGCACCCAAACACTTCTCTACTTTTACATCCAGGCAAGCATCATTGAAAACATTTCCATTCAAGTTAAGATAGTATGTGGATTATTCAGGCCTGGTCCCTCTAGCCTCTGAAAGAAGATTATGTACCTTC
Source organism: Zalophus californianus (assembly GCF_009762305.2). Classification (NCBI taxonomy): domain Eukaryota; kingdom Metazoa; phylum Chordata; class Mammalia; order Carnivora; family Otariidae; genus Zalophus; species Zalophus californianus. The sequence continues at coordinate 37,577,843 of NC_045595.1, read as the reverse complement.
CTTTTTCCTTTTTTTTTTTTTTTTTTGTAATATCTGGATCACATTTCCTCTCTCTTTATCACTTCAATTCTCATTCTCTCTCTAAGTCTTCAATCTCTATGAACCCACAGACCTGTCTTTTCTTATCCATGCACACACAGGTTTCTGTTTGTTAGAAAGGAAAGATAAATAGAGCAAAGGTGGGAAGCAGAAAGTGGGAAGGGCAAGACAAAGGGAGGAAATAAAAGAACTGGATGTAGTTCACTTTTAGTCGAGCACGAACACATTCCTACATGAAAAAGAAAATTCTTCAACACCTGCTACATGCAAGACTTTGGGCTAGGTGTTGGAGAAGATAAATTAGATAGTAATTTTCTACCTAATAGAGCAGATATCATAGATTTGTGAACAACCTAACACAAAGTAAAAGACAGACAAGTTCCATAACAGAGGCATAGACAAATGCCCATGACGAGGGAGAAAGACGACGGCCACTTCACTGGGGGATGCTGAGAACAGAGTCTCGTGGAAAGACGGCACTACAGATTGGCCTCTCAGGATAAGATTTGCTTTTCCTTCCAATTTCTCCAATCAGTTTCACCCCACAATTTTTCAAGCAACTTCTCTAGATCCTCTTCCTCATCATTTCCTAGCTAATTTGCCTTCTACTCTTACTCCATCCCCAATCTGATCTTTCAAAGAATACTTGTGACACTTCTGCGTTCAAACCCCACATTTTGCAGAATTTTTTAAAAAAAGTATTTTAAAAACAAAACTAGCTCACTTCTTAACTAATATGACACTATCCCAGGTGTCTTCTCACCTTTGAACCAGGCCACATACTCTAATTGAAACTGTTTTGTGATTCCGCACACCACCCTCAGTGTCAGGAATTTACCCATCTGAGAAGTCTTTAAAGATCTACTGTAAGACATGATTCAAGACTTGTAATATTTTTATAACTTAAATGTGATGATGGAATCACCTTTAAAAATCTTGTTTTTTGATCTGTGCTTGGCTTCCACCAAGACTCGGCACATGGAAGCACCTTCAAAAAGCATATTCTGCACCAAACTACATTAATAAGAAAATGGATATATTACTAAAAATGTTGAAGGAAGACAATAGGATTTACATTGCTCTCTACCCTGGAGAACCAGTCCACCCACTGGGTACTATTGTTCTTCTAATAAAACATCCTTCATTGACTGCTTCAGGCCCCCTTTTCTATAGACAAAAATAGAAGATTAAATTATCTTTGTAGAACAGAATGAAAATTATGTAAAGAGTCAAGATGTGGTCCCATAACTTTAAGAGTATAAATTAGAAAGTGAAATATGATAGAATAGGTAGACAAGAGAAGTACTGGTATTCTCATCTTCTATCACTGGGGTGTTGAGAGTAGTCAATGATCATAAAATGGCAATTCAAATACATTATTTGAAGGTACAAAGTTCTTTAGAAGGCAAAAAAAAAAACACATCAAAAATTGGTATTAAGGGGGGAAATGGAAGTTAGCAGGGTAGTATAAGTGAGGTAGTGTAATTTTCTCATCTTTTATGTCTGATATTTTTTATTTAAATTTGGTAAGTTGTGATATAGTAATTAAGCATATCATTTAGCTTTGGGAGGCAATCACTCCAAAGAACTGCACAGGAAACCATTAAAAGTGATTTCCTCAGTAAGACTGAAAGTACCAAGGAGTGGGGTGGCCAACTGCTGCTTGCATTGTAAGCCCTGTGTCCCATTTGATTTTTTTTAACTATGTGCATGGATTCCTTTATTAAAATTTCACAAAGGAAAAATGTATTGGGGAAAATATTTTCAACATCAATTACTCGAATGAATAGTTTTGATATTTTTTGGTTGAAAGAGGCTTCTCTAAAATACAAATCATTTTATTCTTAATATAACTAAACATATACTTCCTTTCCTGCTAAATCTAGATGCTAGTAGAGGTAAGCAGATTCAGATATCAAGGTTTAATTAAGAAATAATGGGAGAACCATCTTCAGAGGGACACTGTTTTATTTAAGAAATATTTTTTTCAGTGTGAATTAGATCCATTTAAAAATATTTAGCTTCAACTGCCCAGTGCAAGGGCATCATTTGAGAATCCATGTCCTAAATATTCACAACTGGGTTTGTCTCGCCTAAAAATAGAGACCCTCTATTTCATCAAAATGCATGCCCCTGTGGGTGGTGGTTTGTGTTAGTCTCTCTCTGTGTTTCCTCTTTTCTTCCCTTGCTCTATGGGGCGTTCTAGGCTGTCAGGCAGTTTGTGCTCTCACTGCTTGTCTGTTTTGTTCCTTTTTTATTTCCTTTCCTTATTCAATTACTCTTTCTCTGTTTGCCATCCATGTAGCAGCCTCTGAGTATGTTTTAAATTGTTACATTTAGTGAACAATTTGTTATCCGGTGCTCTAAATTCAAAAAGAGATCAATGTACTATTTTTGTACTTGTTATTAAAATAATGAGGGAAAGAAGGAAGAAAGGAAGGAAGGGAGGAAGGAAGGAAGGAAGGAAGGAAGGAAGGAAGGAAGGAAGGAAGGAAGGAAGGAAGGAAGGAAAGATGGAAGGAAGGAAGGAAGGAAGAAATAGAGAGAAAGAGAGGACAAAGGGAAGAAGCTACAAATTCAGGTAGAAAGAAGAGAGACATCTTTACTTTCCCTGAAGTAGCCCTTATTTAATTTTTCCCTTTGTGCTTCAGAGGCCTTCATGGAAAAGAGCTACCACGACTCTAGTTGACATGGTCTAAATATTCTGTTTTTAATCCCAGGGTATGGAAAGAGTGTTTTTTTTTTTTTCCAGCTTTATGCAGGTATAATTGACAAACAGAACTGTAATGTATGGAAGGTGCATACTGTGATGATTTATATATGAACTGTGAACTGATTCCCTAGGGGATGGAGATGTTGACAAAGATATTGAACCAAATATTAAAAGGCAGGACATTCTAAGGGAGCTAAATCTTTTTTCAAAGCTGGGGTAACTTGAAAATTCAAGTTTGGTCAATGGAGAATGAATTTTTAAGCAAATCACTACCAACATCAGGCAGGCTGAACCTCTCTTTTGACAATTTTCTAATGATGTAGCTGCCCTTTGGAGAACATAGATCTTTAGACATACTCTCAAGTGCAAATAGCCTGAACACAGATCCAGAATCCTAGTATGGGCAGGGACTTTAGGAACAGCCTAATCCCGTATCACAGATGAAGGATCCGAAGTCCAGGGACATTCAAAGATTTGCCTGTGTTACAGCTCAGTATCACAAAGAGGCAAGCTATGGAAAGCCAACCCATTCAAAACTTATTGAACTGCACACTTAAAAATGGGTGTATTTTATTTGATGTAAATTACATCTTAATAAAGTTAATTAGAAGTCAGTGTTTTCCCTTTCTGTATCATGTCTTTGGCTTCATCAGTATGCTATTGAATATTGCTTCATTCAACATGTATGTGCCCCAGAGACTGTCCAAGCCCTAGGAGTAAATGATGAGCAAAACAGATAGGTTGCCTGTCTGCATGTAGCTTACAGGCTACTGGGAAAGAGACATTTATCAAAGAATCACACCAATGAAATGTAACTATGCTGACAAGTGCTAAAAGGGGAGTGCTATGTGTTCCAATAGCGGGTAGAAGGGATTTTTGATCTAGTCACAGAGGTCAGGGAGCCATCCTTAGGGGAGGAATCACTGAACTAAGCTCTGAAGACCTATTGAACCTGGGACAGAGGTGGGGCAAGAAAGTGGGGAAACACATGTTCCAGGCATGGGGAAGAACATACTCAAGACAGGCACTTTCAAAAGTTGAGAAGACACTTTCGAAAGTCAGAAGACTTGTGTTGGCGGAGACAGGCACTTTCAAAAGTCAGCAGACATGAGGAACCCAGAGAGTGAGGGAGAACATGATGAAAAAACCTTTAAGAATTCTGTTAAGAAAAAGCTACATTAAGCAAGGTTGTGTTCATATCATAGAATTGTAGAAATCAAATGACCCCAAATAAAATTATTTTTGTTTGGCATATTGACCAAAAGTAGTTAACCAATGAAGCTAATTCATTAAATGTTTCTATCAATGATGTCAAAAAACCACAACAAGCTGATTTGACATTTAAATAAATTCCTTTCAATTATTCTGTGGCACACAAGTACTCTGTTACAGGGTACATTCCTCACAGCAGCTGTTTGATTGCTTTAACATACTTATCTGTAAAACATTCTGTCTTTGACTAAAATAGTAAACTTTAATTGATTGTATTTTTTACTTGAACGAAATACCCATAAACACTAATAACTGGAGTAGCTGCACTTTATCATACAATTAGTCAAGTCAATGAAAGTTGAAAAAAATAAAACCAGTCATACTGGTCTATGGGTCACTTTTAGAACAAAATTTTAAAATGGTCACTTTTAAACCAGAGGAGCTAATTAAGCTGCCTGTTGGGAGGCATTGATTGTTGAGATTCAGAAGCCCAACTCTGGGACATCAGTTGGAGCTGGGAAATGTAAAACCTGGAGGTAGGACTGCCCAGCGGTTAAGAATCTGAGTTCTGGAAGTTTAAAGATCTGATTCTACATCTGGCTACACCACTTTCCAGTTCTGTGACCTTGGACAATACACTTAATTCCTTAATTTTCTAATCTGGTAGTTGAGGACAATGATAATTCCATTGCAGACTGCTTGAAAGATGAAGTGACGTGACATAATTATCCAATGTAAATATTGACACTCCTATCCTCACCATTATGATTAGGTGATATAAAGCAGCTCTTCAGAGTCAACAAAGTTAACAGTCTACAACATGGGACTCCTTGACATCCTCTCACAAATCAGTCAATTTCAACATCAGATGAAGTAGCAATCTATGTGGCTATGTTGCCAGAAGTCAAAATGAGACATCTGTGCAATTGTTGGTGATCAATAACTATCTGGGTCAGGTTCATAGAGGCAAAGAATCCCATCTTGGGTCGAGATGTGGACACTCCCTTACACAGCTTTCTGAACGCTGGCTAGCTCTCTAGACAGGTGGGAGTACGCCGGGTCTAATCTGTTATAAGGCTTGTTTTAACGAAGTTGAGTGGATATCATAGATCACTGTCTTCTATTTTTCCATGCTAGAATGCCTTTGGAACAAGATGCTTTATTTTCATGGTAATTTAATCATTAAATGTTATTAAATAGGGGTTATAAAAAAGGAATTATTCCTTAGGAGCTGGAAATTGAGGATTTTCTTTTGAGCTGCCCCTCATTCCCCTTTTCGTTGTGCCCTTGGGATTAGTTATTTAGCTATTCTATACTCTAACTTTTTTTATGCAAAATGAGAAAAATGCCACTTTTACAAGTAGGCTGTAAATTCCTAACTAATGCTTAAAGCATGCTTTTGCTCCTTTCATCTGAGAAAATTAAAGTAAATGAAAATATTTCATTATTAATAATCTAATTCTCTTTGAATCTTTGATTAATACCATTTTAATATAGGAGATTTTCAAAATTGGGTCATATTCTATATCAATTTTTGAGGGTGGAAGCTATATACAAATAGATAAATTTGAGTTAAAGCCTATTCTCCTAAGAAGATCTAAAACGCACATAATGCCTCATGAATTAAGCATAAAATAGCAGGTGCAGGTATCAACTTCCATCAAGAACTACTAGTATATTGTTACTTTAAGGATTTTATTTTCATTAGTGGTGAGAGAGTCACTTTTATATTTTTGAAATTTTCAAAAATGTACAGCATTACCCATCCTTTGATTCACTTCTCTTAAACATAAATTGTGGTTTTTGTCAAAGAGGCATTGTGTATCTACTGGATATGGTGCAATTAGGCACAGATTATCATTTTGGATTGGTGAAGATTTTTTTTTTTCCTAAATCACTAATTAGAGTGTACTGTGAAGTATTTCTCACCACCATACTCTTTATGATGCTCTGTTAAGGCTTTCAAAAATACGGTGATTTAACATGAATGGATATTTTCAGGGAATCTTAATGAACACTGACATTTCAGTTGGACCTCGTTTTGTTAGCGTCAATTTTCTTCACATCCTTCTATTAAATGTGTAAACCTACTAAAATATAAGGCACATTCCAAAGGGAGGGTCTGAAAGTGTTAAAAAGAAAGTGTCAAATACGTTATAAACTTCTGCCACTGAACTCTGCATTACCCTTCCCCTTTCATATTTTCCAGTTAACATGCACGCAGCTGCTCATGCCATGTAATCAACTGATTGTTACACAAGCATTTTCTAAAGCTATGACAATCTCAGATTTATGAGGTCAAGAAGTGCAGACTTAATCCATTCAATAGCTGCAATTTATCGTCTGATTATAATTGTATACACAAACACAGTAATGATTTAGATGACATAGTGTAAAGATGAAATCCGTTTATTTTAAAAGGGTTTCTAACCTTTAAAATATGTTGCCATGAACACCTTTCAATGTCCGCTTTTAACAACACAATTATTATTGTTTTATTGATCAGGGTTTTATTACAGATTTGACACTTATATTTCATGCTAATCGAAAAAGGTGTAATTTTTCTGCACAATTTTAACAAGAATATGACTGTAATTAATTATATCACTATTATGTTTTCAGTGTCTAGAAAGAAGTGCTTAATTTATCACGCATGTCTTCTACAGCATATGGAAACCTCTTTTAAAAAGACAGGGTGCGTGCTCCTTCCAGAGATGATAGGATATGACATGGGCACGGTATTTATAGATTTCTGCTGCCATGCTGACCTGGTTTTACAGTGACAGCTCTTCTGGAATGGGATTGTACATTAGCAACTTAGATCGCCAGGGTGGCACCCAATACGGCCATTGTTTGGTCTAGTAACACTAATTAGTGGTCATTCCTTAATGCCTTCGTAGATCAAGAAAACAACCTGCAGACAAGGCCAAAGTGGTGTGTTGAGTAACACCGCAATATATGTTTCAGATATTTCTTCCACTTTGCCACTTTTAACAAATGACTAAATGTCCCATGCCAACATACTTAGCTATGTATGGCGGTTTTGTTCATTTAATACTTACTATGATACAACATCACTGGTTGTCAGCTTAGTACATACCCTAAAATATGCACACACGTGTGCACACCACACTTATGTATATATGTAACATCTATATTGATCTTTAGTTTTTTGTTAATGATCTTCTACTTTTCTAAAATATCATGGCTCTGTTGTCCAAGAGAATTAGAATCTCTGCATATAGCAGTATAATTTATGTGTCAAACAAGATTTTTAAAATAATTTGCATCATATGCTAATAAAGCCAAGCTTTTTCTTGTTCAATTTTTATACATCGTTCGATAACCACCTTATTAAATCACATAAATTTACATTTCACTTTCCATCTTACCTGCATATATGAACTACATTTCATTACATACTGCTGTCCTATAGTCATACCATTAGAGTTTCTATTATATTAACCCATAAATTCTAATTAATACATATAATTTGACACATTTAATATTCAGATACATGGTTTTGTGTTTCTTAAAACTCCTTACGTATCATAAGGTTTGATCTATCTCTATATCTCTTTCCTAAATTTTCATTGTGATGCTGATTATTTTAGCCTATTAGAAATAATTTGATTTAAGAATCTAAATGGGAAGGCATTAAATATTTAAAAGAATTTATAAATATGAAATTCTATACTGAACATTATGTAGAATGGTTGAAAAGTACATAATATATTATAAGATGGCAAATGAAGTAAAATCAATAGTTGAATTGGTAGCGTGTTCTACTGTAATTAAACAGCCATGCTCACTTGCTTTCCTGCCATACTGTTTTAAATAGCACAATCCCAATAGAAAAACACAGGCTAAGAGTTTTTCTTCCGCCTTTGAAAGAAGTCAATCAATATTATTATGATCAATACATTTTATCTTTACTAGAATGGTGAGAGAAAAACATCACAAATAAAAATGAGCATTTGCTACTAATTCAAATTTTAGAAGACATATTATACGTGTTCTTGCCACATGTTATCTTAACAACACTCTTATTCAAAAATTTTTGTTTCCTCATCACCAAAACTATAGTTATAGTATTAGGTCTGGGTTTACTTGAAACTTTGGATGTTAAAAAAAAAAACAAAAGCAACAAACAACAAAAACAAAAAGGCCCTTTGCTTTCTACTTTATCATTTTGCTTCTAGTTTTAAGTCTGCTGTGTTGTCAGTGAACCTTGTAATCATTAGAAATATACAGCTGAAACAGTAGAAGGATTTGTAAAATGTTCATTAATGGTCTCATACATTCAACAGTATTTATTGAGTACCCACAATATTCTTCACACTATCCTAAGGCCTGGTAAGTCATCAGTGAACAAAACAAATAAAACAATAAAGATCCCTGCCCTTACAGAGTTTATGTTTTAGAATGGGAAAGATATGCAATTAACATATGGTAAAAAGTAAACTACACAGCAGGTTAGAAAGTGAAATTGGTATGGAAAAAGAAAAAGGAAAGAGGACCAAGGAAGTGAACGGCCAGGGGAGGGTGAGGTTCACACTATAAATAATGTAGTCTGGGTAAGAATTATTAAGAAGGGGTCGGGTCACCTGAGGGAAGATTCCAAGGAAGTGAGGGAAGGAGCCATCTGATATCTGTGGTGATAATGTTCCAAGCAGAAGAAACAGCCAGGGCACAAAACAATGTGGAAGTACTTGTGGAATGTAGGATGGTTGTCGAGTGCTAAGGCTGGAACAGAAGTGAGAGTTGGTGGTGGAAGACAGAGGGTAAGAGCTGTGGGGGCAGATCTGAGAGGTAAAGAGGAAGAAAGCAACAAGGGGTTCGTCACTGGTGTTCTACTCTGAGTAAGATGGTGGACAGAGCAGGGAGTAAGATGGTGGCTGTTGAGCAGGGAGGAGCCTGTGCTACTCTAACATTCTGAGAAGTCATGTAAAAAGGGTGTTGTCATGAGAGCAAGCTGTCAGGAGATATGCATGGAGAAGGGAGATGATGGCAGGAATCTGGTGGAGAGAGGAGGGAAGGTCAAACCAGGCTCTAAGCAGTAGCACTGTGATGGAACACAACTTGGGCTTAATTTAACATCATTCTTCACTGTTGACACATACCTAAATGCTTAAGTACAACTATCTGGAAATCAGAAACTATTTAGGTAATGCTTCTGTTTTCAGATGAAGATCAAATTCTAGAGAAAGGACTTTCTTAAAAAAGCATAATTTATACAAAATTCTTATAGTTTCCTTTTTCTGTCCCTCCTAGCCAAAATAATTGCTTCCATATTATTCTTGTTTCATTATTTGCAAAAGACTCTACCATAAAATATAGTATTATTTATTGAAGATTTTCTTATTATCTCTGAATTTCCATGTTCTTTGGGGGAACTGAGATGATTTAAACAGATCTATGGGCTATCAATTGCCTTCATAACCATTCATTTATTCCTTCATCAAATATTTTGAGTACATACTATGATCCAAGCACTGTTCTTGGGAGTTAGGTTTTAACACACTTGGATTTTGAACGTCAACACTTATTTTTCTTTAACATGTACCTTCATCCTGGTTCACCTAAGTTGATTTCTTAAATCCTTTATTTGTAGCATGCACTCTCCCCATTTCACACAATGTGTTTCTTGAGGATTCACACCTTGAAACAAGTTGTAACAGAAAATAGAGAGTTTCTACCCTGAGACCCTAGTACAAGAAAGACACACATGTCTCACCATCATATAAAGCAGAAGGGATAAAGGCCAAGAAAGAGCCTTGAGTATAGTCCTATGGCAGCAAAGAGGTTTTGAAGAATGAGTAGGACTTTGGATGAAGGGAGGAATTGGAGGGAGGGAGACGGAGAGAACATTCTCCTTCCTACTCCCACAAGATGGGAATGGTGATAGATACCTGCTGTAACACATACACCTTGTCTTCTTTTCTACCTTGTGATAATTTCTGCTATGTTAGGTTTGGAGTATGTTTGTGGTATGGCTTCTTCATGGCTGAAACTAAATACATGAGTTCTGCTGTATTGAAACACAGAAGTTCTTAAAAATCATCACATTATGCAAATTCATGCAATAAAGACCACAAAGCTTATGTGGAAAATAGTGTTAGGAGTGCAACACTCAAAAACAGTGATGCATAAAAATAAAAACAAAAAAGGAACACAATAAAAGCAATGGCATAATGGTGCACAGTTAAGAAATACAGCAATATGACAATAAACAGGACACTTCACAATGAAAGCAACAACTACATTTTGCTCATGGAAGTGAAATTGGTGTTAGAAGGGGTGCAGCTTATCAGTTATTATAAATGGTGGAAACAGTGTTATCTGGAACTGACTGGAATGCTGTAACACCACATGTGAATGGGTGTGGTGTGTAACACATGTGGTGAACCGAAGCAGAGGTTGAAGGTATGCCTGTGTGTGCATTTTGTATATATCTATGTGATCTTGTTTAGCTGGGTGCACTTCCTGCATTTACCTAATGTGTCTTGCTGACAAAATCACACCCATGCAAATGCAAAATTCACATTTTGCTGAATTGTCCCCCTGTATATTATTCATGTTTTAACAAATCACATTTTCAAAACAAATATTATAGCAGAACTGCTGTAGTTTGCATTGGTCTTGAACTTAAAATTTAAACAAGCCTTACCCAGACAACTGGATTTTAAAAGGCTTGAATAAACCCCCTTAGGACTGGTGCAGTCTCACTAATAGGCTTATATGAAGGATGGTACCTTCGGTTGATGAGAAAATACTGCCCCTACCTCCAATGGTGCTGCCTAGTGAGCAGAGGTAAGGCTGGATTTCAGGTCTAGGTGCTTCTCAGCCAGACTGATAATATGCTAAACTAAGATGAATTCTGAGAAGTTAACAAGCTAAAAGTTCACTGATTGCCTTGCCAGAGGTTCTAGGGTTTAATGTTGATATTCTGTTTCTCTTCAATTGCTATAGGTGTGTGTTAAAATGGCTTATAAATGAGTTCATTCTGTCTATTGTTTAACAGCTCCAAAACACTATTGTTAAAAAGTCCGAACCTATTTACTACCATTTCATCATCTAATGATGATAAAGAATCCCATTAAAAAGCCAGAAATAAGAAGAAAGAAAGAAAGAAAGAGAGAGAGAAGAAAGAAAGAAAGAAAGAAAGAAAGAAAGAAGAAAGAAAGAAAGAAGAAAGAAAGAAAGAAAGAAAGAAAGAAAGAAAGAAAGAAAGAAAGAAGGAAGGAAGGAAGAGAGAGAGAGAAAGAAAGAAAGAAGAAAGAAAGAAAGAAGAAAGAAAGAAAGAAAGAAAGAAAGAAAGAAAGAAAGAAAGAAAGAAAGAAAGAAAGAAAGAAAGAAAGAAAGAAAAAGAAGCCCAGAAAGGACATAAAAAGCCAAAACCATAAAAGAAAAAAAAAAAGAGAGAGAGAGAGAGAGAGAGAGAGACCAATAGGACTTGATAAAAAATAAAATTTCTGCTCATGAAAAGATAGCTTAATTGAAAATGTATTAATGCACAAACTATCACATCAATAGGCTAAAGGAGAAAAATCATATCAGCAGATGCAAAAAAACAGTTGACAAAATCCAATACTCGCTTATGATAAAAACTTTCAGTAAACTAAGAAGAGGGGGCAACTGCCTCAACTTGATAAAGTAACACCTATGCAAAATACCTACAGTTCACATTATACTTCCTCATGAAAAATGACATACTTTTCTGTAAAATGAGGAACAATGATATCTCCTCTCCCCACTCCTATTCAACATCATACTAGAAATTCCAACCAATGCAGTAATGAGATTAAAAGTATACATACTTGGAAGGAAAAAATAAAACTGTCTGTTCACAGATGCTAGAAGTGTCTATGTAGAAAATCTCAAGCCCCCACCCCCAAAATTTCTGGAAATAATATGCTATTATAGCAAAGTTGCAGGATATAATGCTAATGTTCAAAAATCAATTGCTTTCTTATATGAACAGCTATGAACAGTTGGAATTTGAAATAAAAAATGTAATACCATTTATATTAGCACTGAAAAAGGAAATACTTAGGTATAAATCTGACAAAATATGTGTAAGACCTACATGAGAAAAACTGCAAAGCTTCGATGAAAGATACCAAAGAGCTAAGTAAATGGAGAATATTCTATGTCACAGATAAGAAGACTCAATATTGTTAAGATACCTGTCCTTCCCTACTTGACCTATAGATTCAGGGCAATCTCAATCAAAATCCCAGGAAATTATTTTGTGGATATCTACAAAATGATTCTAAGGTTTATAGAGGAAAGGAAAAGACCCAGAATAGCCAACACAATATTGAAAGAGAAAAAACAAACTTGGAAGACTGATACTACCTGACTTCAAGACTCACTGTCAAGCTATAGGAGTCAAGACAGTGTGGTATTGGTTAAATAGATGAACAGGTCAATAGAACAGAATAGAGAATATAGGACTAGACCCACACAAACCTAGTGAACTGATATTTGACAAATGAGCCAAAGCAATTCAATGGAAAAACGATAGTCTTTTCAACAAATGGTGCTGGAGAAATTGGATATCCGCTTGCAGATAAAAGAAAAGAAAAGAAAAGAAAAGACGTAGATACAGACCTTACACCTTTCACAATTAACCCTAAATGGATCACAGACTCAATGCAAAACTATAAAATTCCCAGAAGATCACACAGAAGATCTAGGGGAACTTGGAGTTGGTAATAACTTTTTAGATACAAAACCAAAAGCATGATCCATGAAAGCTAAAATTAGTAGGTTGGACGTCATTAAAATTAAAAACTTATCTGCCAAAAGACACAGTTAAGAGAATGAAAAAACAAGGCATGGAAATGGAGTGAATCTTTGCATAACACATATCTAATAAAGGACTAGTATCCAAAATAATCAAGGGGCGCCTGGGTGGCTCAGTTGGTTAAGCGACTGCCTTCGGCTCAGGTCATGATCCCGGGGTCCTGGGATCGAGCCCCGCATCAGGCTCCCTGCTCCGCGGGCAGCCTGCTTCTCCCTCTCCCGATCCCCCTGCTTGTGTTCCTGCTCTCACTGTCTCTCTCTCCGTCAAATAAATGAATAAAATCTTTAAAAAAAAATAATCAAAGAACTCTTAAAACTCAACAATAAGAACAATTGTATTAAAAAATGGACAAATGATCTGAACAGACACCTCATCAAAGATGCAAATACAGATGGCCAATAAACATACAAAAAGATGCTCTACATCTTATGTCATCAGGGAATTGCAAACTAAAATAACAAGATACCATTACATACTTGTTAAAATGGCGGAAATGCAAAACACTGAAAACACCAAATGCTGGCAAGGATGGAGAGCAAGAGGAACTCTTGTGGCTGGAGGGAATGCAAAATAAAACAATTGCTTTGGAAGACACATCTACAGGCATATGTATATTTTTTCCACGGTACATATATTTGACAAAGGAATTGTATGTAGGTATATAAAGAACTCCTAAAGAGCAATAATAAAAGAATAACATAAAAAATCATGAGCATAAAACTTTTAACACATACCTCATAAAAGGAAATATATTAGGGTCAATTGTCATTTGAGAAAAAAATCCACAATGAGTTAACACTTCTAACCCACTTGAGAGATTGAAAAAGACTCACAAAACCAATTGTCAAGATTATGGAGAAACGGAAACCCTCAAATACTGCTGATAGGAATGTAAAATGATACAACTTCACTGACAAACTCTCCATTTCTTATAAACATTCTTGCCTCATGACCACCATGACCAAGTAATTCTACCCTTTGGCATTCATGCAAAAGATAGCAATATATGTGTTCCCACAAAGATTTCTATCTCAATCTTTCTAGCAGCATTATTCATAATAGTGAAAAGTGGAATACATTGTGGTATATCTATACAATGTCTAACCATGCAGGGATATGGGATGAATGAACTACTTATACATGCAGAAATATGCAAAAGTATCAAAAACATTCTGTTAAGCAAAAGATGCCAGAACCTAAAGAACACATATTATGTGATCCAGATCCATTTATATGAAATCCAAATACAAGTAAAACTAACCCATTGTGATAAAAATTAGATAATCATTGCAAGGAAAATTGCCTGGAAAAGAGCATGAAGGAAATTTCTAGGAAACTTCTTTATCTCATTTGGGGTGATTATTATATGGATGTATACAAATGCCAGAACTCATTGAACTGAACATTCAAGACCTATGTATTTTATAGTATGTTAATGATAGCTAAATAAAAATGCCCAGATGCCAGCACAATAAAATATATTCACATGAATTAAAATGTTTCCTACTATAGAATTTGGGCAGACCCTCTTCCCAAACTAATCATTTTGGAGACAGATTGAAATATTTTATTATATTCCTATTACTCTCAAGGATTCTTATCCTCAGAGAATTTCATTCTATATTAAAACAAGCAAAACTGAATATCCCAAGAGAATCTTGTAATGCTCCAAAGTATAAGAGACAAGCGTACGTTGTACCTGATAGGTATCTTACGGATTTTATTTTACCCCAAACTAAAACTGATGAACTTTTGTAGTCAGTAATGCCATATTTCTGATCAATTCCATTACCTTAACATTTGAAATTTAAAACTCACAAGAATTAACAGTTCAGTGACAATTTTATTTCACTGGAAAGGGACACTTCAAAAATTTAAAACATTTTGAGCTTTTCTGAGGACTTCATATAATTTTGTACTTTTTTTGTTCTTCTCATTTGAGCTTTTTTGAGGGAGTTTCTATTCTTTTCAACAAAGAACTCGATAGACTGTCCAAGCTATTCTCTAAGAAACCAGGAGCTTAAAGAAAAATTCAGTAGCCATCCATCCATATCCAAACACTGAACAGCTGAAATATATTCTCAAGTGCAAAAAAAATTGAACGGGAGCCCAAGTAACGAATTAAATGAGGTACCCTCTTTGTTGAGAATCCTGGTGGAATTGTCTCAAAACCAAAATGTAAAGATAAAATAAGAATGAGTAGAAATTTTAACTATACTGTGATAGGCACAAATGCAAAACCCTATTTAATAGTTGATGTCAACCAAATTCCTGATGATGATGAGACGAAGATTTTTAAAACCTAACCTTGTCTGAGTTTGTGCCTAGTGGATAGCCATTGGTGCTGCTATGAACAATAAAAATAATGGCTTTTATTCTCCTGAATTCAAAATTAGAAAATTACACTTTAAGACTTGTGTTTCTCCTTTGATTGTGTCAATTCAAGGACTCTAGTTATGGTCTTCTGCATACTCCGCCCGGCTACTTCCATTCAGGTCTCAAACTCAATGTCCTTTTTTTCTAAGAAACCTTTTCCAACCCACCCCCCTTCTTCTGCACTTTTTCTTCTATGTTGATATCAGGTCACAATGCTCTCTTAACAACTTGTATTTTTCAATTCAACTTACTGCGATTTTAGTTACAGAACTAGCATTGGGAGAATTTATTTATTGTATCTCCATTATTTACTCTTTCGAAAGGTCAGTAAGAGCAGGGAGCACACTTACCTTGTTCATCACTGTAGCATCAATCTGTGGCATTGTCTGATTACTCAATGAATACTTGTTGAATGAATTAATGAATCATCATCCTAAGATAAAAGGGGGACTTATATAAAGCCTTCACAAAATTCTACACTAGTGACCTATCACATTTTAAAACTACAATATCACCACTGGCAAAAATCCATTAAATTTCAAGTTTGTTTTTTTTTGCACATAAATATCCAATGGTTCCAGTGCCATTTATCAAAAGCTCTTCATGGCATTGCTTTGTACATTTGTCAAATCCAGTGGTCTACCTACATGTGGGTTGATTTCTATCCTTCATTCTTTTCCATTGATTTATTTATCTGCCTTGAAGCCACTTTGATACTATTTTGATTACTGATTCTTGAAATCAGATCATTTTATTCCCCCAGTTTTCCTTCTTCAAAATCTTTTGGCTATTCTACATCCTTTGCATTTCTATATGAAGTTTATAATCAGCTGTCAATTTCTTTCTTTCTTTTCCTTCCTTCCTTCCTTCCTTTCTTCCTTTCTTCCTCCTTCTCTCCCTCCCTCCCCCCCTTTTCTTTGACAGAGAGAGACACAGTGAGAGAGGGAACACAAATAGGGGGAGTGGGAGAGGGAGAAGCAGGCTTCCCACGGAGCTCTTTCTTTCACAGAGAGAGACACAGCGAGAGAGGGAACACAAGTAGGGGGAGTGGGAGAGGGAGAAGCAGGCTTCCCATGGAGCAGGGAGCCCAATGAGGGGCTCAATCCCAGGACCCTGATATCATGACCTGAGCCAAAGGCCGATGCTTAACCGACTGAGCCACCCAGGCGCCCCTCCGCTGTCAATTTCTACACAAGCCTGCTGACATTTCGAATGGACTGCATGCATTCTATAGATCAATCTGGGGAGAACTGATCTTGACAATATTGAAGCTTCTGACTTATGAACAAAGTATTTATCTCTATTCTTTAAAGTTTTTGTTAATTTCTCTCAGCAATATTTGATAGCTTTCAAGGTGATGATTTCTCACATATTTGCTCAGATTTATCCCCAGTATTTCATATATTTTCATACTATTGTAAATGATATGATATTTTTAAAATTTTATTTTCTGATTGTTCATTGCCAGCATTTAGAAATACAATTTTTTAAAATACTGATATTATATCTCTCAACCTTGCAAATAAAAAGTGGAAGTCTATGTTGATTGAAAAAGATGTCCTTGAAATTAACACTGAAATAAAGACAACCCACAAACACTTCCTAAGCCAGAACTTTATAATTTGTATGAATAATAGAGATCGTTAGGGTATTTTTTTATTTTATTATGTTATGCTAATCACCATACATTACACCATTAGTTTTTGATGTAGTGTTCCATGATTCATTGTTTGCATATAATACCCAGTGCTCCATTCAGTACGTTAGGGCATTTTTATGAGAGTTAATTTCTGGATGTTACTACACTTGTATCACCAAAACATTTTGTTCAGCATTTTTGCCTAAGTGAGAAAATATGGACTAAGTACCATTGTAAACCTCAAAACTTTACAAATACCAAGTAGTAGACACAACTAATGAATAGCATTTGTTTTTTGTTTGTTTGTTTTGAAAGATTTTATTTATTTATTTGTGAGAGAGAGAGAGAGAGAGCATACAAGCAGGGGGAGTGGCAGGCAGAGGGAGAAGCAGGCTCCCCGCTGAGCAGGGACCCTGATGTGGAACTGGATCCCTGGACCCTGGGATCATGACCTGAGCAGAAGACAGACGCTTAACTGCCTGAGTCAACCAGGCGTCCCAACAAATACCATTTGAACAAATGAATGCATGGAAGATCAAACCTGAGCATAAAAAATTCAACTTTCTGCTACCACAGATTTAAAAATGTGCTATTCCATCTTAGAAATTCATGTTAGAAGGCTTTTCCTGTCTTTAGTCTGATCACATTATACAATTAACAACCTGAGTCACATGTTTCATTTTTGTCTTAAATCTCGTACGGACTGAGTGGTCTTTGGAGTAAATTTCTGAAGAAGTTTAACTTCCACAAATTATTAAGATCTTTATCATACATACACTTTTAAGCAAAAGTAAAAATTTTATTTCACAATTACTTTGGACAATCTGACTATAACCTATATGGCAAATTTTGAATGGTGATCTGGTGGTCAGATGAGTTGCTCAACTGATCATGTGTGTTCTTCTGGATGATCCAGCTAGTTAAGTAGGTTCAACTTTCTATTTTCACATTTATGCTTTCTGCTATTAAGTTCTCAAAGATGCTAAGAATCCAAGGCAATAGATTTGTGCTGTTCAGGGCATATAAATAATTCTACTATCCCGTGAGACCTTCAGTCTGTGAATGGCTAAAAGCTCTGTCTACCGACATGGAAGTTATTCTGATGGTTTTAAAATATATATATAATATATATATTTATTATATATATTATATTTTATATATATATAATATATATATATATTAGGGGAAAAGAAATGTAGACCACACCCTTTGCCACACTTAAGGAGAAGCAGCAGGAGAGAGGGGAAGAGGGGGAGGGAAACAAAAAGCAAAATCCCGGCCTTTTCACTTAAGTGTCAAAAGTTGAGCAGTCTCAGAATCCTCAACCCAAGCATCCTAGTATATTTTGAAATATTTCACAGGGGAGAACTCCTCAAGGTGGGACACTTTCTCAAAATCATTTCGTGTCCTCTTCAAATCTCTGCTTCAGGAATCACAGCAGTTGTTTGCAATACACTATTGTTTCCCATCAAAGATCTGCTCTGTTGAATTTAAGGAATTTGGGGACAGGCACCTCTTCCAAGCTGTCACATTTGGTTTCCTCACGGTCAGGCAAATGGTCAGGATCAAAGGACTCGGCCTTGAGAAAGAGCCTGTTAGATGACATGGGACAACAGGCTTGCCAAGTTGCTTACTATTTGTCACCATGGTTCCATGTTCAACAGAACGACCTGATGCTACTGAATTAGTGACTTATGAAGTTTGAGCAAGTAGTTATCAAATGAAAATATCCCAGATGCAATATTTCAAAACCTTTCTTTCAGATCAGTATTGCTTCTGTGTTTTTTTTTTTAGATTTTATTTATTTATTTGACAGAGAGATACACAGCAAGAGAAGGAACACAAGCAGGGGGAGTGGGAAAGGGAGAAGCAGGCTTCCCGCTGAGCAGGGAGCCCAATGTGGGGCTCGATCCCAGGACCCTGGGACCATGACCTGAGCTGAAGGCAGACGCCTGATGAACTGAGCCACCCAGGTGCCCCAGTATCGATTCTGTTTTTAACAGCAACTATATATTTAGACCAACACAGGTTCCTGAGAATATTACTGAGTTTAAAGAGCCCTGGCTGCAGATGGCACAGAAATAATTTCAAAAATATTTCTGTTGGACCTGACCCCAACAGAATGATTTAGAAATATTTCCTTTCAAATAATGTATAACTACATTTTAGAGGTTACTCATACTGAGTCCTCACATAGGCCTCAAGGAACAGGAACTATTTCTTATCAGTTCATACCAATTGTTCAATTAATGTTCTTAGGTATTTCCACCCATTAGCATAAAAAATAGACAACTTGAAATCCGTCACTAGCTTGCTCTTTTAAGGGAGTATATTAGCAAAATTTGAAGGCCTGCTAGGGAGGTTCTTGGTTCAATTTCTCTTATGCTCCTGAGGCTGGGTCTCCTAAAAGGGAAATGTTGGAGACCATTAAGTGTAACATTCTTGTTTGACAAATGAAGATGTTGAGAACTAAGAAAATTATGTGACCACATTCTCCATGCTTATTCCAAATAGGACAGTGATTTTAACGCTGATCTCTTGACACATGGTCTAGGGCATTAGTTAGTAACTACTAGTATAGTAATTGGCCTCCTGCAAAGTTCTTTGTTCTTCTACTTTTCTTCCTTCTCCTCCTTCTCCTTTATCTTCCTTGTTCCCTTAGTCCAGGGGTTCTCAACTGGGGCAGTATTGTCCCTCAGGGGGACAGAGGGCAATGTCTAGAGACATTTTTAGTTGTCACAACTGAGGAGGGGGTGTTACTTGCATCTGGCGAGTAGAGGCCAGGGATTCTACTAAACCTCCTTCAATGAGGAGGACAGCCCCCTCCCCTAACAAGGAATTGTCCAGATTGAATTGTCAATAGTGTGGAAATTGATAAAGCCTGTTCTAGTTACAGTCTGCAGTGATTAAAGGTGGGTATAACCTAGGATTTTTTTTTAAATAGAATCTTTTATATTCTTGATGACCTCTTATGCATAACTCTAATATGCAAATAAAAACAGTGTTCTCTTAGACATTTGGATATTTATTTTACGAGCTCAAATCCATAATTTTTATATATTATGAAGTCATGCAATGGAAGCCAGAGTTTCTGTGTGACATCCAATGTGAAAAAATTTGACACTTAACCCATTTTAGTCCATTTCTTTTTCATTGTCATTTGAAAAAATATGTAAAAATGTGTTTAAAAGTAAAACCCAAATCAAACATTTCTAAGATTCCTAAATTATCTCCACAGAGCACCAGAGTTCTGTGGACCACCTTTTGCTCTGATCTGTTTGTTATAAACCCCAAATAATATATTTTGGGTGTTAAGATAGGATTCTTCAAAAAGTAAAACACAAGACTTTTATACAAATATAAAAAGAACCTGTGTCAAAAAAGTGATGCATTAATGAGGAAATCAGTAAAACATCATAACTAGTTCAAAGGAAATTTCAAATAACACACACACAGTTAGAAATGTTGACGTGGCAGAACTAGGTACTATTCCATTGGGTAATAAAACGTAATATTGGGGGCCATCTTTTCTACAGAATAGAAATTTATCTCTATTGAATAAAATTCATTTACTTCATTATGAACTAAAATCATTGCAACTTAACCTCTATCCCAGTAGAGTTGTAATTTAGCTTAGACAATAACCCATCAAAGGTGCATACCTCCATAGAGTCTAGTAATCCCAGACCAGAAAGGTGAGCTCAACAGTGCCCAGCACCCCACTGAAAGATACCTACTAATCTCTCTTGCCCATTTCCCATTCAGTCCTAAAGTTTCTGTATTATGAAGAACCCTTATAAGAGTTAAGAATCATTTCCAGGTTTAACTTAATGATCTCACTCCTGCATCCTGCTCCACCTAACTCCCTAACATGCAGAGCACTGTTGCTAAGAAGCCCTACACAATTAGGTCAGCTGAGCCTATACTTTTTAGACCTCCCATTATAGGTAGAGAAGAAAATGTTAATTACTTAATGTAAAAATAAACCAGGAGAACACGTTTTTCTCACTGATTGCCTGACTGTTTTCTGGTACTTACAGCTGAGAGGGAAATTAAATTATCATCACTGATTGGAGGTTCAATGCTTGTTTTTATTTGGGGAGCAATCTGGAAACGGAGATGCTATTAGGTAGAAGGTAAAATGTGATCTCCATGTCGAGTGCTCGGCATGCCTACCTGGAAGGATGCAACAGTATTTCTAGAATTGAAATTCTTACAGGTAATAAAACCACGGTGGTCCTATTTCTCCATGGAAAGGCAAAGAAAGGGCCCATTTTGTCAAACATTTAATCTGATTAAAAGAGAAACCAATTTGTGCCAGAAAATTTGTAAAATAGAGAAAAGCAAAAGAACACCACAAAATACACCTGTAATTCCCAAACCCACAGATAAACATTGCTAATGCATTAGTATAAATTTCTTTACTTCTCTCTTTCTCTCTCATATAATTCGTCTTTCTCTCTTTCTCAGTCTATTGTTCTCCCTTTTTTTATATGCTGAGATTTATTTAAACAGTTCATTTTTAGTACATGTTGTATACATAATTTTTTAGCTTGCTTTTTATGTAATGATACATCTTTTCCAATCCCTAAAAACTTTTTGCATCTCCATTACAAGTGGGTGTGTGAATTCTGTTTTAAGTAAAACATGAATTTTATTAGTTTTATTAAAAATTACAAAAAAATTATAATTGCTTGCTTTGATGTCTAATCTTGGAATATATAAAAAATATTGGGATTTTAAAATTTTAATTATTGTTTATATAGATGCCAGCAGAAGGAAAAAATACATACTATATTAATGAAATTTTCAAAATGATTTTGTCTTAAACTTTCTTAACTAAATTTTAGCTTTATTATCACCTTTATTAGAGTTTTAATAGGTGGATCTAACAGAAGTAAAAGGAGAAAGTCTTTTGTTTGTTATGTAATTTACAGAAATTGTTATGTAAGTTGCACAGTACAATGTGGATGTTATTTCATTTTCTGAATTCAAATAAATTTGTACCCAAATAACTCAGATATGCTTTTGTGTTCTTGTAGTTCAAATTCCATCATCTGAAAGACTTTTTTTTTTGAAAGACTTGTTTTTTTAATCAGAGATTACTAAAAGGTTGTTTAGAATACAATATTGATTAACATCAGAAAAAGGTAAAATTCATAATGTGTGATAGTTAATGAAGATCAAAACTATTGTCAGATTCTAAAAACAGTATTTGGTGTTGATTATCTCTTTATTAGAGGTAAACCTGAAGTTGAGGGGGTTAGGAGTGAAACAAGTGGGGATTGAGGAACATAAACTAAGAATAACAAAGAATATTTTTCTCCCTTTATGCCACTGACCTCCTTCATAGTACGGGTTTTCCCTCATACACGCTTTATTAAATACACAAAGTGCCTTGGATTTTTCTCTACTTTCTTAGTTGAACACTATACCTTAATACTAGCACAATACTGAGAAATGAAGAGTTTTATAATTTTTAGCATACTAAGTACAAGGCTTATCTCTAGTTCACACTGACTCTCCTTTATGGTATTTGTAGGTTGCATTTTTTAAATGGACCAGGCATAAGTCAATTCCATCTACATTTTTACTGGTGTAAAATACTGGCATAATTTATTTTAATCAATGTAGCCCTCAGCCATTTCAAATATCTTAAGGGAAAGGAATGGAACTCTCTAGAGAACAAGAAAACTGAAAAGTGTGAATCACCTACATTTCTCATTTACCCATGCTAATTAAGACCAAGCATTTGAAAGTTACCATCTGAAGGAAAATTAAGCCAATTAACCCACTGATGAAGATAATTTTCAATATTCTATCAAGAGGCAAAAATCTTCACCAGCCCTTCTTATTCCTACTGTGGAGATAATTTTCAAACTGTCTCTGAGCGCTAAGAACTGAAACGAGTGTCATGCCAGTTCTGTGGGTTCTAATTGCAACTTTTATTTAAATTATGATTTTCTGCCCCACAGCTCAATTTCTGATTGGTTGGACCTGATTGCTTTCCTCCTTGATTAGATTTTATTTGTAGGCCCTTGGAAACTTGCATGGATGAACATTCTCTGAATTTAGAGGGAAATCCTCCTAAGATCTAGCTTTTCTATGTCAACTGGCGCATAAGAATCACTAGAGGTTCTTTAGGAGAGGGATTAATTTGGGAGCATTAATTACCAAATAATTATAGCCTATGTATAAGTGACTCATAAAGATGTATTTCCAGATCTAAAGCTGTTCTCAGTTAATACATTTCTCTTTAATTTCAGCCTATGCAGCATTTGGTCTTTGATTGTTTTTTCTGTGCCTAGAGTCAGCTAGTATGACTAGCTCAAAAAGACACATTACAGTAAAAATACCTTTACTAACTGAAAGCTGAGCAAGTTACATTGCCCATTTCTTTGTAAGACCTTTTTGCTTTGGGCAGGGAGATTGAAATGATTAAAAGATATATATATATATATATATATATATATATATATATATATATATATACCAGGAGCTTTTTAGACATAAATGAGAGTTGTGATTATTTATCCAAATACTTACTTTCAATATTTTAGACAGCAATCAACTGATTTGCACAGAATAAAATAAAAATTGTTATTTTACATATGGCCCTGGTTCATGTTTTTGTTGCCTGCAGGCTTTTGAGTTTATAGTCCATGCTGTAGGTTCTCCATCACTGGCACACACTTCCACCTTGTCTTGCCTATTTCCAGCACAAATAATTTTGGGAAAATGTTAGTACCTTTCTTCCACGAGGAAAACAGCCAACCATCTGTATTTAAGCTCCCATGATCTCCTCCTATATGTTATTTCTGGAACTGGACCATCTTCAACTCGCCAAACACCAACAAGAAAATAATCCCATGAGTCTCCTTGGAGATAGAGGTAAGACATTTTAGGATTATTATTTTTTTTAACACACACACAAAAATTTACAGCAAAAATCTAATTTATATGCATGTAATATTTTTCTAATACATTTTTAAAAGATTTTATTCATTTATGAGAAAGAGAGAGAGCATGAGCAGGGGGAGTGGCAGAGGGAGAAGTAGACTCCCCGCTGAGCATGGAGCCTGACAGAGGGCTCCATCCCAGGACCCTGATATGAGGACCTGAGCCGAAGTCAGACATTTAACCAACTGAGCTACCCAGGTGCCCTTATAATACATTTTTTAAAATAAAAAGCACAAGCAATTTGTAATACTATATCAGAGATGTTTAAATAGACTTTAAGAAAACTTTTTCTTTCTTTTTTTTAAGATTTTATTTATTCATTTGAGAGAGAGAGAGAAAGAGCCCAAGCAGGGCAGAGGGAGAGGGACAAGCAGACTCCCCACTGAGCAGGGAGTCTGACATGGGGCTCTATTCCAGGACCCCGGGATCATGATCTGAGCTGAAGGCAGATGCTTGACTGACTGAGCCACTCAGGCATCCCAAGAAAACCTTTTCTTTAATATTATGATCATATGTCAATGCAAATAACTGTATGCTTCATTCAACTATATTTACCATTAACAATAATATATTAAGACAGTGGTTCTCATTGTACATTGAATCTGGGAAAATACAGATCAAAAGAGAGTCACCCTCCATTTTAATCACAGCACAATGAAATCATGGAAACACAGTCCACCAGTACACTTCCAGAAACAAATGATTCCTTCTTCTAAAAACATTCAGTGAACAACTTTGACTTTGTGGTGTTTGGAATGACTACATGTATGTCTTTCCTGCTTTGGGTGTTATAATGGAATCTGTGATACTCAATGCAAACAACTGCTAAAGTACAACAAAAGCCACCAGGCACATCAGAGAACATGTGGAACAGCTAGCTTTTCTATGACCATTTATAAGTCAGTTAGCTTATGCTACCTAGCCCATGGACAATGAGCCACAACATCCAGGTATCTTTCCCCAGAAAGGCTCTTCATAGAGGGTCTAGGCCCCTCTTCCATCTCTCCTGCTTCTCTTTCAAAGAGTTTTTGGAGAACTGCTAGTTACTTTCTTCAGTGAGGAATATGACAATAAACCAAAACCAAAGAACAAGCTCTATTAGGTATAACACCATTTTACAGAAAGTATAATTGTGGTAGGGTTTCAACACATAAGGGAACCAGGTTTCACTTCCTATATAACCTATATCCTGGAACTGACTTTATCAAACCCTCTTCCAATCAGTGTCAGGTTGGCAAATACAGGGACACCTAGTCAAAGCACTAACCCAAAGGACTGATCTGACAGAAAGAGAACCATTTGGGGGTAGTAACTATGCAGTAGCTTAACATGTGAAGGTCTCAAGTGAGCCTTGTTACCTTCATGTATTACCTCACTGCCTGAAATTGAGGAGTTAGACCAAAGAATCAGAGTCTAACCCTTGGGCTTGGAGTGCCATTGTAGTTTTTCATTATTCAAGAAAAAGAGAATACTTTTGACTTGGGCCATCTGAGAGACAAGAATATGTCCTGCTGCAAAATCTTAATGGTGAATATCAAAAGCATGTTCTGAAGAATCTGAGCATGTCTTGTACTAGGTTCCTTGGAAATAGACTCTTGCTCAGGAAGTTGCCTGCAGAAGTTTTATGGGAGAGCACTCTTGAGAAATATACTTCGAAAGTCCTGAATTAAAGAAGGACTCAATCAAGGTCCCATTTTAAAGACAAAGTTATATAGTGGCTTCAAAGTGGCCATTGCCCTAGGGAAAGACTATGTAACACACACTTCAATAGCATTTTAACTTAACACTTTGTTCTGCCTAGGGCTCCTTAAGTCAATACATGATAATTTTAAATTACTCCTAACCTAATTTCACCTGACTGATGTCTTGGTTCTAGGAAGCAGACTGACCAAATCCAGTGATGACTGACATTGACAAAGGGAGCAAATACTCTGAGGGGTAAGGTCTTCCTATCCTGCAAAGGATGCTGGGTTTTACTCCAGTGCCAAGCTATTTGATGGCTTTGTTCCAGGTGGCTGCCTGGAACAATGGGTAGAAAAACATTCTGAGGCCGGGACTGGGCTCCATAGAAAAGTGGTCTCAGACTATTAGTGCTGTCTGTCACAAGAGTTGGAGGGGGAAATGGTAGGATTTATGCCAGGTATTTTTGCTATTCCTGTTCTGGCTATAGAGCTTCATTTTCAAAAGCAGAGCCCTTGAGCAATAGCTTATCTAACATGAATTTCCTGGGCCCATGACAAAATTCAATAGCTCTGTTAGCTTATTTACATGGGCAATATCAAACATTACAACTAAAAAGATTTAATTCTTGGCCTGTAACTTTCTCATGGAAAATTCCTATGAATTTCACTCAATTGAAAGGAGTTCTTCCTGGTGTTATGTATCCCTTTAAACAGTTTAAAATGAAGGTGAGGTGTGTGTGTGTGTTGGGGGAAGAGTATATACCACACAGATGAGTAGCAATTCTATTTAAATCAGCCATAAAATTATATGTCTGGTTAAAAAAAAGAAAAAAAAAACTGACCAAGCTCTGCACAATACATGCAGAAAAATCCCTTCATATTGTATTTAGACTGATTTGGATGACAACAGAAGGAGAAATGTAAAGTAAAATGCCATAACTTTCACCACCCATCCATGAGTAACACACTACTAAGACATAGCATATTTACAGTAGAAAGAAGGAATCCAGATTTGTCCCAATTAACCTTGTAACTAGATGTACTCCAGTGCTTATTAATGACAGTAATGAGATGCAGACAAGACAATGCATTAAACATCATTGGCATATAAATTAAATTCACATACAGTTTAAAAGGAATAGATACCTTTATGTACTGGACACGAAGGGAAATTATTAAGAAGCTATTTCATAAGAAAAAGCTAATTAGAAAGAAAATTCAATACTTTCTCTAGTGCTCATCTCCATCAGTGTTGGAAACAAGTTTGACCACGAACTAAGAAATTGTTCCCATTGAAATTACTGTGCAAGGTATGAAATTAATTTTATGATTGTCCCAATGGAAGCTACAGTAGCTACAAATACTTATATGCCCATTATCATTTTCCTCTATACTGGCCTACATTTTAATTTGCTTAGGTTTCTATCTAAAGCTTATGAATAATTTAAAATAGATCTTTTGCTGTCTTTACAGCAAAATAATGATAGATAGAAGAACAAGATAGACTTTTGCTGTACACAGAATCCAAACTCAACAGCAAAAAAAAAAAAAAAATGAAATGTATACAGGAATTGTTTTAAAGGGTCATTTGTAAGACTATATAATAAAGGGTAGCTCAGGGTCCAACATTTAACAACGTGACCCTGGTTTAAAAATATTTGGTAATTAGCTAGAAGAATTCCAAATAGGATCAGGGTGTTCTATGATAACTCTTCAGAAGATTGTGTTCCATATCTTAGAAAGAGATTCTAAATTTTTTCAGAGCTTCTGACAGTTGAAATCTGATGAGAACATTGACCTCTCCTGACAGGTTTTAGAAAATATTAGCATATTGAAAGGCTGAAAACAAAACTGGGTCTTCCCAATTGTCACAGACTAATAACTACTGCTTCCCGCCCCCCCCCCCCCGCCAGATCAAACTAAACACTAAAGCCAGTCTTACAATAGCAGCAACCAAAAAGGAGGGGGAGCTCCTCCCACTCACCTATGTAATAAACATCAAACAATCAGGTTGGCACTGACATTAAGTACAAGAGTGTCAGTGTCACCATCAGAAATCAATCAAAGACATTTTTCTTTTGTGAGGTTTTTTTTTTTTTTTAATTCACAGCAACTCAGAGAACCAAAGAGGAAAAGCAAGCTTCTAAACAAAAATGAAATTAGTAACAGCAGACCCATTGCCAAGGGCAACATGCATTTGACAGAAGAGGAGATGACAGATGAGTCCTCATTCTCAGTCTAAATTTTGTCTACAAAATGAATTCATAATATCTTAAATATTATCAGGCATGCTTTGCTCACCTTTGTTCTACAGAATGGAAGGGGGCTGTGTTGGCAGAAGTCAACAGAGGTGTAATTTCCTCCTTTTGCCCCCTTGTAATCCTCCCCATTTACAGTTGACAGTAATTGTTGTAGTTTGTCTATACCCCCACCAGCCCATCCTCTTAAACTTTTCTTTGTATTCATGGATCTTTTTCCCTCTCCTCTTCTTGTATCAAGTTAGTTGCCATTGTCTAGTTTCTGCCAGTGGGACCATGAGTTTAAAAAAAAAAATCACTTGAAATACTCTTAATCAAAATCATGCTTACTTTTAAAATTTCTTTCTTTGAAAAATATTTGTTTTCACAGAATTCAATTGGAATGATTTCATTTATTAATACTAGAGGTTGTCAGGGTTCATCTAGTGCAACCTCCGTATTTTATAAATGAGAAAACAGATCTAGAAAGGTTATGTGGTTTAATCAAGGTCACATTAAATAGCTAACATTGGCATAGTTGCTAAAAAGTGTTTCACAAACTGTTTTCAGTTGTATTTTGCACTCTGATTTTGAATCTCTCAAAATCTCATGGGAAAACCAGGCATTAGTTATCATCACTTTATAGATTAAAAAAATGCAGGCTCAGAAAAGGGAATGAATTCACCTGAGGTCACACAGTAAGTGACAGCCTTGCTGACTGCATGTATAGCCCTATGGTATGCCACTCTAGTATCATACCATAATAGGTAGGTTATTCATAAAAACAGAAATTTCCATCTTTATATTCCATTTAATGGTACTTTCATTGTCATCATTTCCCTCTAACCCCAAAATAAACTAATCACCTTGGTAAAGACTACCATTTCATTGTATTTACAAACTCTACGAATCTAATAAAAGAAAAGGGCCAGGGATTATTTCTCAATACTTACATCATGAGATGAGCTGAAGTGACCCCATGATAATGGGTTTATACATGTCATTTGACCAAGGCAAATCAGTCTCACACTTTTCAAAATTTGTGCCCCTCACACAAGACTTTACAAATTGTCTAATGATTAGAAATTAGAAATTTTCAGAGAGCTCCCATTAGAACAAAATTATCCAAAACAAATGTAAGACAGATATCAAAAACTATTCTGGTACTCTACTTATTAAGCTCTTTGCTACAAAAGACTGGATTCTCCCTTCTCTCATTTTTTTCTTTGCCTGATAAGCTTCAGAACAGCTTCTATAAAGGACTAGCTAGAAAACAATATGGAGCTTTCAAGCACACTATGTTTAGACAGGCTGTAAAGGTAACAAAAGGTACAATTAACAGAAGCTACTGCAAACTAATAATGGCAGAGCTATTTATTATTGAATCATCTTCCTCTAATTTTAGAAACTGAAGAACCTTCATTCCCTATTGTCCACATTTTAATTAATGCCTATTATTTTTCCCTAAAATAGTGCCCTCTTTTGACATGCTATTTATACACACAATTTCTGAAAATATACAGAATATGCATGGTAAGCAGAATCTCCACAAAATGTTTTGTAAGAAGTATTTGGGTTCCTTTTGTCTCAGGAATGTCTCGAGGACAAATTAGTAGTTGTGCCCTCTTGGGGGTATTCAGCTTTCAGTTTCTTTTTATGTAATTTTAATATTTGATGTTGTATTTTGATTACTCTGCATACATTTTCTGCTTCTGCGAATAATTTGGCTTCTGTAGGACACGCTTACAATAAGGCACTTCAGTTGGCTGCTGATTGGACTTTTTCTGGTCCTTTTCAGGGTGATTTTTGGACAGGGTGACTTTTGGACTTTGGTGCTATCACACAGAGAGAGTTTTTGGACAGCTTATTTACATAGAACAACTGATATAGGAGTATTTGTTTAGGCTAAATGAAGTATAGCTTAAATTTCTATTGAAGCAATAAAGTTCAGCTTGACATAGGGAAAGAATGAAGACTGGACCCCAGGGGCACCTGGCTGGCTCAGTAGTTTAGGCATCTGAATTTGGCTCAGGTCATGATCTCAGGGTCCTGGGATCAAGCCCTGCATCAGGCTCCCCATTCAGTGGGAGTCTGCTTGTCCCTTTTCCTCTGCCCCTACCCTCTCTCTCTCTCTCTCTCTCTCTCTCTCTCTCAAATATTAAGTAAAATTTTTGAAGAAAGACTGAACACTGGAGCAGATTACTAAAGAAGGCTAAATAATCCATACTATCTAGAATTACAGTGCTTCCAAGTTTTGGGTAGAAGCTTCCGAACATACCAAATATTTGACATTTCCTCCATTTGTTTGATATTTTGATTCTTTCTCAGTTTTCTTACATTAAGAAAAGTAAGTTTTAAAAGATTTATTTTTAGGATATTTTCTTAAGAAATGTAGAATCTAAGTTTAAAAAAAAAAAATAACCTGCCAAGTTAAAGATGCTATCATTCTTCAAGTCAGCTTTCCAGATCTCAATTTGCTTACACTGAGTAGCACTCCTCTGTGCTCTGGTGGGACTGCCTTTCTAAGTCAAGCTTGCTTTGGTCCCAGTGTGGCAGGTCTCTCCCCCAGAAGACCAACACAAACCCCTGCCCATACCATGTCTCTTGACCAGAGAGTTCTGTAGGGCCTCAGTTCTGGTGGAGTTGGTGTCAGGTCTCATTTCACAATCAGGCCAGAGCACACCTAGTTTAAACAGCCAGGAACAAATGGTGTTCACAGTAGGGAAAGAGAGTCTCTGCAGACGACTGGCCTGAAGGATAGAGCAGCCACAACACAACAGCAGAGCACCCACAGCACACACTGCAGAACCCCTTGAAGCACCAGGCCCTGGACACCAAATGACATCTTCTTCCTAAGGCCATTACTTTCAGGAACAGGAGACATAACTGGCTCTTCAAACACACAGAAAGAGGCAGAGACATAGACAAAATGCCAAGACAGAGGAATTTATTCTAAATGAAATAAAAAGACCATGGCCCAAGATCTATGAATTTAAGTAACATGCCTGATGGAGAATTTAAAGCAATAATCATAAAGATACTCACTGTGCTTGAGAAAAGACATCAGGGAGACCCCTAACACAGAGATAAAAGTTAAAAAATAATCAATCAGAAATGAGGAATGTAATAAATGAGATTGGAAACAGGCTTGATGCAATGAACAGGAGCCTGGAAGAAACAGAGGAATGAATTACTTAGATAGAAGACAAAATAATGGAAAATAATGAAGCTGAACAAAAGAGATGGGCCTCAATTATGACTTGAGATATCCTGTGGTTGGTCAAACTGTGTGTGTGTGTGTGTGTGTGTGTGTGTACATATTTATGTAATATATTTTAAGTATAAAATATATCTATTTTTGCTATCACCAAGAGAAGGAAAGCACAAGCAGACTGGTGATAGGTTAACAACACCTTTATTCAGCATAGTAATTTAAGTCCCTTCATTCAGGATGTCACCAACTGCTCGAGTCAAGGTATATAAATGAGGCTCTATGGGCTTCTAAGAAGACACAAACCCACCAGCTCTATTCTATTTTATCTCTGCCATGTCACAGTAGGCCATCTCTCTGACATCAATGCAGGCAAAGGAGATAGTGATTTTTAAACACCATGAATGTGCTGTTGATCTGTGCTACTTAGGTCCTCATCAGAACCCAAGAAGCAGACTTTCTTGTGCCTTATTTTACATCAAACATTTTGCATCATTTGTGACTGGATGCACAAAGGTACCTCTTAGTAAACTGCCAATTCTTCATATATTTTATATGTTCTTTTGCCTTGATCACTTTTCATATATCAAAACTTTTCTCTAAGTTTAAGGAAAAAGTGAGCATCTAGACAGTTCATGTTTTGTTTGTTCCAAAATCTATTTTAATGATCAAATATTTTGTTAAATGTGCCGTGTAATAAGAATTAGTAAACATATCATTACAGGAAGGTTGTAAGTCTGGTATTTTTAAATTAGGGTGGGTATACTATATATTATGGGCTTGAGTCCTATACTCCATCACATTTAAAGAAATTTGTCTGATCACTTTGGTAAGATAAGTCCATAATGGTTAATATGTTTTTACATATTCAATTCATGAAGCTTAACTGCTTCTTTTAATTTCATCAATGTTGAATTAGTCCTTTAAAAGCTTCCCCTCATTAACGTGAAAGGAAATTGAGAGGAAAAATGAATAGAATGGGTTGTGAGATCATTAAAATTATTCAAAACCAGGAGGAAATGTCTTTCTTGCTTCCAAACATCACAAGTACATTGTTAGATATTTTATGGGTATATAGATTTTCCATCATTACAAAGCATAAGCAAAATCATTCTCACCACGGTATACATACTGTCATATCCACTTAGCACAAGAACCAAAGCTTTCAATATCTAGAAATAAACAACAACAAAAAAAGGTTTTGATTCCATTAATAGGAATGGACATGCTGAATGTTTCTCATCTAGTGTTACTGTGGGCAGAGGAAAGCTCTGAATGAAGACTCTTCTATAAAATGAATTTTCTATCCACAAATCAAGAACTAGTTCATGTTTTTAAAATTCTTACCTCTAGAAAGACTCAAATCTAAGCCACTCAAACAGATTGAATCTGACAAAATGTAAAAACCTTCTCTGAAAAATAAACACTGAATCTCAGTTAATCTGCCTCCATTTTAGCCTCAACAATTCTGCAATATTCTGGTCTCTGTTGGCTTTAAAGTACTACAATTGTACTACCTTTTTGGTCTGTAATTGTACCATTTTAGGTAGATCAATGGTGGGCTTCAAAGGAAAGGAAATCCAATTCAGGAGATGGAAGAGACAAATGTACAACAGTGATAAATAATCCCAATGCCTCTGCCTTCTTAGTTACAACACTGAAGGAGACAGCATTTGGGCCCTCAGCAGGTACAGATCCTAGTGAGTGGTTACAATACCCAGAGATTTTAGACAGAAAATGAAAGTGCACATTTCTTTGGAGTTTCTGAGAAAAGAGACATTATTATTGGTGAAGTCATTCCTAGGCCTTGCCCATCTGAAAACAAGCCTTGGTAGTAATTTTTAACATCATGGTTACTATTTTTGTTTTATGACAGTGGGGACAGGGTTAAGTTATAATTTCACAAGTTTCTTTTGTTGCTTTGTTTCAATCCACAGCTTCACCAAACTTAAATGTTAGTCACCAATTATAAAATTATGGAGCTTGAATTTTATTGACCCTTCACAATCCTCCTTACCGTATGGAAGATTTTAGAAAGTCCTGTAGTTGAGAAACCTGTTTTGCCATGATTATCCCAGTGTCTAACTTGTTTGTTTCTGGATCCCTTATGATCTTTCTAAAGTACCTTTTTTTTAATTATTTTTTTATTATGTTATGTTAATCACCACACATTACATCATTAGTTTTTGATGTAGTGTTCCATGATTCATTGTTTGCATATAACACCCAGTGCTCCATGCAGAACGTGCCCTCTTTAATACCCATCACCAGGCTAACCCATCCTCCCAACCCCCTCCCCTCTAGAACCCTCAGTTTGTTTTTCAGAGTCCATCGTCTCTCATGGTTCGTCTCCCCCTCCGATTTCCCCCCTTCATTCTTTCCCTCCTGCTATCTTCTTCTTCTTCTTTTTTTTTAATATAATGTATTATTTGTTTCAGAGGTACAGGTCTGTGATTCAACAGTCTTACACAATTCACAGCGCTCACTGTAGCACATATCTTCCCCAATGTCTATCACCCAGCCACCCCATCCCTCCCACCCCCCACCACTCCAGCAACCCTCAGTTTGTTTCCTGAGATTAAGAATTCCTCATATCAGTGAGGTCATATGATACATGTCTTTCTCTGATTGATAAAGTACCTTCCTTTTTTTAAAGTTTTTTTTTTTTCGTAATCTCTACACCCAATGTGGGGCTCAAATTCATGACCCCAAGATCAAGAGTCACATACTCCTCTGCCTGAGCTAGCCAGGCACCCCTCCTTCTCAAGTACCTTCTAATTAGATCTTTGGGAGTCATGTTCTAAATGCATCCTGGAAAAAGGACTACGCTTTCTAGGTTCCAAGTGTTGACTGTCCATGCCTTGTTGTTTTTAAAAAAAAAATCCTAGCTGATGAGAAACCTGGAAGAGGGATGAGGGACTAGGGGTGAGTGACAGCTAAACATCAGGACTGAGGGCTGTGTCATCCTCTTTTTCTCTAGCTGTAGAACAAACAGAATACCTGGTTTACCAGAATATGGCATTAGGCTTGGTGGAAGATAGGTTGTAGAAAAGATCACAAGCAAGGTCTAGTGAGGAGGTCAAACATGGATGCCAAGAACACAAAGAAAATGGGAGATAGAAAGACATTTGAAAATGAGATGAAGAATAGTTCAGGGAGAAAAGAGTTCTTAATTCAAAAGCCTGGTGCTTCATTACCAAAAGCCAAATCTCTGAAGTACATAATGACACCAGGATTAAATATATCTCACTCTGTGAGGCTTTCCTTTTCTAATTCCTGAAGGAAGTACATTTTTTTTAAATTTGTATTTATTGGACAGAGAGAGACACAGCAAGAGAGGGAACACAAGCAGGGGGAGTGGGAGAGGGAGAAGCAGGCTGCCTGATGCGGGGCTTGATCCCAGGACCCTAGGACCATGACTTGAGCCGAAGGCAGACGATTAACGACTGAGCCACCCAGGCGCCCCCCAGGAGTACATTTAAAAAATACTAGATCATTACTGATATGTTAACTGTGCCTTAAAATGATCTTTGGTCCCAAAGTATTTTAATAACACAGACTACCCCCTCATTTTATAGAAGAGGAAACCAAATGTCAGGAAGGTGAAATGACACAGACAAGGTCACAAGTTAGTTGGCCATTTTGTAACCAGAATACATGCCTACATCTTCTATGGTGAGCACTCAAATGTTTAAAATTTTTCTTCAATTCTTTTCCAATGCGAAAGATCTTAGTCTTTTGAAAAATTTTTTCTCTTTTAAGTGACTTTTGTTTTGTGTGGAATAATTCTTGCTACATGTGATATTTAAAATTTAATTGTATTTCATGAAATTGATTTCCAAGAAAATTAAAACTTCATTCCCAAATATTTACAATGCCAATAATGTATCACAAAATCTATTTTTGAGAAAATGTCACAAATACTGGTTGGTGCCAAGAATTATGTTGGCTCATCAGACTATAGGCTTACAGCAAGATTCTCAATTATCTGGCCATTTACATATAATGTTACATTGTCTTTGTTCTGTTGTCTTAATGTCTTTTATTCATCACATCTGTTTTTTGTTCTCTTTCTCTTCTTTTCCTGTCTTCTTTTAGACTGAGTTTTGTTTTTTTTTTCTTTAGATTCCAATTAATCTTCTCTATCAGCCTCTTGACTTTTTTAGCTGTATGTATTTGCTTTATTTCTTAATTGTTGCTCTAGGATGACTGTGCATATTTAACTTATCACCGTCCACCTTCAAATAAGACTATATCATATCATGTATAATACAGTCTTCCATTTGTTCTCTGATCCTTTGTGCTCGTTATCATAAATTTTATTTCTTATAAGTTTTCTTAAAGCATTATTGCTGTCTTTAAGCAATTAACTTGTAATAAATTTTAAAAGCCAGTAAAGCAAAATGTTTTACATTTGCTTCATAGATACAATTTCTGGGCTCCTTTAATATTTCTTTCAATTCTCTCAGATTTCATCTGTCTAAAAAAATTACAGTACTTTTATTTTTAAGAATATCTTCACTGGATATAGAATTCTAATTCAATTGTGTATTTCTTTAAGGACTTTGATGATGTTGTTCCATTGTCTTCTGGTTAGAGTTATTACTAACTTCTCATTAGTAACAAGTCTTATCTTTGCTCTCCTTTGTTTAATACACTTTCTGTTTGCTTTAAAACAACTTTTTTCTTCATCATTGGTTTCTAAAATTTTATTAAAATGTGCCTGGGTATAGTTTTGTGTTAATCCTCCTTGTAGTTCATTAAGCTTCTTGGCTCTTTGAGTTTATACTTACAAAATGTGGACAAATTTTGGACATAATTCCTTCAAATATTTTTTCTGCCTCTTGTTTCCCCTTTTCCCTCTGAACTCCAACATGTGTGTTAGACTGCTTGATACTGTCCTACAAAGCACTGGGTCTCCATTTATTATTTTCATAGTTTTTTCTCTTTGTGCCTAAGTTTGGATTGTTTCTATTCTACTGCAATGTATTCAAGCTTATCAGTTTTTTTCCCCCATAGTGTCTAATCTGCTATTAAGCACAACCACTGAATTTTCTATATTAGTTATTTTCATTTCTAGAAAGTACATCTGGCTGTCCTTTCATAAATTCCATTTATCTACTTTTATGCTCACATTTTCCTTTAAGCCACTGAACATATTCATGGTAGCTATCTCCAAGTCCTATTATCTCTGTCATTTCTGGGTCTGTTTTTATTGAATGATTTTTTTCTCTGGTCATGGATTACATTTTCCTATGCTCTTTACTAGACTATGCATGTAAAGTAATTTTTTATCAGATTGTGGTAATTTTAAAATTTTGTTGAGTATTTGGATTTTTACTTCTTTAAAAAGCATCAAGTTTTTTTTTTTTTTTCAGGCCAGAATTAAGCTTTATCCTTTGGGTCTTATTTCAAAATTTTTCTAGGGCAGGTCTAGAATAATCTTTAATTTAGAGCTAGTTTAGCTTACCTACTACTATGGTGTGACCCTTCTTTGATATCCAGTAAATGTCACAGTTTTAATGAGGTTCTGTCACTTTACTCAGTTGGAATTTGAATGTCTCCCAGCCTTGTGAGTGCTCTGGGAATTGTTCCACTTAAAACTACCTGGCAGTTATTCTTTCACCAGTGTTTTTTTTTTTTTCTTTTGCTGGCCTCAGGGACTCTCACCCTACACATGAACAGTTTAGTATTTTGCCAAGGACTCAAGGTGACCCTTTATAGATTTCTGGAGCTCTTTCTCAGCATAGTTCCCTTTTCTCCTGTATTCCACTCATCAAACTCCAGATGTTTCAGGTTCACCAAACTCTGAACCCTGTGTCCTCAAGTGAGGGAGACTCTTGTGCTTTGCTTAAGTTCACCTCCCTACACTGTTGTCTGGAAAACATCTCATAGAGGAATCAGGACAATCATAGGGCTTGCTGACTTTTTTTCTCTTCTCTTAAATCACAGTTTTGTGCAGCATTTTATCTGATTTCATTTCTTATATTTTGTTCAGATCTGGTTTATGACTGGAGTACAAATCTAGTACCACCTCTCCATCATACTTAGAAGCAGAAGAGAATCATACTTATTTAATAAGAGAATATCTAAACTAATTCAAACTGTATACAATCCTTACTATGGTTTTTATTCTTATGCTTGAATCCCAAGAAGATTAATTATATCAAGTCAGCATAGCTCCTTCCCATCTGGTCTTCTCTGTCTACAGGGTATCTCTGAATCTTGACAAGATCAAAACTGCCATATGGAAGCATATCTACAAGGGTCTAGGTCAATATAAGGTTCATAAATGTCTTACATGGGTTAAATTTGATGCCTAACATTCCTTGGTCTCAAAGTCATAGATAATGAGTTATTTCTCTATTGCTTGACCTTAAATATCAACAAATCCCCCAAAATATAAGCAAGCATTGTGATAATGATGGTAATGACATCAGGAAAATAAGAAACCATTTAATATCCATGATGACTGCATGCTAAATCAGCTTAATAGGTAATAGCAGTAAAAAGTTTTAATCACTCATATATTTAAAATATAACCAAAAAATTCACTCACAACTCATGAATGTTTCAATAAAACCACTATTTTGAAAGTTGATGAAAAAAACATTTGATACTGCTTCCAAACATGGACCTTGTATTTTGAAAACTATAAGCTATTTGTCAAAATTTGGAGATTTTTTATAGACACTAAAAGTGAAATTTGATAGAAAGCACAGTAGCTGTTCTGGGTCAAGAAAAATCTTTTAGCAAATGTAAGGAAGTTCCTACTAAAATACACACACACACACACACACACACATATATGCATTATATACACACACATACACATATGTGTACATTCATCTATATATCTTTATCTATGATCAGAGGATCCAAATGAGGACATTTGGTATCCTATTACAAGATTTCTTTACAGCAGGAGTCAGCAAACATTTTATGTAAAGAACTCTATCATGAATATTTTAGACTTTGTCACAAGTGCTCAACTCTGCCATTGTAGTGGGAAAGCAGCCATAAAAAATAAGGAAATGAGTGGGTGGGGCAGTGTTCCAATCAAACTTTATTTACACAAAAGGTGGTGAGCCAGTTTTGGCTTGTGAGTAATAGTTTGCCAATTAGTGATCTATAGTACAAGAGAACCAAAAGTCTTAAAGCCACTTGAAGATAGATGCCTTATGTAGAGTCAGCTTTGAACCATTAAGACAAAGTTTTGTGCCCGTCTCTTGTGTAAGCACAATATGGAATTGGTAACATTCGAGGGCTAGAAATCAACCCAGATGCGTATCTATCTGTTCACATTTCAATCCATTTGTGTGCTTGTTTCCATTTTCCTTTTTGGCCCCCACTCCTGGCTTTGGATAGTTGTTTGGTCTCTCCAGCAATTCTCTAGAAGAAAATTTTTACTGGGTCTCTCTTCTCTGGCTTTTTTCTGCTCTGGAGTGCTTGAGGCAGGATACTCAAACGTGATTTTGTCTCTGTGTCCCAAACCTTGGATAGATCTACCTAGAGCAAGGTGTGGGGTGAGCATATGAACTCTTAAGACTATCATCTGATTTTCACAGATTATTATGCAGAATAAGGTTATCCAAACCATCTCTTTTTTTCTGCACCTCCCTAAACTAACTTCAGAAGCAAAATGAAAATGACTTATGAACTGGGCATCTGTGACTATAAATTAGAAGTCATGGCTTATACCAGGTTAATTAGGGAAAAATGTCCATCATACACATTGTTTGAAATTTTGAAATAAATACTTTTAAGAGACTATATTGGATATTCCACCAGTTTTATTATTTACAGCCTTCAGAAAAATATGCCAACCTAATCCATGTATGAGGAACTTCATAAAAAAATGAGTTGTTGTGAAATTTTAATTAAGACAATGTATATAAAGTGCCTGGGACAATACATGGCATATGGTAG
The DNA here is from genome assembly GCF_009762305.2 of Zalophus californianus. NCBI lineage: Eukaryota > Metazoa > Chordata > Mammalia > Carnivora > Otariidae > Zalophus > Zalophus californianus. The sequence goes on along the minus strand of NC_045595.1, from coordinate 37,539,033 downwards.
ACATTCCAACATTACTTCCATTACTGTAACATATCAGACATAGGAAAAAATACCTCCTGAACTAATCCAGTTCTTTAAAAGAAATGTATATTTTCAGATGTTTTAGTAAGAAATAGTATTTTATTATTCCTCAATTCAAGTTCTGTTACCCCAGAAGGAATAACAACTGCTATTACAAGAAACTAAGACACTGGCAATAGCCATGCATTCACCTAGAAGGCACTCTATATAAATATACACATTACCTCTACAGAACAGATCTGAGGTGATGGATCATATTGAAAGACAAGCACATAATAGATCAACACTTTAGCAGAGTGTACAGGGTCACACTTTTATTTAACCTGGAAAAATGGGGCTGGTTAATTATCTGTTGAATTTTAGTAAGCACTAAAGACATACTAAAGAAATACGATTAAGGAGAGGAGAACAAAAAGTGCTTTAGCCAAGGTTTATAAAAATAAACTTCAGTATAAAGAAGAACCTTGTAAATGTTTGCTCATGGCTTTCTTCAAAAAGGCAAAATAAAATATTTAATGATCTCTTTCATATGGCATAATCTCACTAGTTTTTGCCTTAGGCAAAAGGAAGATTTTTGCCAACGAATTTGCTTTGAGCTTTTTCAAAAGGAAACCTAAGCTAAAAAGGTATATTTCTTTTAGCAAGAAATAGATCCTCAGACTAAATCTTAACCACATTTTCAATAGGGTTTTTGAATTGCAAAAAAAGTGAAAATAAATAGGAAAAAAAAATTCCAGAAAAAAATTGGAACAAAATTATGGAAAAATTAGAATTGAGAGTTAGCAAAAAAAAATTTTTTTCTTGGAAAATAAACTGATCTGTGCTTCTATTTCATTTTCATATTATTCTGGGGAAACAGTACACAGTAAAATTATGACTGAATTATTTTATCCAAATTACTAAGGATTATCTTGTATTCAAAGAATATTAATGAGAATCCTTTAACCCAGAGTACTTGAGACTGCCTTATTTGAGAGTAGGACAAGAGCCTACATTGAAACATGCATTCTGGGATTGTCTAGAATTTCTCAAGCATCAGAGTTCAGGATTTACCTAAATTATTGCCTAATCTAGAAAATAAGTTGTAGATATTCATTTTTGGCTTTCCTATCTTGAGCTATATAATGATATGAAGATTATCCAAAAAAACCTTTGTTCATTTGGGCTCTACTAATTTGTAATGGGAGACAAATATTTTGCCCAAGGGAAGATTACAAATAACTTTATATAAATTATGAGTGTGAACAAGAAAAGAATTTGGCTATAAGAATGAAGGGAACAGCCCTCAGTTGCTGGAGTGGTGGGGCTGGAAGGGATGGGGTGGCTGGGTGATAGACATTGGGGAGAGTATGTGCTATGGTGAGCGCTGTGAATTGTGTAAGACTGTTGAATCACAAACCTGTACCTCTGAAACAAATAATACATTATATGTTTAAAAAAAAAGAAGAAGATAGTAGGAAAGGAAAAATGAAGCAGGGGAAATCGGAGGGGGAGACAAACCATGAGACTATGGACTATGAGACATAGGATGAACCTATGAGAGACTATGGACTCTGAGAAACTGAGGGTTCTAGAGGGGAGGGGGTGAGGGGATGGGTTATCCTGGTGATGGGTATTAAAGAGGGCACGTACTGAATGGAGCACTGGGTGTTATACGGAAATAATGAATCATGGAACACTACATCAAAAACTAATGATGTAATATATGGTGATTAACATAATAAAAAAAAGAATGAAGGGAACAAATGTAAAAGAAAAAGAATAAAGAGTAATAAACAGCTTACAATACTGGTGGGCCATATTTTGACATTAATCCTTAACTATAATATAAAATTATATATTCTCTTCAGAGTTTCTTAATGACAACCCTCTCTAACTCCCTCCAACATTCTCCTAGCTTAATGTTTTCCAAATCACAGTGACTCATGTACCAAAATCATAATTCTTGCCATGTCTGTATGCAATGTCTAATTGTTTGTAATCAACCTGATTTTTTTCTTGATTAGATGGATTAAAAGAAAACTTATTATCACCATGAAATGAAAGGTTTGGTGTTCCAGTAATATTTTGAATACACATTAAAATAAAAATAGTATTAAAAATGTTTATCAATATTATCACATAAAATCATCATATACTCTGCTTACCCCACTCAAAGAAAAGCTACCTATATTAGAAATATATACTTTGATTGAATGAGAAAACTGATATCCATGAAAATGTTTTTATAATTATAAACATTTTGCTAAAATGGTATCAATAAATGTACTTTTTTAATTGCATGGACTTCTAGTTGGTCTACAGCCTGGGGGAAATTTAACAGTAAAGAATAATCAACTCCTTTTTTAATCCACTATCATATTTACTGGCATTTTATCAAGCTTTTGACTTAACTACAGTTTATTCACAAGATAACTCAATGGTTTTGGTATTTTTGTCAATAATCCCCCCCCCATCCACCTTATTTTACTGATGGAAAAAAAAAAGAAAAACAACTTGAGTTCAAAGAATTTAAACAATTTGCTTAGAACAGATCAACTGGAGTTGTCCCATTATCTGTCCTATTACAAAGTCTCCCTCTAAAAACCAAGACAATGAGGATGTCGTGGAATAGGAGTTCGTGGGCTGCTTATTACAAGTAAAAACATTTCTGTCTCTATTTCCATTGTAAATTTCTCAAGACTGAAGCCACAAGATTCATATATTGTCTTTCAGATGCGTCTAGCTCTAAAACAGAATTCATCTAAATCTCACATTTTCAAATGATCACTAAAAGATGAATTAAGGCATATTTCTCATTAGCCCAAGTCCATTTTTTTAGTCTATTAACTTATTTATATGGAGGCCTTAGTTTCACAAAGCAATATAAATCATATTTTGTCACATGTTCATAATTTTGGAGTTAGGAAATTTTGGCTCCCAAAAGCCATGAGGCTGACAGATAGCTGTAGTAATTCCAACAAATCTATATTTATGTGAGTCTCAGCAGAGCATCGAGCATTTACATTTTCTACCACACACTCCCTATGTTGTTGATGAAGTGAAAAGTCAAATTTGAAGAGATGAGTATAAAATTTACAGGACATCTTTAGGATTTCACAAATTATGAAGAGTAACTTCAGGTCATATAAAAGCTATTTTGTAATGTGTTCTTTTAATATTGAAAAAATGCTTCAGAAACATCTGCTATTTACATAAACTGGTCAAACAAATGGTTTAGTTAAGGATCACAAAGATGTGTGCTATTAAGAAAGAAATTAGTAATGAGAATATGCTATGTTTATTTGAACTGTTAAAAAGAATACATTGCTTTAGAAATTTCTCTTCCTGTTTGTTAAAAAAAAAACAGGTTTGTAAGTTACGGAAACATAGGAATACATGTTGGAGATATACGTTAAGATATGATTTACAAAATTATTTTGAATCCATTTCAGATGAAAAGTCTTTAATTTACTGTAGTGCAAAATGTACAGAAAACCTTGTTCATTCTCAAATGAGATCAGTAGAAATGATTCTAGTATAAAACCAATATGAGTAATTACCTTTCCTTTCAAATGACAAACATATTCAAACCACTCATACACATAGGTAATTTTATATTTTTCTTTTCAATATCTGCTCTATAATTCATGGAATTTTTTCTAAGTTGCTCTGGGGTAAGCACTGTGTCCATAGATTTGCTTCCAGACATTTCACTTCTCGACACTGGCCACTATGACTATTGTTACTTAACTGTTTTGGAAATTCTAGATAATTCAGTTGAGAAAAATATAATATGTAACTATTAGAAGTGAGGGGATAAAAATCATAAATATTTGCTAAGATGTTAGTAAAACTAAGAAAATCAGAATTCAGAAGCCTATTCAACATTATGCTTAACAAAAAGTACAAAGAAGTTGTGATATTATATTTTGCCTAACCTATTAGCAAGTAATAACCAAATACACTGGTGTGGGTACTGTGAGATGAACTTTCTCTTCCCCAATGTTGAGAATGTAAATGGCATCACCTTTCTCAAGGTAATTAGATCATAAATATTAGTACATTTATATCTTTGATCCAGTAATTTTACTTTTAGGATTTTTTCTAAGAAAATTAAATGAAGTTAAATATATATTATAATATTATAATTGTAGGTTATAATTATATTATCATTATAACAATATATATTCACACACATTAATCGAAAAGTTGATTTTCAACTGAGAAATGATCATTCTATAGCCCCCTAAACATTTACCAAACATTAAAAGTCATTTTTCTAAAAGAGAACAAATGAAAAATCTTCTGATATAACTATCAGCTAAAACTGGAATACTAAACTTAACATGTAGCAATCTTGATTAAAAATTATAGATACTGCTCAACAAAATGAACTGTGGGGAAATATATCAACATAACACTGAAAATCTCTTAGCGGTGAGATTTAGGGTGATTGCCCTTTTCTTTTTTATCACATTAAATACTGAAGAGTATATACATACAACAATTTGGAACATTTTTGTTGTCTGTTTTTAAGTAATGGGCCATAGTCCAAGTAAAGGACTCATTAAGTATTTGCTAAATTTATGAAATTTGCTTTTCCAGTTAAAGTCAAATTAAAATTTACAAAGATAAGCAAGTAATATCATTTTCCTTTAATTAGATTATCTTCTTGAGTCCTCCTGATTTCCTTTTTCTTACCCCAAACTCTCCCCTCTCTACCCTAGCACTTAAAGGTAAGAATAAGAGATGATCCTTTTGTTTTCATGTTCCTCATATTGACTCTGCATAACATGTACACTGATTATTCATGAATTTATGTTTCTAAGCTAGGTTTCTTTCTACCACTCTAGAATCATATAACCAGCTGTCCATTTCAAACCTTAATTTGGGTATCTATAGGCTTTTCAGTTACTCTATCCAAAGCCTGAAATATTCTGGTTGTGGTTTATTCATCCCCCATATCCCTAGAACAATGCCTGAACCATGCCTTGGACACAGTAGATGCTCATTAAATGTTTGCTGAATGGATAAATACCTGAATTATTGCCCCAAGGACCTGTGAGCTTCTGCAATAGTCATAGAGCACCTCTACATGGCCGAGGATCTTTAAAGGATTTGATTTCTTGGGTACTCTACAATTATGGTTATTAGTCACTGAATGATCCTGAAAATCACTGCAAAATAATCCTGTATTTTGGCCTAACCTTTATAATATACAATGCCATTTCATATTTTTTACATCAGTCTTTCAACAAAGTATGAATCAATCACAATACATAATCTTTTTTTCCTGTCATGTCATAAGTGGAGAAAATAGTAATAACTGTCAGTTATTAAACACCTACTGTTTGCCAGGCACTGTGCTTCGTGCTTTGTATGTTTAACCCTGGTCCTAAATAACGTCTTTTAAAGATGAGGAAACAGGCTTGATTAAGCTTAGTATCCTTGTGAGCTAGGTGCCTTATAAGCTGGGGATAATAATCATTAGGAAGTTTAAAGAGAAAACAGACTTAAAGAGATGAAATAACATGCTAGTGTCTCATAGGGGAGGCTGGATGAGCCAAGATTCAGACCCAGCTCATGCCTTTGAACACCATGCAATGCAACCTCCAAGGGATGAACCTGACCCTTCCTGTGCTGGTCACAGCGAGAAACCAGACTGTTGATTCCTGACCTGGGGCACTTTAAACTTCACTGTAGCTTATTTAATTTTACTTAGTGGGATTACGGTATTTGAGCTATTATGTGGCTGTCTCTGCCACTCCAGGTTCCCTGAACCCATTATATTTTCCTAACCATTTAGGTGCTTCAGGGGAGGTCACATAAAGCCTACAACAAAACCATCAAATACATTTCTGGATGGATTCTGTGAACCTAAAACAGAAGATAATGACCTGAGAGCCAAGTACTTTTAGGGAGAAAAGGAGTTTTGCTGGCATTCCTACAGCTTGGTTTAAATATTAATATCACAACTATAGAGGTCCCAAAGCATAGAAGCTAAACCATAGACTATGGGTTTCATGAAGTCACTTTCTCACCACACACCAACAAGATAAAAGTCATTTACGGGCAGGTTAGAGGCACCCGAGTGGATAGTAGCAAAAAGAGAGAGGAGAACTTTGATGCTGGCAATGGGTTCCTACCCATTCCCACATTGGCTTTTGTCCTGGGGAGAGAGGAGAGTGGAATCCAGGGGCAATAATATACATTCCTGAGAGGATTAGGAAGGTTTAATAGCAATAGGAACCACTGTATCCTGTTCCTAGAGTGATCCAGAGAAAAGCTAGGTTTCTGAGAGATCCTTAGTCCACGGCAAAACCACTAAGTGGTTGGGTGATGGTTCTCACACCACAAAGAGACAGGTGAATGAAGTCCTGGCCTTGGGCACGACAATTACAGAAGTCCCCAAGCCCCAATATTCAAGATAAATAATATCAGAATGTATGATCTCAAACAAATCAAAATTAATGCAGAAAACCAATGATGAACAAAACATCAAGATATTAAGTAAAGATCAACTATTGTTGGGTGTTTGTTCTATAAACCCTGGTTATCGTGCAATAGAAACCATCAGTTTCAATCACCCTGTGGTTCATGGCCTCCAACGGTTTCTGCATCCCCTGATGGGTGTGTTTATAAAGGACTGGCATGGAGATTGGAAAGACTGGACAACACTAGGCTTTATATATAGTTTCCCTTTTTCAGGAAATTTTTTAAACTGTGGCAAAAAATATATAAAAAATACACTGGGCACCTGGGTGACTCTGTCAGTTAAGCATCTGCCTTGGCTCAGGTCATGATCTCGGGGTCCCAGGATTGAGCCCTGCTCATCGAGCTTCCAGCTCAACAGGGAGTCTGCTTCTCCCTCTGTCCATCCCTCCCCTCCCCCCGACCACTCATGCATGCTTGAGCGCTCTCTCCCTCAAATAAATTATATGCACACACACACACACAGACACCATATACCATTTTAAGTGCATAGTTCAGTGGCATATTAAGTACGTTCACATTGTCGTGCAACCACCACCACCACCACCATCCATCTCTAGCACTTTTTCATCTTCCCACACTGAAACCCTGTACCCATTAAACATGAACTCCCCATTTCCCCCCTCCCCCAGCCCTGGTAGCTGCCATATATTCACATTGTTTGGCTGTCGAGCTTTTATTAACTTTCTCCATTTGGCTCAAAATATGGGAAGAGGTTTTGATAAGTGTATATAGGAGCAAACATATTTCTTTTTGGCTCCAACAGACTTGGCAAAGCACCGCAAAGGGAAATTGCAGGCTATTGCCTGCTTTTCTTTGCATGCGTCACTTCTAATCAATAATCAGGGTATTCTGGGCAATACTAGACAAAGGCCAAGATTCATCCAAATAAAGTAACCAAACAAGCCCCAGTTCCCACACATCATAATTGACCCAGCACACTTTAAACTTAGACATTTCTCTCAAGTGATATTACATAGCCATCTCCTCTATGGGTAGCAAAACCTATGACCAGAAATGAGTCTTGGGCTTAGTAATTCAGGCTGCTACTCCTTCACATCTACACGCCCAGTCCAACAAGAAGTCCTGTGGGTTCACCTTCCAAAGACTCAAAGTTTTCTGACCAGCACCACTGCCAACCCTTGACCCCAAGCCATCACCACACGGTACCTGCACTCACTTGCTAACGCCTCCCACCTCAGCAGTTGTACACCTGCCTCCCCCAAACCATTCTGTCCACAGCTACCAAAGCCATCTTTACTAAACACTGAATTGTGTCACTACCCAGCTTAAAACTTACAAGTGGCTATTCTACGTACATAGTAAAAATCCAACTCTTCAGCAAACCTTGTGCTGCCTGGCCCAGCCCACTTCTCTGAGCTCAACCCCTACCTCTGCCTTGGGTTTTTTTGCTTTGCTGAGAGACAGAACAGTGAAGCTTGTTGCCACCCCCAGACTTTTGCATCTGCTGGTCCCCCTGCTTTGTACCTGGCTCACTCCTTTCCAGCTCTCAGACCTCAGCCCAAGCATCATCTCTTTAGAGAAGGGCACCAAGTTCTTTCACGTCTTCTTTTTTAAGAAGCTCTTATCACAGACTTGTACTTAGATCATTCTGTTTAATGGCTTATACATTTATTGTTCTCTACCTCTGGAAAACAAACGCTACTCCTTCAGGGATGGCTTTCTCCTCACCCTTTAGCATTGCTTATGGCTTACAGTAGGTACTCAAACAACTTGTTGAAATAACGATAAACAAGTGATAAAGCTTTTATGAAAAATAGTAAAACAGCCACCATTTGTTGCAATCAACTGAGTGCTGAACATTGCACAAAGCTCTTCACATATACTATCTCATATCAATGTCCCAATTTAATGGGAAAAGACAGAGGCTCATAGAGTTTTATGGACTTCCCCAAAGCCAAAACCAACCATGTGAAGTTGAGCTCTGTGACGTGAATTAAATACTACCTGCCAGTTTTTTGGAACCTAGAAAACATATCAATACCAAGTGAAAATAAAAATTTACCACAGATATTCACAGCACAGATCATAAAATGACGTACTACGGAAGAATCTATCACAATAATACTCAGATATTCAAGCTTTTGATCAAAAACATTCCACTCAGTCTCTATTCTGTTCCTGCTTGAATCACATTTCTTCAAAAAGAGATAGGAATTACCTTTCCTAAGCAAAATCTTCAGCGGAGATCCCAAAATGTGCAAAATTAATGTTGTGCTGGGAATTAAAATCGGCCCTTCCCCAAAGCCTCTCTCTTCCCACCATCCCAGGCTCCCGTGGCTTCTGCTACTTGAATCCTCAGTGTGTTCACATTGCATTCACCTAGTATGGCTCCATTATCACCTGGCACCTGGTGTGAGTCAGAATTAGCACAAGTTTGATCTCATTTCATTCCGAAACAACCCTCTGAGGTACCTATTATCACTCTTTCCACTCTACAGATGGGATAATGGGAATAGAGTTTTTTAGTCAGGTCATGAAGCTGGTAATAAGTCAGAATTCAAACACGGGTATAACTACGCCAGAGCCTCAGCTTGTCACTCTTCAGACATTCTTCAGGGTGGTTCTGTGGGACTTGCGTGGGGGCAGAACCATGCTCTTGCAAAGCAAGCCTGGTCTGGCGTGTGTCCCGTCAGGCTGCAGAGCCCCAGATGTCTGCCATTAGTGAATCTTGCCTTAAGGGAGACCATGTGCACATTATTTACTTGCAGGGGCTTTGAAGTCAGGTAAGCCTCGGCTTGTGTCTCCTGCAACTTTCTATCTGTGTGACCCTGACTCACTTACATAACCTCTCTGAGCCTCAAATTCAAGATAAAATAGTGCTCACCTCCCTTCAGGATGGTGAGACTTTGAGGGAGATAAAGGATGGAAAACACGTAATATGGTGCTTGTCACAGAGTAAGTGTTATCAGAGCCATTATTACGATCCTCAACATTTGTTGTCTTCTATTTAAATTTTCAGAAAGAAGACAGAAATTTCCAAGATAAAATCTTATCAACTGGCAACATGTCTAGAGCTAGCTTAGGGGTGATGTACACACTCCTCTGTATCACTGGACAGAGGAAGCTTGGTATTTGTGAGCATCTGGGCTTAGCACCCATGGAGAGAAATAGTAGGGTTTTCTGATGTTAGAGGAGAATATTTGGCACACAGTAGGTACTAACCAGTACATCTTATAAATACTGTTTCATGGGTCTATTGAGAACTTAAAAAACACCCTTTTTTTATATGAAATTTGTCAAATTCTTGCCACACATATTTGCCATGATTGGTGAGGTTACCTTTGTGTAACAAAAATAAAGAGCAATATTAATTGATAGACTTAAAAGTCCCATTCTTTTAAAGGGGATACATTTTAGCTTAATACTCAGAAACTGAAACACACAGGCTTGAAAAACAAAACAAAACAAAACAAAAAACCATGAATCTCTGTCTCAAACCCCCTTTATCAGGAAATGTAATTAATTATTAAAATAAAAAGGAACCAGAACATAATCCTCAATACTGCTGACAATCAAAGTTTGGCTATAGTGAACACAGACAATTATGCACATATCATTGGACTACAGACAACTTCCGCCTTGCAATTATAAGAAGAATATCCCTACAAATACCACGAAAGACACACATTACTGGCACTTGCCTAAAACACATGTTGTGCCATTGAGAACCCAGAACAGGTGCCAACATGAAACGAACCTGAAATTGTACACAAAATATTACAAAATATTATGCCAAAAAGGGCATAATTCTAAAGAATGTTATCAAAATGATTATAAATATTTATTCAGTTCATTTGAATCTTTTAAGTTCAAAATATTCTACTCATTTATCCATTCCTATCTTAATACATTTTTATCAAAAGAGCAGTTGCAATTTACTTTTCTAAACTACTGTCTTCAGAGGTGATCTCGAACAAAATAGAAAGGGCATGCATGTGTGTTAATTCCTAGGATATGTAGATCCAGCTGTAGGGGTGAGGGGATTCTTCTTTTGCATTGGCACTTAGTCTTTCCAGTCTAAATTACCACCAGTCTCTCTACCCAAGATATGACCTGACCATGATAAAGTACGGTAACATATTTTTTATGAATTATGGTGGCACAACTGGGTCAAGTTAATAAAAACTTATTAATGGACTATCTTAATATAATAAGCAATAGATACTTTTATAGTTTTGTTTATAATATTTTCATCTCCTACATATACTCCTTCTCCCATTATTTAATTTACATGTTCTTCCAAAATTTGGGGAAATCACAAGAATGAAGAATCACTTTTGATTTGGTTTCCTTTACATATATATAAAAACCATATTTATTAAAATAATGTTTCTTGACATTAATTTTTGTATCTTCTACCAAGTTCAAATAGAACAGTCTGCAACAATGAGAACGATCAAACTTAAAAGCACAAATGAAGAAATTTTATCAGGGCAATTACTCTATAAAATGATCATTTGTATGCGTGTTACAAACGAGTAAACTGAAATACGAGGAAGATAATTTGCCAAGATATCATGTGCCAAGCATTAATCTTGCTTTCAGGAATCCTGTTTTTACAATGAGGCCATACTGTCTTAAATTGTAGGTTAACTCTAAGAGTTGAATTAGAGGATTTAGGTAAGTGACTCTATTTCTGTCACCTTCAGTTGCTCTTGGGTTTTCAGGAAGAGATGAAAGAGTTATTTGTACTCATGTGTACTCATTTCTTTCTTCCCATTTTTTCTTGAATACACTTCTATCAGCACTTGGCTCCAAATGCTCCACAGACATGGCTACAATGCAGGTCATGTATGATATGCATCTTACTGCATCCAGTGATCAGTTCCTGGTCATCATCCTACTGCATCTGTCAGCGGCATTTGACAGTTGATCACTCCTTCCTCTTTGAATCACTTTGTTCTTCTCTTCAGTCCTTTTAAGGCCGGGCCTCAGATGTCCCAGAATATCAGTTCTGCTGCATTTAATTGGTCACAGCAAGTCACAAAGGCCAGTCTGGATTCAGGGGAAGGGAATACAGACTTCACTATATGAGTGCACGTGGAGGGAAGGAGTTGTGGGTAGCCATCTTTGGAAATTACAGCAGAGACCTCAAGGATAAGTAGCAGTTAAATAGGTGGGTGAAGGAAAAGGGGATAAGAGGAGACAAGGGGAACTATGTCCCATTTAAACAAAATAGTCATAATTTAGTATAATATGCTCATAATGCAGACCACCTATTTTATTTTAGATTGAATTTGTGGCAACACTCCCCATTTTCTTTTCTGCACCCCCAAAATAAGATTTACAAGATTTTAAATTATCATTTTATATTAGATAGGCTTACTTATGACCGATAAACAAAAATATAAAATATCAGGACTGGTACTTTTGCTATTTCCTTAGGCTTTCCCACATGGCTCAACACAGCTGCCCCAAATCAAGGTTTCCTGTTCACATTCAAGGCAAGCAAGTGAGCATGGGATGGTGCTAGTCATGGCGGTTCCCCAGAATTCCACAGCCACATTTTATTCATATATCAAGGACTGGAACTGAGTCACATGGCTGCACTTAAGTATAAAAAAAAAAATTAGGAAGTGGCTAAATAAGTTTCCTCAGGCTACATTTTATTTTACTTTATTTTATTTAAGATTTTATTTATTTATTTGAGAGAGGGAGTATAGGGGGAGAGTGAGAGGGAGAAGCAGACTCCCCCCACTGAGCAGGGAGCCTGATGTGGGGCTCAATCCCAGGACCCTAAGATCATGACCTGAGCCGAAGGCAGACTGAGCCACCCAGGCCCCCTCTCAGGCTACATTGTACAGATAGCAGTAGAGAGGAGAGTTGGACTAGCTTTTGCATTCGTGAATCTATAGTGAGTTCTATTTAAAAGAAAAACCCCCAAAACAAAATAAAAAGAAATAAATAAAAATCTTTTACAACATGAGTTAGGAAAATTCTTCTGTAGAGGATGAGATAAGAAATATTTTAGACTTTGAAGGTCATACATTTCTGCCCAAATTACTCAACTCTGCCACAATAGAGTGCAAAAGCAGGTATAGACAATATGTAAACCAATGGGCCTGTGTTCCAATAAAACTTTATTTACAAAAGCAAGTGGTGGGCTGGATTTGGCCCTTGGGTGACTATTTGCTCACCCCTGCTTTAGAACACTAATTTTACCAAATATATGCCCAGCCGACTACATCCTGAGAGTCCTATGCCTCTACCCAGTGGTCTGCACAGTCACTAAGAACCACCCTTCCTATTTGTGAGCAACGTGCCAAGAAAGCATTCCTCCCTTCGTTTTTTTGTAGGTAGGGAATTAACAAACAAGCAATAATAAAACAAACAAACAGAAACAGGCTTAAATGTAGCAAATGTAAAATCAGGATTTCATTACAGAAAAAGATCTCTTTTTTTAATAATGTATTTCAGTCATGTTCTACAATAAAATTTCATGTAGACACTTCAAGTAACTCTTACATCCTGATGATATTAAGTCGGTTGGGAGGTAAGCAGAAGCATTTCGTGCAGCCCCTGTAGGACTGTTATGATGGATCGTTTAGCCATAGCACAAGAAAGAGCATATTCCTAAAAATTATGTACTCAAAAACTTTATTCTTGATAAAACAACTTCAGTGCTATTTTGAAGTTCTTCATGTGACCCGATTGCTACATTTTGCCCTTAGTTAGTCAGAATCTCTTAAATTCAACAGAATTTTCCCAAGTATGGTATCATCATAATAGCTGAAAAGGAAAACGATTCCAAAAATAACTTCAAGCTAATTGTGCAGGTGAGAAAAATATATCCACCTACACATCAACCAGTGCCAAATTGTCTGAGTGAAAAAATAAAATCTGGAAAGAGAGCAACTAAGCCCCAATACAAAATATGCCACAATATATTCAGAACACTACTTACCATTACAAACAGCCTCATTTCAAGCATTCTACAGGACAGAGTATCCTTTATAAAAATTATATCAAGAGTTTCTTTTGGAAGTATGCAAAAAACAAAATGATTTGTGCACATTCCTCTATCCAGTAGATTATTTCCCATGTATGGCATGCAGCGTTCATGATTCTATTTTGTCTTATATCAGCCTTCTACACTGTGACAATAACTGCTTAAATCCTTTTTTTTTTTTAAGAGTTTAATTCTTATGCTAAAAAGAGCTCTTTTGGTGATCTCATTAGACCAACTTCTGGCCGAGAGTTAGACACAATCTCCACTATTTCCTCTCCTTGCCATGTCCCCCTACTTGTTTCCAGAAAATCTATAATATGTAATGATTTAGAATTAATAGCCCAATTCCCTAGATCTTTTAATGAATTCACTTACACTTGGGGATCTGACCAAGGCATCTGTTCATGAATAGTGGAATGGTTACCAAATCCTGATGGGGAAGGCACGGTGCCATCTTTTCCTGAAATACATCCCAACTGAGAAATCAAGTGCCTCATGCCTGGATTTTTTTGTGTCAATTTTTTTCATTAACTAAAAAAATACTCCTTTGGACATTTTCTTCCAAGCTACCTGCCTTTACCCTAGGATATCTGCTACAAAGATCCGGGACGTGATACTTCCCTCATGCATCTACACTAGGACTTTACACGAGAATTTAGCATCTGAACCTTATTAATAGCCATTGCTACTCCCAGTTCCAGAAATCATTTTTTAATTATGTTGGGCTTAACTGACACCTCCAAATTCCCCATCTGCCAAAAACTTCACATGAGATGAATCATAGTCTAATTCCTGCAGTACCTCTAGTTAACGTAGTTGATAATAGAGTGTAATATACAATCTCTATTCCTTTGGTTGGTTTCTCACTTATCACATATTCTATTAAAGTTCAAGTGGATTTATTTTTTTTTCATTTTATATACTTAAAAACGAAGTTAAATCCCTTTGCAAATGGGATATAGTCTTAACAGCACATGTTTTCTCTTTCCAGTTGCCGCGAGTAAACCACTTAGGGGGGTAACAGTGGTTGATAACCTAACTTCCCTCTTGAAATCAGAGAGCCAGACAGAGCTGTTGACTTTGAAATGGGAGACAGGGCATGCCAGGGACCTTGACAATCAGTGGAACTTCTGTCATTGTACGTCTGGCTTGCATTTAAATTGTTGACCTGATAGCATAAGGCTGAGATTTTCGCTCACATTTTCCAGGCTGCTTCAGAACTCTCTTGCCAATGATATTGTGCGGTCCTGCTCCCTAAGCACGGAGGCAAGCAGCCAGTGTGATTCTCCACAGTGAATAACCTTCCTAACTCTCGCAGATTTGTGACCCTGCGTCTGGATGTTTGTTCAAAAGCTTACCTCATTTGTTCTGGGCATCACATCGCTAGCTCAAAACTCATGATGGATAAACACTGCTGAAAAGAGACTATTAATGGTGTCCTTCCAGCACCGTTTGACACTTGTTAATCTTTACCATTATCCATAGGAATTTTTCAAAAAAAACAGAATGTGAACTCTGCTACTATGTAAATCAAGTTAAGACAATGTGACTGTCCTTTAGGAGCTTAAAATCAATAATGGACAAGAGTGAAGAGAAAGAAGCTATTGAGTTACTGCCGCTAATGAGGTAGCTCTGTTTTTGACAGCCGTCACCACGTAGGTCCTGCCATTAGTCAAAATTTTCACAACTGACAAACCATTGCTGTGGCCTTCCAACTCACATAATCACAGACTGTCCTAAACACCCCCAAGAACTCAAGAGCCGATAGTGCTCTTGGTATCTCCTCATCACTCTCCTAGGGCCTACCAGAATGCTGAATGCAACCTGGCACTGAACTATATCTTAAATGAATGAATGGAATAAATCTAACCTCTGAATGAGTTTATGCATTTTGGCTGGTTTCCCAGGAACCCACCCACACCTACAACAATTAAATGCTCTTTGGCTAATGGCTGCGCCCAATTTAGGCCTAGGTCTTCCATCATGAACATATTTGTAATGATTTTGAGGAAGTGTTAATATTTGATTAGCACCTCTTACATGGCAGGCCTTTTTCTAGTTGTCCTAAGAATGTTCTCTATTAATCTTCACAAGGGATTAACAAAATAAGTATTATTACTCTTATTTTACAGAAATCCAGCCTTAAAGAAGTTGTCCAACGGGTGGAATGTCAAGACTGGAACCTAGATGCTCAGACTCCATTACCCACTGCTCTTACTCATGCATCACTTTGCCTCTCAGGGTGCATGGCCCAGCCTTTCCTTAGAAGGGATGGATACATTCTTGGTTACAGATGCCTACCACTTTGGCTCATTCATTCCCTGATGCTTGCACTGTGTTATCCCATATGTTGGCCACTATTAAAATTGTATATGGCTATTAAAATTAATTGAAATTGCATAAAATTCACTTCAGATGAGCTCACTAGCCACATGTGAATAGCACTACCTCATTGGATATAGAACATTTCCATCAGCATAGTTCTATCAGATCACAACAACTTAGTAGAAAAAAAACCCCTTATTTTCTAGGACTCTAAAAAATCTGAATTCTACCACCTTTTGATGAGAGACAAAAGATAATTTATAGTGAGCTTATTCTTTATTCTGGCTTCTCAATCGGCCTATTAATTAAAATGTATCTTTTGTTTATAGTCATTGTTGGCCCCCTGCTAGTCAGTGTGAGTGCTTCTCCTTGGCAGTTACAATGGAAAGGGACTTACAATAATTTGTGCCCATGCCCTTTTCTCTGCCCCTCACTTCCACTTTGAGAGTAAGCTGATAGTTTTGTGTCCAGAGAAACAAACTATTTGACTCTTTTGTAGATTAAGATCAAAATACCTAAACATCTGGCCTTAGGTCATCAGATTGACCCATATTTATCGCTCTGATCGCTAGGAGGAAAGCACCCAATGTTTCTATATTTTGATAAATATGTAAAACTGCAAACAGGCCTTTTTTTTCCTGTTTTATTTTTGTATTATTATTTTTAAAGATTTTATTTATTTATTTATTTATTTGACAGAGAGACACAGCAAGAGAGGGAACACAAGCAGCGGGATTGGGAGAGGGAGAAGCAGGCTTCCCATGGAGCAGGGAGCCCGATACGGGGCTCGACCCCAGGACCCTGGGATCATGACCTGAGCCGAAGGCAGACACTTAACGACTGAGCCACCCAGGTGCCCCTTTGTTTTATCTTTTTAATTAATCAATTTACTTTTTAACATAATGTTCAATTAGCCAGCATATAGTACATTGTTAGTTTTTGATGCAAATAGGCTTTGATACATTCTTACCATTTGGTTTTTCTTTTTCAAGAGGTCTTATTTATTAATATTATTATTTGTTTAAGAAGGCTACAAGTCAGTGTGGAGCCCAAAATGCAGATATTGAACTCACGACCCTGAGATCAAGACCTCAGCTGAGATCAAGAGTCAGATGCTTAACTGACTGAGCCACCCAGGCACCCCTTTCAGGAGGTCTTAAGAGGTTCACTAGAGGCCTTCAGATCATTTTCATTTTCCATTAAGTAAAACAAAGTTCCAATGTGAATTTTTCATCATGTATATTACACTCCAATTTCTATTTTTTAACTGAAAAGGATTGATTAAATCAGCAGGTAGCAATAAATCGTGTTTAAGACTCAGTATGACTCTGGAGTAGATTATTTTATTCCTAGGTGGTTTTTTGTTTTGTTTTGTTTTGTTTTGTTGTCTCTGGGCAAGGCTTCCTATCTGCTGCCTTTTTCAGTGGCACTCAAATGGTGCAGCTTTAACCAAGGGTTTTATTGGTCATCTCACTCCCCACCAAGGACATCTAGAGCAAAAAAAAATTCATAATGCCTCAAATGATGTTGCTTAATAAAAATTGACAGGCAGTGTTGATACAAGAGAAACAACTGGTTAGGGGTGAAGAACCTAAAGCACAAAGCTGTGCCTTGCTATAATACTGTTGGGCAGATTTTATAGGCTCGTTGTAACTTGTAGCAAAGTTAAAATAATAATGCTTTACTAGTAATAATAACTTACATATCTGGAGTGCTTTTCATCTACAGTTAGCCTAAGGCTTTTTGCATTTTATATATAGATACTGCTTCAAACACCGCTGAAATCCAGTTACCTTTGTGGTGGAACCAAACAGCCTCCCTCTGCCAGCAACATTACACAACAGTTTGCAGGAGGGAAAAATGAAGAATAATTTCTCCTGTTGAAACTCCAGGAGGAATTTCTGAGTGGGAAGAATGTAATTTCTAAGTTAGAATTGGCACTGACACCAGGACTTAACACCCCAATTCAAACAGAAAGTGGGTGTGGAAGCTTTAAAGAGCATGAGGGGTCACCGCTATAGTTTTATGCCTCAAATGATTAATTATAGCATTTATAAAAAAATGAAAGCTATTTCCCAATATGACTTCTTGCTTTTACCTGTTAGGCTTGAGAGGACCATAAGGGTTTTTTTTTTTTTTTTTTTCCTTTCTGTCTTTCTTTTTTTTAAAGGGAAAACAATTATAAAAATACACCTACACTTTAAACCATGCAGAATGGTCAACAGATGTAACAAATGTACGTTAAGCCCTGCTAGGCACTGGAGGAGTGAGATAGCTTTGTATGTAATTGACTGTTTTGTTAGTTTATGATTTTCAGAGAAGTATAAAAATTAAATGTGAAAAATGTTAATGAAAACTATTTGAAACATAGTAGATTTACGCTTTGGGATTCTCCCTGTCTAATCTTCTATAAAAAGGATTATCAAGGGAGGTTACCTATTGCAGAATAAGCATGGAAAAGAGGGGGTAGGGATGAAGAGAATATGAAAAGGCAGGAAGGATCAATTTTCACTTACTGAGAAGTAAAAAATAAACCAACAAATCATCAACAACCACCTTCATCTTACAAACTAGAGAATGACTGAAATATTCTTTTTTTCTCAGACGTTCTCTCTAATTTTCTTTCAAATTAATCCCTCTCAAGTCTTGTGAAAGGAAGAGCCTCAAAATCTATATATATTTTAGATCAAAAACTGTAAATTTGAACTGTATACAAACTGAAATCCAGTTCATAGGGGAAAGACTGGAAAAAAAATGCTTTACTTCCCACTATTCAAAGTAAGGACTTGATTTCTTAACCTCTTAGCGCAACCACATTAATTTTTGAAAAAAATACCTTGCTTTCTCACCCGATCTCCAAGATTCTTCAAGGAGCTGCAAATTCCTTTTAGAAAAGAATGGTACTTAGAGACCACAACTGAGCAGTTAGTACTCATGACAACTAGGTTGTCAGTTTTTCTGGGGCTTTGCAGTGCACAGAACTAGGTATATTTAGGTACACAGAGCTGTAGGAACAGGGTATCAGCAAAAAATATATATATTTTTTTAATGAGTCATTCTGATATTTCCATTTCAAATATAATGTTGCAGAATATTTACTTAAATTCTTTGAGTTTAGTAATTGTATCTTTCTTTCTCTTACACTGAAAATTCAGGTTTTGAACAATATCAGCATAATTATTTATCCTGCAGTGTATGTACTATAGTCTCAAATAATAAAACCAGTAATAATGAAGTTTAAAATATTTTGTAGTCCTTAGAATTTTGGCCTCAGAATACATCCAGCTAAGGTGATATAGTCAAAACTCTGTTCTAGAATGACTTGATGACATTTTTTTTTCTCTTAGTTCCTATGTCTCCTAGGCTTGATAAAGATTTACTTATTTCAGTCTAACTTTGTAGGTCTCTTTTTATTCGTGTCGATAATTTCATTTTTTCAAAATATAAAAAATCTATATTCAAAGTCAAAACTATTAAACAAAGTGTATTCAGTAATGTCTCTCTTCCATCGTCCTATTTCAACCGTTCTTATTAACTTAACGTACACTTACTATTAACTCTCACAAACATAAGCAAGTGCGCCATGTATTTTATGCCTTTGAAAATCAAAGGTAGCGGTGCTTGGATAGTTCAGGTGGTTAAGCCTTTGGCTTAACCTTTGGCTCAGGTCATGATGCCAGGGTCCTGGGATCGAGTCCTACCTCAGGCTCCCTGCTCAGCAGGAAGTGTGCTTCTCCCTCTCTCTCTGCCCCTCCCCTGCTTGTGCTCTCTCTCTTGTTCTCTCTTGCTCACCCTCTCTCTCTCAGAAATAAATAAAATCTTTAAGAAAAAAAGAAAATCAAAGATCTCATACAATCGATTTTTTGGCACTTAGCTTTCTTCGCTGTAAGGGAAACAGACATCAGTCCCCTAGATTCCCCTTGGAAAGAGGACCTTTTGCTCAGCTGCTAGAAATGATACAAGTAGATTATCTTCAGGTGTCAGCTCCTTCAGGGATGCTTCAGCCACAGAGACTGCCTTGAGCATCTTCAGTGACTGAGGAGGAAGGCAAAAAAGACCTGCCAATGTCCTAACAGAGGACGTCGAGGGATCATTTTAGCTCTAGAGCTTCTCGTGGGATCACCTAAAATTGTTTGGCTTCTCATTGTATAACTTCTCCCTCTGCTCCTGTATTCGCAGGTGTTGACCCAGGGACACTGCTATAAACATCCTGCACACTAAACACTCTATTTTGGAGTCTTCTTCCCAAAGAGGGCTGTCTGATTTAGCAAATAAAAATACGAGATGCCCAGTTAAATTTGAATTCAGATAAGCAACATATATATATATATATATATGGTAGCTATTTGGGTTATTTACTTTCCCCCCCATTACATACAATGTACAGTGAATAACCTTATGCATATATCATTCCATACTTGTACCATTGCACTTTGGGGTATATTCTCAGAAATCAGATTGCCAGATTAAGAGTAAATGCTTATGTAATTTTTTAAAATATTGTCAATTACCCCGGTAAGGGTCGTGCCAGCATGGTATGGTGGAAAAGATAGAGATCAAAATGTCAGCATTGCTTTTCTCTGGTTCAGGGGGTTATTGATCACTCTTAACTAGTGTCTTTTTTTTCTAATACATTGCATGTGTAAAATTAGTACAACTGTCTTTAAGTGTGTATATATTACTGTTTGAATTTTAAAAATGAGAAACTCTCCAAAAAAATAAAAGAAAAACATGATCAAGTTAGAAACTAATAGAGGAGTAAAAGCAGACAGAACTTGAAAGCATTATTCTCTAAAACCTGAATAGTATGGTAGAAGTAATTTCTAAAAAGTATTTGGCAAGAAATATTAGGAAATTTCAAAATGTTTGTGTATTTTAGTCTTATACCTATGCTTTAAAACCATTTCTAAGAAAATGGTCTGAAATGTGGATGATTTATATGCAAAGTTGTTCAGAGTACAAATTTTGGACACAAGTAAAATACTGTGCGGTTATAAGAATGAATGTTATTTTTAAATAATTTAACTCAAACCTGCTATCAAAATAACAATGACAACCCAAAGGAAAATTCTCTGGAATTTCATCACCCAGTCCACAATTTCCATTTGTACCAAGAAAACTTCAGTGCTGCTGCATGTATATGCAACTTGTACAAAGTTACAATAAAACAGAATTTGATAGTCTGCGTTTTACAAAACATACAATCAATACCATTTTGTTACTGCCTTGGTGTTTCCTACTTAATTCTCACTCCACTAAGATTAGCCTATTTACTGGTGGGTTTGTATCCCTCCTCACCTTTCTCTTTACTCACCTGAATTATCTGCACCAATTCACATGCAGAGAACATTTTGGTCATTGCTTATTTTTACATTATTTTAACATAAATGTGATCATTCTTTAGACATTTCTCATTAAGTGGCTTGTCTCACTGAACACCACGTCATGGACATCACTGTGGGTCACCAGATATCGTTCTAAATCACTCTTTTATTTTTTTTTTCCTAGCTGAATGATATTTCCTAAAGTGGTGAAACACACCTTATTTCAACCATTTTCCCATTTATTGGCACTCAGGGTGATCACAAGTTTTGGGGGCGGGGAGAGGTTTGTTTTTGTGTTTGTTTTGCCACTCTATGCTAAATAAACATCCTTATACATATCACTACGTAGAGTGCTTTAGATAGAAAGCATTCCCAGAAGTGGAGTTGCTAGGGCAAAGGGGATGCTGCTTTAATTTGGAATGCATATTTCCATATCACTTATTTATTTATTTATTTATTTATTTATTTATTTATTTATTTAGGAGAGAGAGAGCACTGAGCAGGGAGAAGGAGCAAGAGGGAAAGGGAGAAGCAGGCTCCCCACTGAGCAGGGAGCCTGATGCAGGGCTCGATCCCAGGACCCCAACATCATGACCTGAGCCAAAGGCAGATGCTTAACCACCCAGGGGCCCCTCCATATCACTTTTTAAAGTCTATACCAATAAACATTCCCACCAGCAATGTCTGAAAATGTCCTCCTCCCATGTACTCACCAGCACTTTATTAAATTTTTTGCCAGTCTGATGGGGTGAAAAGTAATATCTTATTGTTACTAATGAAATAAAGTGTTCTTTCATATGTTTACGGGTCTTTTGAATTTCCTCTTCTGTCAATTGTTTATTTATATTCCATGATCATTTTTCTATTGGCACACATGCCTTTTGCTCATATAATCAAAGGTATTTTATACTATTTTGGCTAATATTCTTTTTCTGTCATATGTGTTACAACATTTTCCTCCAGTTTATCCTGTGTCTTTTGACTTGGTTTTTGGTGTACTTTAACATGCAAAAATACCTTTATGGATTTATAGGGTTTTTTTTATGGCCCTGAGTTTTCTGTCTTGCTTAAATTACTTTACTTCATCCTGAAGTTATAAAAATATTTTCCTAAATTTTCTTATTGGGTTTTTGATTTTTTTTAAAGATTTTATTTATTTATTTGTCAGAGAGAGAGAGAGAGAGAGCACAAGCAGGGGTAGCAGCAGAGAGAGGGAGAAGTGGACTCCCTGCTGAGTGAGGAGCCCGGCACGGGACTTGATCCCAGGACCCTGGGATCATGACCTGAGCTAAAAGCAGACGTTTAACCAACTGAGCCACCCAGGTTTTTGATTTTTTTAAGAAAGCATTTAACCTTTTGATCCATCTGGAATTTATTTCTGTTTATTGGGTGAGGTGGGGATCCAAGACCACTGTTTATCCAGATGGATAGCCAGTTGTGAAAGCACATTTAATAAGTAAGCCACTCTTTTTCTACTGAATCAAAGTACCATCTTCAATTTTTTTTAATTTTCAAAGTATACTCAAGCGTATTTTCCCACAGATACATTTGTTCTAATACTAATCCCTTAATATTTTGAGTATACTAAATTATAGTATATTTTAATTTCTAGAAATGAATCACCTCATGCAATTTTTAATATAACTTCTAGGTATTTTGAACATTTAGTCTTCCACATGGATATATAGAGTATTTCACCTTTTCCCTTCACTCTTTTCAAAAATACTTTAAAGGAACTTCTAGACTTCTAATTGAGATTGTAATTTACTAATGCATTAAGTTTTGGATGCTTGACATTTTTATGATACATCTTGCTATCCAAGAATGACATGCCTTTGCTTTCTTGTTGTCTAGTTTTGTGTTTTCAACAAGATTGGATAAGAATATTAATTCGGTTATTAGAATGATATCTGTAAAGATTTTAAATAGCACTTAATAACATTTACTATTAAACCAAAAACAAACAAACAAAAATTACATGGAAAGCCTGATGCCAAAGAAGTTGAAATCCACAGAAAAAGATGCACAGAAATATTCTAAAACATTAACAATCTGGCTTGTCTGAGGAAAAATTCGTAGATGATCATTATCTACCATGCATAATTTTCTGTAGCTTCCAAACTTTTAATAGTGGGTTGGACCAAGAACATGTTTCTGGATGAAAAAAAGCATATAAACTCTTTTCTTTTGCCTCCTGAAAGAGGTAGTGAGGTAGGAATCCTAGAATCAATAGTGAAAAATAAGTGGCACCTCTTGCCGTGTGCCAAAGTCCCATTTTGTCACAGAAGGACCTATAAAAATCCCTCTATGACAAGGTGTCTGATGGATTCAGTCAAATTACATAGCACCATTATATGTGTAGAACATTTCTTTCCTTATAAAACAGACACTCTAAAATAAGCACACCAGTTTAGTCTTCCAACATAAGCATTATGTTGGAGTTCATGAGAAGTGATAGCAATTAGTGTATAGGGCATTTATAACTTCATTCCAACGTATAATAAATGCTTCATGTAGAAATTTTGAAGGCGCTTTACCTGAAATCACCAACTAGTCAAAGAATGAACTGGAGACAATGCCTAGTTAACTCAAAAAAACTTCCTGTGAATTCTCTAGAAAGTATTTTGATGAAGGCTAAATTGCCAATTGAAAATTGTTACCCCTGAACAAACACTATCAACATGTTCTTTGTTGTCTCATCTTCCAATATCATCTTTTGATTCTTTTGAAGTATGAAAATGAAAGACTGAAACATTAGGTACTCAATAAATGCAGGTTAAAATTTTCCACTATGAAAATGTCTCCTTAAGTCAGCACTTTTTTTACCTTCTCTTCTTGGAAATCATGTAAGAGCAACATGAAGACAGGGGGGTGAATTGTCTGCAAACTCCATTTACAGTGAAGCTAAGATGTATAGATGATCTGCCAAAGCCAGCTTAGACTGGGAAAAGGTGAGGAGAATTAAAAACAAAAACAAAAACAAAAACAAAAACAAAAAAACGGCACTGAGAGGACCTGGCAAAAGTAGCTATCAGCAAGAGTTAACAATAATACATTTCCTGAAGAGGAGAGCCTCACCCTGTGGTGAAAAAAATTCATATCGTGTATGAGCAGCAAGTGGGCAGAAAATGAAGTAGACAGGGCTGGCAATAGAACAACTCTGACCTGGTTTGGTTCAGAGAAGTAGGTGAGGTGGGCCTCTATAAATAATCACATGGATGCACTATGTTTTTAGGAAGAGCATATATGCATATTTGTCTCTGTGGTAACAGAGGAGAGAGCTTTCTGGTTGTGAACCTGGAGGTCATCCCAAGCTCTTCCCCATCCTGAACTCTCCACACCACAGCAAATCTCCTGCAAATAACCACTCAATCCATTAGGAGTGGTAAGAAAAATTCTAGAACGGTATCAACACAAATGTGTAACATGAAATCTGTGGCAAAGAACAGCAAATGGTTCAAGACGTAAAAATACATTTTCCATAAAATATTTCCAGGAAGAAGAAAATAATTCCAACCAAAAACATCATTGAGTGTTCTGAAAATGTGAGGTAGTACTCACTTCTAAGAAGACCATAAAGAAAAATGCAAGAATCCCTCATGAATGCAAGAACATTATCAAAGTATAAATGCAAGAATATAGGGGAAACTCTGAGATATACAAAAAAGGATATAAAAATGGGAGACACTGAGATATAAAAAAAGGATATAAAATGTGGTGTGCGTGGATGGTACTTAGAAGTAGAATATAAAAACAAAAAATTGGGAGGGACTTTTGCTTATGGCAAGATGAAGTAGATGTGCCTTTCACTATTCCTCTAATTACAACTAAAAACTCTGGACATAATATATATGTAATATATGTAGATATCGACAAACTGATTCTAATGTTTATAAGAAAAGACAAAGACCTAGAAAAACCAATACAATGCTGAAGAACAACAAAGCTAGAGGACTTACACTATCCTATTTCAAGAGCTGATATAAAGCTGCAATGATCAAGACAGTATGGTGTTGGTGAACGAACAGATACATAGATCAATGGAATAGAAAAGAGTCCAGAACTAGACCCACACAGGTATAGTCAGTTATTTGACGGAAGTGCAAAGGCACTTCAATGGAGAAAGGGTACTGTTTTCAACAAATGGTACTAGAAAAGTGGAGGTCCATATGCAAAAAAAACCCCATCCAACCAACCAAACAAAAACAATAATAATAATGATAATAAAGCTAGATACAGACCTTAACTTTACACAAAAATTAACTGAAAATGTATCATACACCTAAATGTAAAATGCAGAAACTATAAGACTTTTAGAAGAAAACATTAAAGAATATCTGTGTGCCCTTGGGCTTGGTAATAAGGTTTTAGATGGAACACCAAAAGCATAAACCATGAGGAAAAATTTTGATAAAATAGACTTCCTTCTTATTAAAATTAAAAACTTCTGGGGCGCCTGGGTGGCTCAGTCGTTAAGTGTCTGCCTTCGGCTCAGGTCATGGTCCCAGGGTCCTGGGATCGAGCCCCATATCGGGCTCCCTGCTCAGTGGGAAGCCTGCTTCTCCCTCTCCCACTCCCCCTGCTTTTGTTCCCTCTCTCGCTGTGTCTCTCTCTGTCAAATAAATAAATAAAATCTTTAAAAAAATTAAATTAAATTAAATTAAATTAAATTAAATTAAAAACTTCTGCTCTGCAAAAGATACTGTTAAAATTAGAACATAAGTGAAGTCTGTGAGAAATGCTTGCAGAAAATATGATAAAGAACTTGTATTCAAAATATACAACAAACTCTTAAAATTTAACAATAAGAAACAACTCAACTTAAAAGTGGACAAAATCATGGAACACACACCTCGCTAAAGCAGACATACGGATGGCAAATGAGAATATGAAAAAGTACTCAACATCATTTGTCATTAGGGAAATGCAAATTAAAAGACTGATATGAAACATATATTTGGCTTAAATTGACAATACCAATTGCTGGTGAAGATGTGGAATGACAGGGACTCTATCTCATTACTGGTGGGAATACAAAAATGATAGAGTCACTTTGAAAGACAGCTTGGCAGTTTCTTATAAACTAAAACAGTCTTAACATAGGATCCAGTGATTGTGCTCCTAGGTATTTACCTAACTGATTTGAAAAGTTATGGCCTCACAAAAACTTGCACATGAATATTTATGGCAGATTTATTCATAACAGCCCATTGGTGGAAGCAACCAAAATGTCCTTCAACAGTTGAATGAAGGAACGAACTGTGGTATATCCATACTATAGAATATTATTCTGTGATTTACAAAAATGAGCTACTAGGGCAACAAAAAGGGCTTGGACGAATCTTAAGTATATGCTGTTTAATGAACAAAGCCAATATGAAAAGTCTACATAAGTCATGACTGCAATTTTAAAACATTAAAGATAAAAACATTAAAAAGATCAGGGCTTGTGTTACAAGGTAGAGGATGGGGGCAACCGGGTGGCCCAGTCCACTGAGCATCTGACTCTTGATTTTGGCTCAGGTAATGATCTCAAGGTCATGAGATGGAGTCACCCTGTTGGGCTCCGCGTTGAGCAGGGGAGTCTGATGGAGATTCTCTTTCTCCGTCTGCCCCTCCCACTGATTGTGCATGCTCTAAATAAATAAGTAAATAAATAAATATCTTTAAAAAAAAAGAAGAAAGAAGGTGGAAGAGGGACAGTAAACTATCCTACAGACTGAGAAGGCACTTTGAGACTAGGAAAATGAAGCAAGCCACTCCATACTGTTTACAGTTTTATTCCCGCTAACTTACTGGCCAGATCAGGCAGACAAGTGATCCAGGCACAGCACAGGTATTCTCCCCGCCCATGAGGTCCTCAAGCCACAGGTTTTATAGAGCAAGGGGCATGGGGATGAGGTCAAAATGTGGTTATCTAAAGGGATGCCACTTGTGAGTGAGTTTGATCTCTGCTAGATATTTAAAGCAGAGCCTTCTCTCTGCCATTTTAGGGAAGATCAGAACAAGTCTTCCCTCATTCCCACCTGGGCATACATTAACCTCCCAGGGGCCTGGAACATGCAGCCCCAAGGGCAGTCACTGAACTAGCCTGAATAAGACAGAGGGCCAAAGACAGAGTCAGCATCATCAGCACTCCTACAGCTTGCTAGGTTTTCAACGGGAAGCAGAGTGGATTGCAAAGGCACAGGGGATTTTTAGGTGGTAAAACTATTGTGTAACATAGTGTAATGGTGGATATATGACACAGTGTGTTTTTTAGAATACATAGAATTTTACAACGCAAAGAATGAACCTCATTTTTGCAAATAAAAAAAACATTTAGGAGGTCAGTAAATTACAGAATAAAATGAAGAGTGTGACAAAACAATCTGAGTGCGCTGCCAACGTATACAACTCACTGAAGGGGTTGGGGAAAGGAACTGATCTAGGTAAGCAGAAATGTGTGGACTCTTTAAGATGAAAGACAAGAGAACCCATATATAAATCCTATACTCTGGTTGATAAAGTTATTTTCTACACTGGTACTGGTTAACAATTCTGATACCTTCAAAATGTTTGCTGGAAATAACAATAAGGTAAATGGATGGCAAATGATGGGAGTCAGGTTTCCTGCTGTTAGAAGGAGATTTTAGACATAAGGAAGGGGGAGGAAGCTCTAATCATATATGTGATAATGAATTAGAATTGGACACAGTGTGAATTCATGTTTAATCTAATAGGGATACGGATACTTATATGTATAAATATTTTGAGATATGTGTACATACAGGCATTAGTCTACACATATGTATTTCCTTGGTTTGTAAGTTGAAAGGACCTAGAAACCATACCTCAGTACCAATGAGCACATGTACCTCCCAGATCTTGGTTTCTTTTCTTTTTTTTTTTTTTAATTTTTTTAAATTTATTTGACAGAGAGAGAGAGCAAGAGAGGGAACACAAGCAGGGGGAGTGGGAGAGAGAGAAGCAGGCTTCCCACTGAGCAGGGAGCCCGATGCGGGGCTCGATCCCAGGACCCTGGGATCATGACCTGAGCCAAAGGCAGACACCTAACGACTGAGCCACCCAGGCACCCCCAGATCTTGGTTTCTAATACTGTCCTCCATTGCAAGAACCAGGGACCTTTGGAGAAATAGCTGATTCTAGAACTCAGGTGGGAAACATACAACATGAGCCCAGAGCATCTCCTACTAAGAAAGGAAAAGAGATGGGCAGAGCAAGATGGCGGAGGAGTAGGAGACCTGGATTTCGTCTGGTCTCAGGAATTCCAGCTAAATAGGGATCAAACCATTCTGAACACCTATGAACTCAGCAGGAGATCGAAGATAAGAAGAGTAACAACACTCTGAACAGAAAAGCGACCACTTTCTGGAAGGTAGGACGTGAGGAGAAGTGAATCCGAGGCGATATTCGGGAGGATAGACGGTGGGGGAGGGGGCCTCCATCGGCCACTTCTGGCAAGTGATAGAGCCGCGGAGCACAAAATCGGAACTTTTAGAAGTCGGCTCCGCTAAGGGACGTCACTCCAGTGGCCAAGCGGGGGGTGGAAACCTCGCGGGACAGTGTGGTCTCAGGACCCTCGGGGTCACAGAAAGACCAGGGGTGCCTGAGTGCGGCAGAACTCCCAGGTATCGGAGCGGGGAAGCCGGCTGCAGAGACAGATCAAGGCGCGGCCTCTCAGCTCAGGGTGGCCATAAACTGTGATCCGGGGACCAGTCGGGCCACTGCTCCTCCGGCAGGGACCCAACAAGCGGCAGATCCGGGGAGACTCCCCTTCCTCCCCCGGGGGGAGCGGCACGGGTGCACACCGCAGGGATCTGCTGGGTTTGGAGACTCCACACGGGGTCGGGTGCCAGAGATAGAAACGCTCGGTCACAGGCCGGTGAGCACGCAGTGCGGCCGGAGACCGGGGACACGGGAGTGACTGCTTTTCTCTGGGGGCGCACTGAGGAGCGGGGCCCCGAGTTCTCAGCTCCTCCGGGCGGAGATTGGGAGGCCACCATTTTCCCCCTGGTCCTCCAAAGCTGTACCGAGAGCTTGAAGGGAACAAAAGCTCCTGAGAGCAAACCGGAGCATCTTGCTTAGCCCGGACTCACAAGGGCGGGGCAATTCCGCCTCCGGCAAAGACATTTGGGAACCACGGCAACAGGCCCCTCCCCCAGAAGATCAGCATGAACAGCCAGCAAGCCAAGACCAAGTTTACGGATCAAGGAGAACGGGAGAACTCCAGCGCTAGGGGAATACTGCACATAGAATTCATGGCTTTTTTACCATAATTCATTAGTTTTTCAAAGTTAATTTTTTTAACTGTTTTTTTTGAATTTTTCTTTTTCCCTTTTTCAAACAACATCTTATCATAAATTCCTTTTTTAAAAAAAACGTTTTTTATTTTTCATTTTTAGAGTCATATTTTTATCCCTTCATAGTAGTTACCCTTATTTTTGGCATATATATATATATATATATATATATAAGTTGTTCTCTCTTTAAAATTTTGAGATACAATGTCTTCTAACAGATCAAAATATACCCTAAATCACTAGTGTATGGCGTTGTTCAATTCTCCTGCCTGATCACATTCTCTCCATTTTTTTTTCTTTTTCTTTTTAAATCTTCTTCTTTTTAAAAACAACTTCTTATTTTATCAATTTCTTTTATAAAATCTTTTATAATTTTCATCTTTACAGTCATCTGCCATCCCTTCATTGTATCAACCCTTATTTTGGACATATATAAGTCTTTCTTCCTTTAAAATTTTAGTAGGCACTTTCTTCTAACAGACCAAAATATGCCCAAAAGCTAGTGTGTGGCACTGATCTATGCACTAACCTGATCATATTTGATCATATTATATATTTTTTGTTTTGTTCTGTTTTTGTTTGTTTTTACCTTTTTCTTTTTCTTTTTTTTTTTTCTCTTCTTTCTTTCCCTTTCTTGTCCCCTGGTTTCAGGTCTTTTCTGATTTGTATAGAGTATATTTGCTGGAGACGTTGTTAACCTGTTAGCATTCTGTTCTCTCATTCATCTGTTCTCCTCTGGTCAAAATGACAAGATGAAAAAAATCACCTCAGCAAAAAGAACAAGAGGTCGTACCGTCTGCCAGGGACCTACTCAATACTGACATTAGTATGATGTCAGACATAGAGTTCAGAATCATGACTTTAAAGATAATAGATGGGCTTGAAAAAAGAGTGGAAGTTATTAGAGAAACCCTTTCTGGAGAAATAAAAGAAGTAAAATCTAACCAAGTCAAAATCAAAAAGGCTATTAATGAGGTGCAATCAAAAATGGGGGCACTAACTGCTAGGATAAATGAGGCAGAAGAGAGATTCAGCAATATAGAAGACCAAATGATGGAAAATAAAGAGGCTGAGAAAAAGAGAGATAAACAACTACAGGATCACAAGGGCAGCATTCGAGAGATAAGCGATACGATAAGACGAAACAACATTAGAATAATTGGGATCCCAGAAGAAGAAGAAAGAGAGAGAGGGGCAGAAGGAATATTGGAGCAAATTATAGCAGAGAACTTCCCTAATGTGGGGAAGGAAACAGGCATCAAAATCCAGGAGGCACAGAGAACCCCTCTCAAAATCAATAAAAATAGGTCAACACCCCAACATCTAATAGTAAAACTTACGAGTCTCAGAGACAAAGAGAAAATCCTGAAAGCAGCTCGGGAGAAGAGATATGTAACCTACAATGGTAGAAACATTAGATTGGCAACAGACCTATCCACAGAGACCTGGCAGGCCAGAAAGGACTGGCATGATCTCTTCAGAGCACTAAATGAGAAAAATATGCAGCCAAGAATACTATATCCAGCTAGGCTATCATTGAAAATAGAAGGAGGGATAAAAAGCTTCCAGGACAAACAAAAACTAAAGGAATCTGCAATCACAAAACCAGCCCTACAAGAAATATTGAAAGAGGTCCTCTAAGCAAAGAGAGAGCCTAAAAGCAGCATAGATCAGAAAGGAACACAGACAATATACAGTCACAGTCACCTTACAGGCAATACAATGGCACTAAATTCATACCTTTCAATAGTTACCCTGAATGTAAATGGGCTAAATGCCCCAATCAAAAGACACAGACTATCAGATTGGATTAAAAAACAAGACCCATCAATATGCTGTCTGCAAGATACTCATTTTAGACCCAAAGACACCCCCAGATTGAAAGTGACGGGGTGGAAAACCATTTACCATGCTAATGGACACCAAAAGAAAGCTGAGGTGGCAATCCTTTTATCAGACAAATTAGATTTTAAAACAAAGACTGTAATAAGAGATGAAGAAGGACACTATATCCTACTTAAAGGGTCTATCCAACAAGAAGATCTAACAATTGTAAATATCTATGCCCCTAACGTGGGAGCAGCCAGTTATATAAGGCAATTAATAACAAAAGCAAAGAAACACATCGACAACAATACAATAATAGTGGGGGACTTTAACACCACCCTGACTGAAATGGACAGATCATCTAAGCAAAAGATCAACAAGGAAATAAAGACTTTAAATGAAACACTGGACCAAATGGACTTTACAGACATATTCAGAACCTTCCATCCCACACCAACGGAATACACGTTCTTCTCTAGTGCCCATGGAATATTCTCCAGAATTGATCACATCCTAGGTCACAAATCAGGTCTCAACCGGTACCAAAAGATTGGGATTATTCCCTGCACATTTTCAGACCACAATGCTTTGAAACTAGAACTCAATCACAAGAGGAAAGTCGGAAAGAACTCAAATACATGGAGGCTAAAGAGCATCCTACTAAAGAATGAATGGATCAACCAGGAAATTAAAGAAGAATTAAAAAAATTCATGGAAACCAATGAAAATGAAAACACAACTGTTCAAAATCTTTGGGATAGCAAAGGCAGTCCTGAGAGGAAAGTAAATAGCAATACAAGCCTTTCTCAAGAAACAAGAAAGGTCTCAAATACACAACCTAACCCTACACCTAAAGGAGCTGGAGAAAGAACAGCAAATAAAGCCTAAACCCAGCAGGAGAAGAGAAATCATAAAGATCAGAGCAGAAATCAATGAACTAGAAACCAAAAGAATAGTAGAACAGATCAACGAAACTAGGAGCTGGTTCTTTGAAAGAATTAACAAGATTGATAAACCCCTGGCCAGACTGATCAAAAAGAAAAGAGAAATGACCCAAATCAACAAAATCATGAATGAAAGAGGAGAGATCACAACCAACACCCAAGAAATACAAACAATTATAAGAACACATTATGAGCAACTCTATGCCAGCAAATTAGATAACCTGGAAGAAATGGGTGCATTCCTAGAGATGTATCAACTACCAAAACTGAACCAGGAAGAAATGGAAAACCTGAACAGACCTATAACCACTAAGGAAATTGAAGCAGTCATCAAAAATCTCCCAACAAACAAAAGCTCAGGGCCAGATGGCTTCCCAGGGGAATTCTATCAGACATTTAAAGAAGAATTAATACCTATTCTCCTGAAACTGTTCCAAAAAATAGAAATGGAAGGAAAACTTCCAAACTCATTTTATGAGGCCACCATTACCTTGATCCCCAAACCAGACAAAGACCCCATCAAAAAGGAGAATTACAGACCAATATCCTTGATGAACATGGATGCAAAAATTCTCACCAAAATACTAGCCAATAGGATCCAACAGTACATTAAAAGGATTATTCACCACGACCAAGTGGGATTTATCCCTGGGCTGCAAGGCTGGTTCAACATCTGCAAATCAATCAACGTGATACAATACATTAACAAAAGAAAGAACAAGAATCATATGATCCTCTCAATAGATGCAGAAAAAGCATTTGACACAGTACAGCATCCTTTCCTGAGGAAAACTCTTCAGAGTGTAGGGATAGAGGGTACATACCTCAATATCATAAAAGCCATCTATGAAAAACCTCCAGTGAATGTCATTCTCAATGGGGAAAAGCTGAGAGCTTTTCCCCTAAGGTCAGGAACACGGCAGGGATGTCCACTCTCACCACTGCTATTCAACCTAGTATTAGAAGTCCTAGCCACAGCAATCAGACAACAAAAAGAAATCAAAGGCATCCAAATCGGCAAAGAGGAAGTCAAACTCTCACTCTTTGCAGATGATATGATACTGTATGTGGAAAACCCAAAAGACTCCACCCCAAAACTGCTAGAACTCATACAGGAATTCAGTAAAGTAGCAGGATATAAAATCAATGCACAGAAATCAGTGGCATTCCTATACACCAACAACAAGACAGAAGAGAGACAAATCAAGGAGACGATCCCATTTACAATTGCACCCAAAACCATAAGATACCTAGGAATAAATTTAACCAAAGAGGCAAAGGATCTGTACTCAGAAAACTATAAAATACTCATGAAAGAAATTGAAGAAGACACAAAGAAATGGAAAAACGTTCCATGCTCATGGATTGGAAGAACCAACATTGTGAAGATGTCAATGCTACCTAGAGCAATCTACACATTCAGTGCAATCCCCATCCAAATACCATCCACCTTTTTCAAAGAAATGGAACAAATAATCCTAAAATTTGTATGGAACCAGAAGAGACCCCGAATAGCCAGAGGAATCTTGAAAAAGAAAAGCAAAGCTGGCGGCATCACAATTCCGGACTTCCAGCTCTATTACAAAGCTGTCATCATCAAGACAGTATGGTACTGGCACAAAAACAGACACACAGATCAATGGAACAGAATCGAGAGCCCAGAAATGGACCCTCAACTCTATGGTCAACTCATCTTTGACAAAGCAGGAAAGAATGTCCAGTGGACAAAAGACAGTCTCTTCAACAAATGGTGTTGGGAAAATTGGACAGCCACATGCAGAAGAATGAAACTGGACCATTTCCTTACACCACACACAAAAATAGTCTCCAAATGTTTGAAAGACCTAAACGTGAGACAGGAGTCCATCAAAATCCTAAAGGAGAACACAGGCAGCAACCTCTTCCACCTCAGCCACAGCAACTTCTTCCTAGAAACATCTCCAAAGGCAAGGGAAGCCAGGGCAAAAATGAACTATTGGGATTTCATCAAGATAAAAAGCTTTTGCACAGCAAAAGAAACAGTCAA
Organism: Zalophus californianus; assembly: GCF_009762305.2. Lineage (NCBI taxonomy): Eukaryota > Metazoa > Chordata > Mammalia > Carnivora > Otariidae > Zalophus > Zalophus californianus. The sequence continues at coordinate 37,504,816 of NC_045595.1, read as the reverse complement.
CAAAACCAAAAGACAACCGACAGATGGCAGAAAATATTTGCCAATGACATCAGATAAAGGGCTAGTCTCCAAAATCTATAAAGAACTTATCAAACTCAACACCCAAAAAACAAATAATCCAATGAAGAAATGGGCAGAAGACATGAACAGACATTTTTCCAAAGAAGACATCCAAATGGCCAACAGACACATGAAAAATGCTCAACATTGCTCGGCATCAGGGAAATCCAAATCAAAACTTCAATGAGATATCACCTCACACCCGTCAGAATGGCTAAAATTAACAAGTCAGGAAACGACAGATGTTGGCAGGGATGCGGAGAAAGGGGAACCCTCCTACACTGTTGGTGGGAATGCAAGCTGGTGCAACCCCACTGGAAAACAGTATGGAGGTTCCTCAAACAGTTGAAAATAGAGCTACCATATGATCCAGCAATTGCACTACTGGGTATTTACCACAAAGATACAAATGTAGGGATCCGAAGGCATATGTGCACCCCAATGTTTATAGCAGCAATGTCCACAATAGCCAAACTGTGGAAAGAGCCAAGATGTCCATCGACAGATGAATGGATAAAGAAGATGTGGTATATATATACACAATGGAATATTATGCAGCCATCAAAAGGAATGAGATCTTGCCATTTGCAACAACGTGGATGGAACTGGAAGGTGTTATGCTGAGTGAAATAAGTCAATCAGAGAAAGACATGTATCATATGACCTCACTGATATGAGCAATTCTTAATCTCAGGAAACAAACTGAGGGTTGCTGGAGTGGTGGTGGGTGGGAGGGATCGGGTGGCTGGGTGATAGACATTGGGGAGGGTATGTGCTATGGTGAGCACTGTGAATTGTACAGGACTGAAGAATCACAGATCTGTACTTCTGAAACAAATAATACAATATATGTTAAGAAAAAAAAAGAAGAAGATAGCAGGAGGGGAAGAATGAAGGAGAGTAAGTTGGAGGGGGAGATGAACCATTAGAGACGATGGACTCTGAAAAACAAACTGTGGGTTCTAGAGGGGAGGGGGGTGGGGGGATGGGTTAGCCTGGTGATGGGTATTAAAGAGGGCACATTCTGCGTGGAGCACTGGGTGTTATGCACAAACAATGAATCATGGAACACTACATCAAAAACTAATGATGTAATGTATGGTGATTAACATAACAATAAAAAATTATTAAAAAAATTTAAAAAAAGAAAGGAAAAGAAATGAAAAGCAGGAAGAAAGAAAGAAAGAGAGAGAGAGAGAGAAAGGAAGAAAGAAAGAAAAAAGAAACGAAAAATGCAATTACCATAAGGTGCAGCAATTGCACTCCTGGGCATTTATCCTGGAAAAGTGGATACAAAATGCTTTTAGTAGCTTTTTTTCTTTAGTTTTTTTTTTTTTTTTTTACTCTCAGTATAGTTGACACACAATGTTATGTTAGTTTCAGGTGTACAACACAGTGATTTAATTTCTCTATATGTTATGCTACGCTCACCACAAGTGTAGCCACCATCTGTCATCATACAACCCTATTACAATACCACTGACTATATTCCCTATGCTGTATCCTTTATTCCCATGATTTATTCATTCCATAATTGGAAGCCTATACCTCCCACTCTCCTTCACCCATTTTGCCCATTCCTCTACTCCCCCTTTCCTCTGGCAACCATCAGTTTGTTCTCTGTATTTATAGGTTTGATTCTGCTTTTTGTTTGTTTATTCATTTGTTTTGTTTTTAGATTCCACATGTGAGTGAAATCATATGGTATTTATCTTTCTCTGTCTGACTTATTTCACTTAGTATAATGCCTTCTAGTTTCATCCATGTTGTCGTAAATAGCAAGATCTCATCCTTTTTGTGCCTGTGTGATATTCCATTGCATATGTACACCACATCTTCCTTATCCATTTATCTATCAATGGACACTTGGGTGCCTCCACATCTCAGTTATTGTAAGTAATGCTTAGTGCCTTTAGTTTTAATAGCCAAAAACTGGAAACACCTCAGATGTCCTTTAGCAGGCTGATGATTAAGTAAACTACAGTAAGTCTGTATCCTTGCATCTGGTTCAGCAATAAAGAGGAAGAAACTACTGATACATGCAACATTTTACAGGGATCTCCAGAGAATAAAGCTGAGTCAAAAAATCCAATCTTGAGGTGCATGGGTAGTTCAGTCGGTTGAGCATCTGACTCTTGATTTCAGCTCAGGTCATGATCTCAGGGTCATGAGATGGAGCCCTGCATTGTGCTCTGCACACAGTGTGGAGCCTACTTAATGCTCTGCACTCAGTGTGGAGCCTTGTTGAGATTCTCTCCCTCCCTCTCCCTCTGGCCCTCCCCCTGTTCATGTGCACGCACACACTCTCTCTTTCTCGCTCTGAGAAAAACCAATCATAATAGTTTACATACGGTATAATTTCATTTCTGTAATATTCTAGAAGTGACAAAATTATAGAGAACAATAGGAGATTAGTGATTGCCAGGGTTAAGGTTGGTAGGGGGGATTAGATGTCAAGAATGAAGTGAGTATGGCTATAAAAGTTCAATGTGAAGGATTTTTTGTGGTGATGGAAACTTCCCATATCTTTTTTTTAAGTTTATTCCTAGGTACTTTATTCTTTTAAAATATTTTTTATTATTAACCTATAATGTATTCTTTGTTTCAGGGGTACAGGTCTGTGATTCATCGGTCTTACACAATACACAGTGCTCACCACAACACATACCCTCCCCAATGTCTATCACCCAGCCACCCTATGCCCCTACCCCCCTCCACTCTAGCAACCCTCAGTTTGTTTCCTGAGATTAAGAGTCTCTTATAGTTTGTCTCCCTCTCTGGTTTCATCTTGTTTCTTTTTTTCCTCTTGAAACTTCCTATATCTTAATTGTATTCAAGTTAATATTCTAGGTGTGGTATTGTGTGGTATTATAGTATGGTATTGTATTGTATTATAGTCTATATATGAATCTACAACTATTTCAAAATGAAAAGTTTAATACAAAATGAGTTTTAACACAAACATCCAAATTACAAGAGCAATGAGCAAAAAATTGCAAAGAACACAGGAATACTCACCGTGGAAAACATGGCAGAAGATAGAGACACTAGAGAGGAAAACACAAACAAAATAAGAAAAAAGGAAGTTTACATTAGAAAAATAATAGCTACAGAATGTAGGAAAAGGAGATGTGACATCTGTATTATTAGAGTCCTCAAGAGAAGATCAGAGCAATGGAAAATTAATATATTTAAAGATTTGATACAAGAAAAAATGTCCCAGACAGAATAAGACTTGAGTCTCCTTAAAAGAAGATATACCATGAACCATAGATAAATGACCAGAAACAGTCAACATCAAGACCCATCTTTGTAAATTTTTTGAATCTTAAAGATAGACTTTTGAAAAAGGAGTTTTGTTGGGGAGTAAGACAAAAAGGTCAAGCCACTTGTTAAAAGGGAAAGAAATGAAGTTGGCCTCCAAATGTCTTCACAATGACATTTTTAACATCAGAAAAGAGTCGAGCAACATCTACAAGATAAGAAAGTAAAGGATGATCCAAAGATTTTATACGCTTCCATGCTATCTTTCAAGAATAATACTATTAAAATACACACGCAGGCACACACAGTTTTGAACACTGAAGAATTCGTATGATTTTTCCCATAAGCCCTTCTTGATAAAACTACCCGAGGACAAACTTCTTCTAACAAAGGGATAGTTGGGGAAACTATGATGAGAAGACACTAGTGGGCATTGAATAGTTTTAACTGTAAAAATACAATGGAAACGAAGGGGCACCTGGGTGGCTCAGTCGGTTAAGCAGCTGACTCTTGGTTTCAGCTCAGGTCACGATCTCAGTGTTGTGAGATTGAGCCCTGCATTGGGCTCCATGCTCAGCATGAATCTGCTTGAGATTCTCTTCCTCTCCCTCTGACCCCTCCCTGCCCCACTCTCTCTCTCTTAATAAATATAAATAAATAAATCTTTAAAAAATGGAAAAGAATACTGAAATGAATCATAAATGTTATATGCTCTGCAAGGTAGGAATGGTGTATGAGGGAGGGAAAAAAAGGGAGGGTTGAGATACCAACAGACAGGATCTCAAGAAAATGAAAAGTATTTATACATTTTTTAAAAAACTCATAGCAAACTAAATAGAAAAAAATCCTAGAAATATATATGCAGCTCCTAGTATATTACATGGTCCATGTAAAACAATAAGAAAATATTAAAATTTCAAAAAATATATGGGAACAGGTCACAAATTCCTCTCTCTTGCTCTCTCTCTCTCTCTCTCTCTCTCTCTCTCACACACACACACACACACACACAAAATGCAATAATGCTATTTAAAAATATCAGCTTTTAAAAATGATAAAATTACACATGCTAATCAGGGTCAATGAAATGGACACTCACAAACAGTGCTGGCGGCACTGCAAATTAAACTGAATTTGAAAAGCAATGTATCAAATACACACACACACACATCTTGTACTAAGACCTTCAAATGTTTTTACAAAAAGAATGTTCATACACACTGACCCAGTAACTCCTCTTCTGGGCATCTATAAAAAGGTAATTCTGAGCTTAGAAAAGGGCATACAACAATGCTATAATTTAATGAATACTAACTGTGTGCCATTCATTCTATTGAGTTTTACATGCACTAAATATTTTAATCCTTGTACCTCTTTGGTACTATAGTAGGTACTATAAGAAGATACATCACAATAGAAATGCTTATGAAATAATGTAAGACACAAAGCAGGTATATATCAAACATATACAGATATATACTATGATTGCTACAACATAAAAACATCTAACACAGGACCATGTGGTATTAAAACTCCAAAATGTGTTTACCGAAAATTTTGCAGGATTTTCCTTATAAAACTTGGTAATGTCTTTCAAAAGGTAGTTAAAGAAATAAGTAGGGGGTGGGGTGCCTGGGTGGCTTCAGTCAGTTAAACATTCAGACTCTTGGTTTTGGCTCAGGTCTTGATCTCACGGGTCATGAGATCGAGCCCCAAGTAGCGCTCCATGCTCAGTGGGGAGTCTGCTTGAGATTCTTTCCCTCTGCCCCTCCCCCACCCTCTCTTTCAAATAAATAAATCTTAAAAAAAAAAGAAATAATTTGGTGGAGGAAATGAAGGAACAGAGAGAGGGAGGTTGAGGCAGGGAGAGGTGCATACAGCCTGAGTAAATGCTACTAATTTGGGAAAACATACCTAAGGACTTCTATAGGTTTCTTCTAATTATTGTTCTAAAGCAGAGGTAGCAAACCAGCATCAATATCACCACGTGGCCTGCTAGGTAATTTTTGTTGGCATTTTGCAACTAACATAGGCTCTCCTTTTCTTTCTTTTCTACTCTTCTTTTCCTTTCAATGTATTATTTCATTCTGTCGTGCCTTTGTCCCCACTGCAGTCTATACTTAAGCCCATACATCTGGTAGATCCCTGTGTCAGAATTACCTGGAGTGCAGTGACATCCACAGAGAGACCTAGACATCTACCCCAGACCTAGAGGTATCGGTATCATTGGAGATGGTCCAGGAATCTGCATCTATCCTGTTTCCTGGGTGATTACTGCTCACACTACATTCTGAGAACCACAGTTGAAGTCAACACAGAGCACTTGCTACTTAAATACCCATTGGAAGAAAGACATTAAGGATAGACAGAACAGATCTTTCCTGGGTCTCTGAAATTCCACAGAACAGGATTGCATATTGTGTTAGAGTCAGTTCTTTAGATGCAATCTGAGGGTAAGAAAGCAATTAAAGTGATTTAGGGACTTAAAGAAATATCTCTCTCTCTCTCTCTCTCTCTCTCTCTCTCTCTCTCTCACACACACACACACACACACACACACACACACACACACACACACACAGTTTTTACCAAGTTCAGGGGATTTTCAAATGGTAGCTTGTAGGTGGTCTTTTTCTCCCTGTCCCTCACTTCAACCAGACAAGCTCTCTGCTTTTAACTGCTTTACACTCTGTATTGCATGAAATATTTTGTTTAATGAAATGTTCTGCTTCTCAAGGAAAAGGCTTGAAAAATCATTGGTACGGTTCTATCAGAAACCTCCTACACTGATTTGCCATATCCACAGTGCACAGGAATAGAAGGTCAAAGAGAGACAGGTTAGGACTTCAGTAAAAGAAGGAAAGGTAAATCATCTGCCCACTTCTTGTTTTCTGAAATTTAAGATCTATCCCTGCTAAGAAATCCAAGCATCTTAAACTTTATCTGTCTGATCAATTAATTTCTTATATTTGATCTTAGACTTGATCTTGTGGTCAACTGACCTCTAGCTCTTCTAATGTTTCATACAAAAGAAAATCCAAACCGTTCCTCCTTCTCCAAGAATCAGTTCAAATATTAGATCCCAAATGAAGATTCCCTGACTTCTTCAGTCATCTCTAGAGAATGTTTCCCTTTCTGCTCCTATACCTTACAGGTATTTAGTACAAAATTGCAGATGATGGTTTACATAACTATACCCCCTCTAGACAATGGCCAAAGTGGAAACATTCATCTCCGGAAATCCTGGCATAATAAGGTACATTAAAATGACTGTATGAATTTAAGTATACAGTAAAAAATTCAGTCCTCTGCTCTAGATAATTCTACAGTATCTTCAGAACATATTAGGAAAGTGTTACCCATTTAAAATTTGTCTCCTATTTTGGGATTTGTTTTCTTGCTTTCTGACCTTCATTTGTGATGAAAGTGTTCGAAGAATGATGTTGTCTGCTGCCGAGTTCATGTTGAAAAAGGCACTATATTGAGGTGCAGTTTGAAACATGACAGCATATGTAAATGTGTTGGTGACGCTAAAAATACACAGATAAATGATGCATGACATCCATAGAGTATGCACAACTTTGTATTTATATAGTACCTACATGTAGACATTAGGATTCTATTTATGCATTTGCCAAGAAAGGGAAAAGTGTCTACATATGTCTCGTAAATATGGATCCGGGCTCAAGCCCAATGCAGATGCTGCAGAGAGACGAGAGTGGAGAAAGGGCCGTGCTGCTCTGGGAGCAGGCTGTCTGTCAGATCACTTCCCCAGAATAGGTTTCTGGAACCACGAACAAAGATGATGGCCCGTAGACAACAGAAATTTATCCAAAGAGGATGAAAATTCTCTTCCATAGTGCTTTAGTATTGTGTAGAATTTCTTAAAATTCTTTGAGAATTGGTAATCTAGAAATGTCGTAGGTGGTTGCTTTTAGTTTTTAAAAGAACCGGAGCACCTTCAGTTCCCAAGTATGTTATTCCTTGTCTAGAACCAGGATAGTGACCCAGAAGGGCACTGCAGGCCTTTTCAAGAAGGAATGATCCTATCATTGATGCACTAGATGTTTAAGAACTTTGCCCTCAGAGTCAGAAATACCAGGATGAGAGTTCTGGGTTTAGTACATAGTGTCTCTGTGCCCTTGGGCCTCTGAGCCTGAGTTTTCTATCCGTAATATGGGTGTGATTAAGCACCTACTTCATAGTGGTGTTTTTAAAAAGTCAATGATACAATGTTAGTAAAATGATTAGCCCGGTGATGACAGAACATTTAAAACGGCAATATATTGTAGCTATTGATTATATTTATGCTCTACTAATACTGCTCCTTTGAATAAAATAAGGTTCACTTCTTCATTTAGAATAACATCAGATTATACAATATTTTAATATTTTAACCTCAGATATGACTGTATAATTCCAAAAAAAGCTGAGCACACACAAACTTTCCCAAAAAATCTGGATTTTTCCCCTATTTATGTTATGATTTTTTATTTTATTTTATTATGTTATGTTAATCACAATATATTATGATGTTTTATATGATCTTTCTCTGACAAACGCCAGATTGTTTGGTCCCATTCAAAATCTGATGATTGAGTTCATCTTATGACACTCAGAAAGTTAAATCAAATTCACGTCTATCACCCCACCCTGCCTTCAGTTTTCCCTGCAAATCAATATTGGAAACCTACTCTGTGTGTGATCAGTGGTAGGGGGGCGGTGGAACAGAGTGCATTCAGTCTGCTGAAGTGAACAAGTCCCCATAATCTCCTTCTTTCCCTCTGCTGACTAGTTTAAAGTACATAACTGTCATTTTCACAACAGGAAAAATGACTTACTTGTATCGTTGTCAGTTTTTATTGCAAAAGAATTAACATCCATAACCACTTGATTAGCATTGTTTCCAAGAAGGTCCTGGCCTTATTGTACATTAAACCATAATGTGCAGTGATGCAGAGTCCATGTTTTGAATTTGGAAAACTTGGCTTTTTACAAGCTTAACTTCACCGAGTCAAACCCATAGGAGGGACAAGAATCAAACAAAATGGTGTGCAGAGAGAAGGGCTCTTTTGTCTTCTTCCTGTTCGTTCCCGGACTTTTCTCATCCTCTCTTCTCCTCCCACTGCTCTCCAATCACCTTGTTCATTTCCTATATTGACAACATAAAAGGAAGAGGGTGAAGGAAATAAAGGCTCTCACTTTGAACAGCAAATGCCCTGATAGAAGTCTCTTCTGTTTGTGAGCTCAAATTCCTTAGGTGAAGGATTTGATCTTTATAGTAAAACTATTCCACGTTGATACTGTTCAAAGGTGAATTTCACAGCGTCAATTCTACCACCAACTTAACCTATTTGACAATTGGTCTGTATTCCTCTAACTTTGGAAAGCCCCAGAAATGCACAGATAAGTATATGCTAAACTAATACCTGATAAGGTCTGAGATACCACAATCACTATTCTCTCTAAATTAAATTTTCTCTAAATATCACAAAAACATAGTCCTGTTAAGTACACAAAAGCAGTATCATATTGGAATTAATATTAAACGAGTAAACTAAATATTTTAAACAAGTAAACATATTCTTAAATGTCAGGGCTTAGCTTATAGAACAGAGAAAAGGCTCACTATAGGTTTAAATAATAGCAATACAATTTTAATAAGGTCGTATTTTTTTATTAGGTATATTTAAACACTCCTTCTGATCTCTCACATTATACTCAGCAGTTAAGCAGCTTTATTTGTGAAGCTTTTGTAGCCACCTCATTTAACATTAGGTATATCTTTTAGTTTAATTAAAGCATTCCTCTTTTTCAGTAATAGTCAATTGTTTTCAGCTCACCCATTATATATAATTGTTTTCTTTGATCCATTCAAAACCTGGCTATTTTTCATGGCTAATTAAATCAACACTTGACCACTGCATTTAATGCTGAACTCAGTTTTATTTCTAATCTTGCATACCTGGGCTTCTGCACATAATACGCCTTGAAGAGATTGCTCACGTTATTAAGTTTCATACCACTTACAACTTGTCTCTGTAAGTAGAGGCAAAGTGTATATTTCAAGAATTCCAGCAGAGGGCAGTCAAGCAAGAATAATCACTTTTGCAAGAGGAGAAATTGATGATGATGTTTCCTGATATTTTTTCAAATCAAATTAACATCAGAGTATGTGTGTGTGAGTATATATGTGTGTTGGGGGCTGACGGTGGGTGGGACAAATGTATCCTTGGCGAGCCAACTCATTTCTCACTTAACCTCTTCCTCAGCTGAATAAGAGCTACTGTGTGCACAAGATAAGAGACAAGATATTTTCAAAACACTCCTCGTATTAAAACCAAAGCCATAAATCCTGTTACTACAACTGACATTTTTATCACTCTACTTTGGCTTCTTTTACATTTTATGGATTTTTAAGAATAAGTTCACATCATTGAGGAAAGTAACCAAATTTTGAAGAATACTACTTACCAAGAAATTATTGAAACACATTTTAACTAAAATAATATAAACAAAAGTAGGACGGATTTAGTTTTCACAAGAAAAAATTTAGGAGATATATTCTCTATGCCTCTTTAGAAGACAGGAGGCAGAATTTCTCATTCACAAAATTTTCAGTTGAAACCTGACTAACAACTCCCTACCATCCCTGGCCAAGGTGTTCTCTATTACTTACGATCTATTCCTTTTCAAGGAAGGCTTCCTCTACCTGTTAAAAGCATTGCACCAGGAATCATTGGCCAGGGAAACAGAAATTCATTTCGATTTACTCTTATATCCAGTGGTGTGCTGGTAAATGGTAAACAACCACCTCTCCAGTAGGAACTTTCTAATTTATAGCTTTTGCCAATTTCTGTACTATAAATACTCCCACCATGGTCCATTTTGAACTACCATCCTGAATTCACTGAACATGGACCTGGGAAAAAGTGCACAGTATGATACCATAGGATTATATTTCCAACCTACAGACACAGTAGCCATAAATAACTTAAAGAAAGTAGTAAAATGTGGCAAGATAGGAAGTGATGAGTTTTGAGGATTTATTACCATTGTAAGTTTGTATAATTTAATGGTTATGCTTAACAATTAGCTCACAAAATTACTGAAAATTTAACTCTTGGGAACTGATATGAACCAGATTATCCTTTTGATGATATTTTTTTCTCCCACTAGACACATATTTTTGTATTTAATAATTTATATGACACACTCATAGTTTTTTTTTCTGTCATATCTGTGGACATCTGTTAGTATTTAACAGGGAAAAAATCAACTCAACTTTTAAAATTTAAATAATTTTATTTAAAAAGAAAAATCTCACATCCACAAAGGAGAAATCATTATCGTATTTTTATAAATTGGCATTAGCCCTATAAGTAACTGATGAAAGCAAATTGGTCATAAATTATAATTAGATACTACTATTTATCAAAAGCTTTACATCTAAGACCTGTTCCCTTTTCATCAAAAAATACTCTAGCAAGTTTTAATAAGGTGTTAAAAACATATTAGCACTCATTGAAACTTTCTCCTTGACATAATCAGAATAATTGGAGCTAAATTAAGCTCACTATGTAATTCAGGATTGTTAATTTTCTTGTCCACATCCTTATGCATAAAATCCTTTAGGGTGTACCCTAAAATCATCTCACCTTCCACTAGGGGTGCATATTCCTTGTTCTCAATATTAGTACAACCATTCCACCAGTCATGCTGGCTTAAAACGCCCATACAATTTGCCTTCTCCAGATGTCAGGCCTATCATTTCTACTCCAAGTCAGTGCTCTTGTGTGAATTTGAGCAAGTAACTTAATATTTGCCTAATACAGAGTTTCACACTCAGTTATTATGAAGATTTAAAGCATTTACTACAGTAATTGCCTGGGGTGAAGTGAGTCCTCCAAAAAATGCTAGCTATCCTTGCTGCTTTGGGTGAAGTTATGATTATTAATAAACTTAGCTATGTGGTTTCCTAGTACACAGCAAATTAAAAGCACTAAATTAAGAAAAGACACTACATGGGATTAGTACTCTTAGGGCAGAAAGAAACATTTGTTAATGTTGATCATTCATGAGAAAACAAGCCATACAGAACAAAATCATGGTCAGGGGTTTTAAAAGGAAGAGTAGTGAGGAATTGTGGAATGCCAAGGCAAGGAACTGACATCTCTCAGTAGATCCTGAGAATGTCATTAAGCAACAATTGGGACTTGCAACCAGGACTCAGAATTACCAAGAGAAGTTTATAATATATTCAATTATGTTTACTTAGTAGGTTAGTGTATAGCACATCCTGGAAATCCTCTTATGACATGTTTAAATTTATTAAAGCTAGTTAATATGTATACAATTTGATAATATTCCTTTATAGGCATAGAAAAAAATTTGGAAGAATAATATACCAAAATCTTCATAGTTGCTCTTTCTGGATGGGGATTTATGAGTGATTTTTATGTTGTTTTGTGTGATAATTTCCAAGTTTTCTAAAAAGAGCATGTGCTGGGGGGCGCCTGGGTGGCTCAGTCATTAAGCGTCTGCCTTCGGCTCAGGTTGTGATCCCAGGATCCTGGGGTTGAGTCCCGCATCAGGCTCCCTGCTCCACGGGAGGCCTGCTTCTCCCTCTCCCACGCCCCCTGCTTGTGTTCCCTCTGTCACTGTGTCTCTCTCTGTCAAATAAATAAATAAAATCTTTGGAAAAAAAAAAAAAGCATGTGCTGAGTTTTGTGATCCATAAAAGAAAATGATGTGTATTTAAAAAAAGTTTTTTGGGGGGGCACCTGGGTGGCTCAGTCATTAAGTGTCTGCCTTCAGCTCAGGTCATGATCCCAGGGCCCTGGGATCGAGCCCCGCATCGGGCTCCCTGCTCAGCGGGAAGCCTGCTTCTCCCTCTCCCACTCCCTCTGCTTGTGTTCCCTCTCTCGCTGTCTCTCTCTATCAATTAAATAAATAAAATCTTTAAAAAAAATTTTTTTGGGGGAAACAACTTCACTTATTCAGAAACTTTGGTTCAAAATAATATCTGCTTTCACCAATGTCACTGAGTCATTACTGTTAGATCTTCAATCAAGTGTTAGTAATTCAGATTCATATAAACATTAGGGACACATAATTTCATTACTCTTTCCATGATGAACATTGACCTAAACTTACTTTTAATGATTATGATAAATTTATGATAAATTTATTAGTGATTAGGACACATTTTTTGTGGTCATTCTTTGCTGAGTACTTTTCTGTAGAGTTTTTTCTTGGAACATGTGAAGTATTGTAAATCAAATGTAGGGAGAAAACCTGGATTACATAACTCAAAAGATTGTTGCAGGTACACATAAAATCATAGCTCTGAATGTGATTTATAAACACGACCATAAAAACAATGCCAGTGATTATTAGTATTATCACATATTTAGTTCAGCTCTAAAACTCTCCAACTGTCATTTTTGAATTTCTGAGAGTGTTGCCAATACTGAGATGTTGTCAGACTAAGCTCCTTATGTAAGTGAGGTCTTAATAATATTTTCTCTAGCTTTAGTAATGTCCAGGAAAATCCAAATGATATATTTGAGTTAAAAAGTAAAAAACAAATAATATAAACCTTAGATTTGTATAATTCGAAGGGTATTCGTATTTCATCTCTAACTGTGGTCCTTCACGCGTCTATCTGCCTTCTCGTCTGTCTGTCTATCTATCCATCCATCCATGCATGCATCTATCCATGAATCCATTCATCCATCGTGGGCTCATTAGGCAAACTTCTGAAAGCTTTGACTCTCCCTAACCAACACATATTTAAGCAAAAACTTAAAAACACATTAAATGGTTCATGAACCATCTATGCATTTAAAGAATCCCTTCTCTTTATCCCATAGCTTTCCATTTTTTAAACATTATCTCCTGTTGGGATATTTTATGCATTAATAAAATGATATGATTCTATGGTTCTGTATCTGTAAGATGTTAAGATATTCTCTTGCTGGTTTGAAAGGAATTTCACAATGATGTGCCATGGTGTAGTGTTTACCACTCCCCTCTCCCACCATTCCTCATGCTGGGCACCCAGTGAACAGTTTCAATTGGCAGTGTATCTATCAGGTCTGGAAAATCATGCTTATGTTATTTATTTAATCATCTCTTGCCGTCTACTTTTCTCTCGTCTCTCTTTTAAACTTACTCTAAAATTAATCCTAAGAATTTTTTCTCATTTTTTTCTCATTTTTCCATTTCCTTCCATTTTTTGTTCTAGTTTCTAGAAAATATCTCTGACTTCATCTTCTGATTTTAAAATTTACATTTTTCTTTTATTTCCCAAGAGATTTCTTTTGATTTCTGGTTGTTTGTTTTAATAAATTGTATCCTGTTTTTGTTTATTGAAGCAATATCATATATACCTTTGAGGATTCTTTTTTTTCTTTAAATTTTTATTTATTTATTCATTTGAGAGAGAGAGCACGTGAGAGCATAAGCAGGGGGGAGGGGAGAGGGACAGGGAGAAGCAGACTTCCTGCTGAGCAGGGAGCTGGACACGGGGCTCAATCCCAGAACCCTGGGATCATGGCCTGAGCCGAAGGCACATGCTTACCCATAAAAGGTAAGGCACCCCCAAAAGATTATTAGCATTTCTCAGGGGCTAGCTTCTTCAGCTCCCAGTCTACGATATAGGAGATAAAAAGAAAACCCAGGAACTCATCCCCACGTTGTTCTCAGCTCCCATGACCTCTAGCCAGTCTTCCTTTTGTTTTTCCCCACTTTTCTTCTGGGCTTTTAAAAATACAAAATGTCTAGGAGGTTTAGTTGCACTCAGCAGGAGGAATAAGACAAAGTGCATCTATTCCATCTTCCTGGAAATAGAGGTATTACTGTTAATTTTAAAACATTTTGAAACGTATCTTTATTCTCTGCTTCAAATACCATGTTCTCCATGTTTTCTGCTACAGAACCTTGCAAAAAGCCCATACATTTTTTTCTTCTGATTATTTATCATTAAAGAAGACAAGCTATAGCTAGGTATTTTTTCGTAAAATTTGGGGTTTCTTTTTCATCTTCCACATGTCAACTTAGATACTTACTCTTAAAATCTTTCTCTTGATTTTTGAATTAAAAGAATGGTTGATATGAACTCCACCTGCCATTTTCCCATTTTTCCCACTTTTATAGTAGGAATATGTTTTTATCGCTGAAATTCACATCTGTCCCCAGGTATGATTTTACATGGTGGCCTAATTAAAGGGGTATCACAAATTATTCACAATACCTGAAATAGGATATATTTTAGGTATTACATTATGAGCACTATGACAACACTATTCAAGCCCTTTTTCTGACCCTTCAATACATTAAACTCATTTCAATTTTAGGGGCTGTCTTGACTATACCCTCTGTCTGAAGTGCTCTTCACTTACATCTTGGCAAGACTGGTTCTTTCTCATCATTCAGGTTTCAAATCAATGCTACCTCCTTAGAAATGCTGTTCCTGACAATCCTCCCAATCTAAATTAGTCCATCCATTGCACAGTATTCTTGATTTCATTATCTTCCATTATTTTCTTCATAGCATGTCTCAATGTTTGCATTTACTTTAATTTATTTCCATATTTTACATTTATTTTCTATCTTCTCTCTTGAACATAAGTTTAATGAGGAAGGATCTTTGAATTTGAATGAACAAATGAATGAATGAATAGCTAGTATGACACATTATAAAACAGTTTTATATTTATAATTAGTTTTGAAACTTTGAGTTTGAATGAAGAAATGGTGAAAAAATGTTGCATATGGGATTGTCTTTCACAAACAGTCCTTAGCTCACTGTATCATAATGGATTAATGACATTTCCCATATGATAACCTACTTAAATACACATTAAGAAATAAACTCAGATCTTAGAAACAACAGCATTTTGAAAGAAAGAAAGAAAGAAAGAAAGAAAGAAAGAAAGAAAGAAAGAAAGAAAGAAAGAAAGAAAGAAAGAAGAAAGACAGACAGACAGAAAGAAAGAAAGAAAGAAAGAAAAAGAAAGAAAGAAAGAAAGAAAGGAATCCCTGTTTAATTTTGGCAGCAAATCCTGAGGTTGAACATTTTACATATTTTGTTCAAAATAGAAGGGCTAAAAAGATAATTGTTCTTTAGGAGTTCAATATCCCTCCATGGAAGAAAATGTTAATTATTTTTAGCCAAAAAAAAAAAAAAAGTACTACAGAGTCTTGGGGAGGTCAAAAAAAGTTAAAATAAATTAACAGAACGGTATTTTGGAATAAGCACTTTGGGGAACAAATTCAGCATCCCAGAGAATTTAATTACCCAGAGGATTCCTCTCTGGCTTAAAATAGATCATTTTGTTAAGGGCTTCTGGTATTTCTTATGGAATCTGGACCATAGTATTTCACCAGGACTAGTGTTCAAGTTTAAGTATCCAAAGGGAAGAAGTTTAGGGAAGAAAATTTCCTGCTACTTTAATCAATGTGTCTATAGACTTTCTAATAGAGGAGCACTGTGCAACAATCATATTCATAGAAATAATATGCTTTGCATTGACATTATTCTAATGCCTTTTCCCTTTATTATTTGTTGGGGTGCACAAGTGAAAGGAGGGTGCGTTTGCTAAGACAATTACCCATTATTGTTGAGCAGTTTAGCAGTCTCTTGAGTAAACTCATGTATAATTTGTGCATAAAATACTGTCTGCAGGACTTTACCTACCCCTGCCTGGGGGAACAAACATTCAGGCTTCTTGCCCATAATGTTTTTTCTATATTAAGTGACCTCTTCTTCCAGCCCTACCTCCAGCCCCATCTCCAGATGGCCAAATCCAAGCTTTCAAATTCAAGTGCTTTAGTGACGCACATAAAAGTGATTCTGCCTCCTCTCAACTTCCCTTCATACTTTACCAGTACCCCCCTTATTACAGCTAATACAGGGAGAAAGTCTTTATGAACGCATTTTATTCTGTTAGAGTGTAACTGACATAAGGTGAGCAACTAATAAGTTGCCAGCCTCTTCACACTCTTTCCCCTAACTCTTCTTCACTTTCGGAAAACTTCTCCCACCCCACGGCCCCATCTCTCAGGCACAGGCTCCTGAGGAAGCAAAAATGCCCCCAGGCAACCTGGCCTCACCTATTGAGCCACAGCTCCTTGGGAAGCAACCATTGGCCTGGGGTGGGTATGTGACCTCACAGAGACTGAAAAGGAGTAGGAGATTGCTTGATTTATTTATCCATCTCTACATAGCTCAGACAGTAAGATCCAACCCTGAAATTGAATCATGTTATTCATCTCCTCGAAGCCTCTCATGGCTCCATTTTCCTCAAGGAAAAAAGAATCAGTCCTTAAAATAGGCTGCAAAGTTCCATAGGACCTGGGGGCCTGTTGTCTCTCTGATGGCACCTCTCGATCCCTTAGTTTTCTGTTCCAGGCACACTGGCTTTCATGCTGTTCCATAAACCTGTAGCGCACTCCACCTTGAGACTTTTACCCAGATCATTCATTCTGCCCATGACATTCTTCCTCCAGATACCTGCGTGGCCAAATCTCACACTTCTTCCAGTCTTTCTGCAAGTGTTATCCTAGCCATGAGGCCTATTCTGATATCCTGTCTAAAGTTGCAACCTCCCTGCCCTATTTGCTGCCCACGTAGTCTCCCTTTGACACTTAACCCTTACTAGCATTTTTCTTATATCTTATTTTTGATGTTTATTGCTTATTGTCTGTGTCTATACACTAGGGTACAAGCTCAATGAGGGCAGGTGTTTTGTCCCTTCTTCATTGCTGTCTGTATTCAAGCACTTAAAACAAGTCTTGGAGGGGTGCTGGGGTGGCATAGTCACTTAAGCATCTGACACTCAGTTTGGGATCTGCTTGATACGCTCTCTCCCTTTCCCTCTGCCCCTCCCCCTGCTCACACTCTCTCTCTCGCTCTCTAATAAACAAATAAATCTTAACAAAAAACAAGGACTGGAATGATGAACATTCCATAAATGTTTGTTGGATGTGTAAATGAGCAACTATTTTTTATTATGTGAACAAGAGAGCAGAAAAGGCAGGTCTGAAGCTAAAGACAAGTATAAAATGTTTATACAAGAAAGTCAAAGATGGAGGCAGAGGAGGAGAACTTGCTGTGTTCTTTAGTGCCCTGGTTCATGCCTCCACAGGCTTCCTGAGGCCATTTTCTACCCTCACCCTTATGGCATAAGAGACTCCTATCAAATAAAGTTTTTCTTCTATTGAAGCCAGTCCCCCCCAAATTACTAAGGCTTGACCTAGGATTCTAATACAATTAAGAAGGCAAAAACCGAGTGCATTTATTTCTATCTTTTAACCATACTCTCTTGATTTGTCACAATGCCTTGCATACAATGTGCACTCTATGCTAAATGAATAAATGCAACTTTGCCTAAATGAATCCTAACTTGCTAAGATATTTGTTCCACAGTAAGGAATTCTTATATTGCTACTGCTTACGGTTAGAAATTCAGACTGATGATGCATTTACTTGCCCATGTTATCTTAGTCCGGTTTGCTATTAAATTAATTTCTGTACATTTCAGGTCAGTGTTTGTGGATCTTATTTTAGCTTGTTGCAATCCACCTAATGGCTCAATTCGTGTTTGGGGTGGTGATATCCATTCCTCTTCTCCTTAGATCTGTAATCAATATACTATCAGTGTGTAATCAGCATGTCTTTGTGTAATGGTTAAACATTAATTTCATTGCAAGATCTACTACTCATGCATTCCTGAAGGAGTCAACAACTTGAAGCTAAAGCATAACACATCACAGGTTATTGCTTTGCCCTTGAAAAAGGGATGTTCTATGACTGGATAACAGGTATACAAATACTAACAGTACATTTATAATGTTCAATTTTGTTCTTAAAAACAGAAACTGTAATGCATCTTTTGTAAGAATTTTAGAGTTAAAATTATATTATAAAAAGATAGCTGTTAGTCCATCAAAGGGCAGGATTTGGAATATTGAACCAACTCTGGAAGACGGATGACATGTTTCTTTAATTTTCATTTCCTCCTTAGAAATTTCTGTTTAAGGGGCACATGGGTGGCTCAGTCAGTTAAGTGTCTGCCTTTGGCTCAGGTCATGATCCTGGAGTCCCAGGATAGAGCCCCATGTTGGGCTCAGCGGGGAGTCCGCTTCTCCCTCTTCCTCTGCTCCTCCCCTCACTCCAGCTCTCTCTCACTCTCTCTCTTTCTCAAATAAATAAATAAAATCCTTTAAAAAAAAGAAATTTCTGTTTAAGAAATGTTTCTTAAATATAGGTAAATATAAGTAAATATATGACAAGTAAATATATAAAAACTTTTTATAAGTACATATATGACAACTTTTTCCTCTTCTTGCAATGTACCTAGTACAGAGGAAAGCTTAAATGTAGTTTTGCTGAGTTTTTAAGAAAAAGGACTCCAGAGAAATATAAGGAAGAATTTAAAAAGGATCTTTTGTATTTTTCTATTACATTCTCAGACTTCTTAATTTTCTGATGTTAAAAAGTCATGAAAGGAAGAAATAAAACTGTCTTTATTCACAGATGACATAATTGTCTACCTAAAAAATCCCAAAGATTTTACCAGAAAACTTCTTGAATGGATGAGTATAGCAGAACATAGAATACAAAAACAAATTGCTTTCCTAGATAAAAGCAATGGCTTTCAAATAACTGGAATTACAAATTATAAAAATAATATAATTTGTATTTATAATAGACATTTGTAATAGCACCCAAAATTAAAATGATGAGGTATAAATCTAACAATATACACAAGCCTTCTGTATGTGGAAAATTACAATGAGAGAAACCAAATATCTAAATAAATAAAAAGACGTTCCATGTTCATTGATTAGAAGACTCAATGTCAATTTTTCCAAATTTGATCGTCACATTCAGCATAATTCCAACTAAAATTATAGCAAGATATTTTGTATTCATTGATATGAATTCTAAAGTGTATATGGAAAGGCAAAAGACCTAGAATAACCAATACAATACTGAAGAAGAAAAACAAAGTTGTAGGACTCACACAGTCCAATTTCAAGACTTAGTATAAAACTACAATATTCAAGAAATGGTGATTTGGGTGCAAGAACAGAGACATAGATTAATGGACTAGAAGAGAGAATCCAGAAATAGACTCACACAAATACAATCATTTGATATTTGACAAAGGAGCAAAGACAATGCAATGGAGCAAACAGTGTTGGAACATCCATATGCAAATAAATAAATCTAGATATAGACCTTAATCAAAATTAACTCAAAATGTACCAAACACTTTAAAGTAAAATGCAAAACTATAAAACTTCCAGAAGAACACATAAGGGAAAATTTGTGTGGCCTTGAGTTTGATGATGAGTTTTTATATACCACCAACAGCAAAAAAAACCTATTTTAAAATAAACTAAAGAACTAAAATGATACCTCATCACAGAAGATATCCAGATGGAAAATAAGCATATGAAAATAGGCACAGAATCATTTTTAATTATGGAGATGCAAATTAAAACAACAATAAGAAACCTTCCCACTTACTAGAATGGCTAAAATAATTTAAAAAAAAAACCCTAACAATTGTTGAGGAGTACCCAAAACAACAAGAAGTTTACTTCATTGCTGGTAAAAACACAAAATGGTACAACCACTCTCAACAACAGTTTGGCGTTTTTTTTAAAAAAAGCTAATGATAGTTTTATCATATGATCTAGTAATTTTGCTCCTTGATATTTATCCAGTTGATTGGAAATCCATATCCACATGAACTTGTACAACAACACCTTGCAGTATTTATGGAAGCTTCATTCATAATCACCAAAACTGAGATGCCCTGTGGTATATCCATATAGTAGAATACTATTCTGTGATAAGAAGGAATGAGCTATCAAGCCATGCAGAGGTATAGATCAATATTAAATGCTACTGCTAAGTGAAAGAAGTCAATCTTACATACTTTATGATTCCAATTTTATGACATTAAGGAATAGACAAAATAATGTAGATGGTGAAGTCCAGGGGTTCTGGAGAGGATGAGAGGGAGGTTTCAACAGGCAAAGTACAGGGAATTTTTTAGGGCAGTGAAACTATTCTGTATGATACTGTAATGGTTGATACATGATACTACACATTTGTCGAAATCTATAGAAATTTACAGCACAAAGAGTAAACTTAAATGTATGCAAATTAAAAAATAATTTAGGAGATTGGAGAATTAAAGGATGAAATAAAAAAATGTGACAAAGCTATCTGACTATATTACAAACTTAAGAGACAACAGTACTAAAGGTTCAGGAAGAAAGGTGCCTACCTAAGCAACATCAGAAATTACTGTAGTCTGGGAGGGATGAGGTGGCTGAGTGATAGACACTGGAGAGGGCATGTGCTATGGTGAGCACTGTGAATTGTGTAAGACTGTTGAATCATAGACCTGTACCTCTGAAACAAATAACACATTATATGTTAAAAAAAAAAGAAGAAGAAGAAGATAGTAGGAAGGGAGAAATGAAGGGGGGGAAATCAGAGGGGGAGACGAACCAAGAGAGACTATGGGCTCTGAGAGGCAAACTGAGGGTTCTAGAGGGGAGGTGGGTGGAGGGATGGGGTATTAAAGAGGGCATGTACGGAATGGAGCACTGGGTGTTATATGCAAACAATGAATCATGGAATACTACATCAAAAACTAATGATGTAATGTATGGTGATTAACATAATAAAATAATAAATAAATAAAAAGAAATTACTGTAGTCTTTAAGACTAAAGGTAAAAGGAACTGTTCATATGCACTGAACTACACTTGGTGATGTTGTTTCCTATGGGAGCATAGGTTATTGCTCCTGGGACCACCATGCATGTACACTGTAAATGAACAATTAAATGGATGACAAATGTTGGGAGGCATATTTCTTACTGTTGAAATAGGAGGTTACAGAAAAGAAAGAGGAGAAAGCATGAACGATGTGAAAATGGATTAGAATTGGAGATATCAGGATAAACTCAAGTTTAATATAAATATAGGTTGTTACATATAGGAATATTTATAGATATAGGTACATAGACGTGTTAGTATACATACATCTATTTCCTTGCTCTGTCTGCAAGGAAGGCCTAGAAGCAAAGACATCCCAGCAACAAGCATACTTAGCACCTAGATCTTGGTGCCTGATACCATCCTCTATAAAAAGGAACCAGAGATTCTCGGAGAAATGCCCTACTCTAGGGCTGGGGTAGTAAACGTAGTAGGTAACCTTGGAACATCTTATAGTGCCAGAAACTAAGGAAGTGCTAAAAAATACCCACAATGATGGAAGTATGTCTAAGGAACACAGGGGCCAGTTGGAAAGGCTCCCGATGGCCAAAGATGGGACAATTTTAGCAACAAAATAAAGCAGCATTGGCTTATAATCTAAAGTACAAAATAAACGTCCATGGGTCCAAAGAAATAAATAGAGTAAAAGAGACAAATCCCAGGTATAGAAGAATTTCAAATAATTTTTGTAGGTACTCCACCCTCCAGGAGGTAGAGCAAAACTCCCCACTCCTTAAGTGGAAAGGTTGAGGGGACCCGACATATTGAAATCAAGAGTGGAAACGTGACAAACATTACCTCATTTGAGATTAATATCAATGGTGATAAGCCAAACTGGGAGTGTGTACTTTTGATATGACATGATGAGAATTACACTTTACACTCTGTGGTCTTCCTCCCTAAACCCATAACCTCAGTGTATTCATGAGAAAGACATTAGAGAACTCCCACTTGAGAGACATTCTACAGTATACTTAAGCAATGCTCCTTAAACTTGTCAAAGTCATCAAAAGCAAAGACTTTGAGAAACAGTCACAGCCAAGAGGAGGCTTAGAAGACACGACTACTAAATGTAATGTGTTATCCTGGATGGGATTCTAAAGCATAAAAAGGACATGGGATACAAATTAAGAAATCTGAATAAAGCATGAACTTTAGTTAATAATAACACACCGATATTGGTTTGTGAATTATGACAAACAGACCATACTAATATAAGATGCGAATTAAAAATGAAACTCAGTGTTTCCCATTTTTTCTGTAAACCTAACATTATTCAAAAATAAAAGCTTATTTTTAAAAAGTAATGAGGAATTGGCTTCAAGGACAAACTGGCTTCCTTAAAAGGGTAACATCCCCAGTTTCATCTTGTTTGGCCTGTGTAACTCTTCAGAACATTTTATACCCTCTGCTAACTTTCAGTACTTACTACTTATATTTGCCAAATGCTGAATAATTTGAATTATAATGTATTAGGAATCAGCCACCTCTTTACTCCTAACTGCCACAATTCACAAACATTGGCCAAAGATGTAGGGAAGAGGAGAAAATGTGATGATGAAAGAGCCACACAGGCACATTTATGTTGGAAGTGCCAGGGTCACCAACAGCGACCTCATGCCATACTAACTGGCCCTTGGCCACTGGTTGTCTATGTCTGCATAAAGATGATATTTCTGGAAATTAAGGGTGTACCTCTCATAAACTCTCTGCCATATTCTGCAGCAGAATTCATAAAAGACCACAGGACACTTGGGATTCCTTTGGAAAATGTAGCTTACAGTTATCCATTAATCAATCAATTTAGTGAAAGAGAAGTGGAATTTGGTTCTTCGGAAATTAATGAGACACTAAGATGAATACTTTGGAAAAAGGAGAGTGTAAAGCCAACTATGCCACCATGCACCATCGATAAATTTCAACTCAAGATTGTCGTCAATTATTCACGAACTCTAAGCCAGCTAAGCAGTTATGCTAAGATATAGATACTTTAAAATTTTTCCAGTTATTAACAAGCGGTGTCAAATATGACAGCAGGTGTTTACTGCAGCTACTGAAGATAGGAGTTTGAAGTGAGTCACCTGAAGTTTCTTATTATAGACACCATGTGATCTTCTCCCCAGTTCTTGCAGAGAAAAAAAAAGTGCTTTCTGTCATCACTATTTCGCCTGAAAAAAACTGACCGCAAACACTCAATGGCAATAGTAGTTTATAAACAGAAATGATATAAACAGAATGAGAATTTCTATTAAAGGCTATATTCCAGAATACAGTTTGTTACTATTCTTCTAAAAGAGTTTGTTTTCCTTGTAATAATCCAAGAAGAAGTCTGTTTTGGGTCTCAGAACAAGGACAGTTGTACGGTAAGGCTCAGACACGAACATTTGCAAATGTTTGCTTTGGATTTGACATGTTCATTGATTCCCACGGATATTTATTAACAGGCTTTATATAGTACTGATATATTATAAATACTGTTGCATGTATCTAATATCAATAAAGCAATATTGTAAAAGTTTCTTCTTATCGGAGTGCCTGTCACACGTTGGACTCTGTGTCTCAGTGAGGAAACATCATAATGCTCCATGGCTCCAATAAAGGCAAAGGTCTTTCCGTCCTTCTGCTCTGACATCCTTACTTTCCTGATTTGTGTCTTCATGGACTCAAAATGGCCACTGTGCCTCCAGGCATCACATTCATGGTCTTGGCAGGAAAGAAGAGTCAAGGGAAAAAAGGCTTTTGCCTCATGAGGCTTTGTCTTCTTATGTAGGAAGGGAAATACTCCTTGTCAGTCTTACTCTTCCATCTCATGAATCACAACAGTCACCTATCAACTCTTAAACCCATCAGTAGTCAATGGGAATGAGATGATTTGATCATGACTTGTTAGGACCAACCAGGATCCATCCTCTGGGCTAAGGATGAAAGTAGAAACATACCTTCCCTGAGATTAAGAAATCTTATTCTCCCCATGAAAAAAAATCAGGGTTCTGATCAGTGGAAATGATGCCCTGTTAAGCAGGCAAAACAAAACAAAACAAAACAACCAAACAGTTCTAGATGCCAGTGGGGGAGAAGTGGTTGCACTCAAGAGTAAGCCTTTTCAGCTTTATCATAGTCTCTTACAGACTAATTATGGAACCACAGCAGGGCCATGCTGAGAAAGGGGAGTGACTTGGATGCTTCTCTTCACCCCTCATACTGCATCAAGAAAGTATATGGGATCGAGCCCCGCATCAGGCTCCCTGCTCAGCGGGGAGTCTCCTTCTTCCTCTCCCACTCCCCCTGCTTATATTCCCTCTCTTGCTGTATCTCTCTCTCTCTCTCTCTCTGTGTGTCAAATAAATAAATAAAATCTTAAAAAAAAAGAAAGTATATCCCAAAGCACCAGAAAGAGGTCTAACATAAAGGACGTGATGACAACAATGACAGTAATAATAAGAAGAAGAACAGCACCAACTCACATACATACAATACTTTGTAGATGTACACAATCACATTTTAACTTCACAGCCACCCAGAATGAGAGATCTGTCAGCATCATACAAATGTAACAGAAGAGGGGACGAACTCAGAGAGGCTTACTAACTTGCTCAAGATCACTGTATTAGGGGTTCCCAGACCACCCTTGGTTCAGTGATTTGCTAGGAGGACTCAGCACATCATCATAGTCATGGCTGATTTTTACATTGACGGGATAGGAAGCAATATCAGCAAAGGAAAAGACACGTGGGCAAAATGTGGAGGAAATCAGGTGCAAGCTTCCAAGCTTCCAAGAGTTCTCTCCCAGTGAAATCATACAGTACATGTTTAATTTTCCCAGCAACAAGTCATGAAAACACGTGTGAAATGTTGTCTTCTGGGAAAGGTCAGGAGAGATTCAGTGCCCAGGGTTTTCCGTGGGGACGGGTTATATAGGCATCATCTGCCTGGCACAAAGCAAGATTCCAGATTCCCTGAAGGAAAGCAGGTGTTCAACATAAACCACATTGTTTATACAAACAATCTCGGCACAGCCAGCCACTTTTATCATTTAGGGTGGTGGGATCCCTCCCGAAATCCAAGTTCCCAGAGGCCAGCCAACGGCCAACATTTCAAGCAGGACTTTCTAATGACAGTGGTCTCAGGCTTGCATTAACTCTTTTATGCACAATCACATCCCTAGAATATACTAAAACTTGGACTCAAACCTGGACTTTCTGATTCCATATCCTATCACTGCCCCTTTTTTTCTTTTTGAATATAATAAAGGGAATTTATAATATTTAAAGAAAAGTAGGTATAGGGATATCTGAGTCTAAGTATAGCTATGAGAAAGTAGGGGGCCAGACATTTCATATATCTTGCCCAAGATTCAAAAAGTAGCCTTTGTGAGGGAGTTACAGAACCAGAATTCTAACACAGGTTTGTCCAAATGGGGAAGTTAAATTCTCTCCCCATTGAAACACACTTCTTTATAAAATTCATCATATAATAAATATATTTGAAATGTATTATACATTTCGATCTGCTGAACCATATCCCACAGTAATAAAAATACACGACTATAACCTTTACGTATTGGGAAGTATACAATCAAGAGTTTAATACCTTAACAATAAGTTTTGGTATCTATAAATTAATATATTTCAAAGGAACTAGAGAAATAAAATGGAACTTAATCTTAAATAAAGACAAAAACATTAATTTAAAGCTACAGTATGCCATGTGATCCATGGAGGAAAAAAACCATAAAAGCCAAAGTAATTACTGATAAAAGATAACATGACAAATGTTACTGTTTTGAATTTTATTTTTGTAAATTTTCATTGAGTGCATGACTAGTGGAATTCCATTTAAAGAACCATATTTTAAGTCAGTTTATGAAATGCACAATCATTATTTAAGTTAGTATTCAAGCCATATCCCAGCAGGAATGGAGGCACCTTCAAATATCCGCTATAGCATATGGTTATGCCAAGGAATGACAAAATCTCCCTAAATAAAGCTTGCAAAATGTCTATCATCATTGCAAGAAATTATAATAAAGTTTGGACATGCAAGATGTTGAGCATTTATTTATTCATATTCTTTGCTTAGTGCCTTTTCCTTGGGGAAAACTAACAGCTGAAATGTAGCCATAATACAGGATATACAGTAGGGAAAACAAGCACTTAACGGGGTAACTGCACTCCAGCTTCACTGGCCCACTCCTAGAGCAGGAAGCTATAGTTCTAAGAGGAGATGGTACTCTCCTTGTGCTTCTAAATCCTGGAACACCAGAGCAATTATTTTTAAATTAAATACTTAAAAGCATGATATATAAAATTCCCTATTAAGTTTAGATATTATTATTAAGCCATTCTAATTTTCTGTAACATGAGGAAGTATATTTGATTTACTGGTGGTGGGAATAATTAGCAATAGATAACTATTGCCTCTTGGTAGGGACTCTATTCTTTGATAACTTTTTCTCTCATGCTCTCTCTCTCTCTCTCTCCCTCTGACCCCCTCCAGCCCCACAGAGAATAGCAAGAACAGCAAAACTCCATTATGTTTAACTCCTATAACAAAACATTCCAAAGAAAAGATGATGATTCTCTCTAAAGAAAGGATCTGTGAGGTATGGACATTGCTCAAAATAAAATGTTGCTAGTAAACTCAACTACTGGATTCTACCCAGTCCCAACTCAGGCATCATACTGCTATCGTTTATTTTTACTGTACAACACTGATAAAGAACAAAAGTTGTTCATAAGTAGGAGATGTCCATACCAATCAAAAGAACCAGAAAATGTTAGTTTCCTGAAGCTTGACTTTATCTGACTCCCACAAGTTTCTCCCACAAACCTCCAGGATTGACAGATATGTCTTTGTGTGGGAAAAGGGAACTCTGTGTAACATGGAAAACTCTAGAAAGGAAGTAAGTGCTTGTATAACTTTAGAGGTACCCACTGATACACTGATTACCCTCATCTTATAACTGCCAGTACAGAGTACCAGTGAAACAGTTTTCAAAGAAACTATAATGAAATTGTAGAAAGTCATCAAATTGGTCCTTGCCTTCAAAAACTCAGGCTCTACTTACTTTTTCCCTTTTATATAACTTACAGGCAGTTCTTAGATATGCAAAGAAGTTGATCACAATTTTCAAGTTAAAGCCACAATATATATTCCCGATTCAAATTGCAAGATTGGGAGATGTCCAAGCTCACATATTTTCTGGGTGCTGAGTGTTATTTTATACAGTGATTTTTTTTTTTTAAGATTTACTTATTTATGAGAGACGGTGGGGGGAGAGGGAGAGAATCTCAAGCAGACTCCCCGCTGAGTGTGGAGTCTGATGTGGGGCTCAATCTCACGACCCTGAGATCATGACCTGAGCCAAAACCAAGAGTCAGATGCTCAACTAACTGAGCCACCAAGGCGCCCCTGTATAGTGATTCTTTTAAATATAAAAGATCTTGATTGGAGTTCTGTTTATTTATTTAAACTTGAGACTGCTTTCTGAGTAAGAACTTTCAGTCTTGCTGGTGATATCAATTCCTAACTTCAGCCTGAAATGGTTCCTATTCTAGAAGAATGCCTAGATTGGAGTTCTGTTCATTTATTTAAACTTGAGACTGCCTTCTGAGTAAGAACTTTCAGTCTTGCTGGTGATACCAATTCCTAACTTCGGCCTAAAACTGCTACTATCCCAAAAGGGTACCCAGACCATGATACTGCTTAACCATTGAATTCTTTTTTTTTTTTTTTCCCGCAAGAATGGAGCTGCCTGTTTTGGTACAACTATGATAACATAGTGGGATTTTGAGACTTACAGCATATTTCAAATCTATTATTTGAGGCATCTGAAGAGTGAGATCCCTATTTTGAAAGAACCCAAATAACCGAAATAAGCCCCTTTACCTTTTGCTGACGACATAATAAAACTGTTTTCTTGTTGACAAAGTGAATTTAACTTCTGTACTTCACAAGCATGGTATTGACTGAAAACTACCCAGATAGGAGTGGGCACAAGTTCAAGTTACCTGCAGTACATCAATGTCACTCATGATGATAGCACTGGACAGTCCCACAGTGCCTGAGTAAATAGGCTGCCTCTTTCAAAGCAGCTACATCAGTTATTCAACCCCAGAGTGGTCCATTCTAATTGAGCTCTTTCTCATGATGATGTGATATCAACAACAACAAAAATACCTAGATCATATTTTGATGAAATCCTTAACAAAGATAATCATGTGCTGGTCAAAGGGACAGAAGCTGGGCATATACATTGTTCTGCTTCACAACCAATCCCCAGACAAACAAAACAATGTTTGGAGATTTGAGGAATCTAGGAGCTAGTGACAGCATTGCATCAGCATGCACTGGGCATACTTATGTTTATAATATTGTGAGAGAAACAAAATAGCAAAGCATCCACACTTCAACCTCAAGGAATTTGGAGTCTAGTTGCAGAAGAGATATACCTGCCAGGCGAGAAAATGACATTCCCATGAATACATATACATGCAAGTTCACCATGCTAGGGTTTCTTCATCTGAAGAATCTTTTTTATCCATTCTACATGTGAAGGAACCGTGGTTTCTTACCCAAAATGACTCATTTGTGGGTGAGACATGGAGATTAGATGTCAAGTCAGCCTGGAAACAAATCCATTTTCCCCCATTACATCACACTGGCTTTTATGAGGAAAACCAGCTACTAAAACTATGTCACAAGGAAGGAGACAATCAAATGCCAAAAAACAGCAGTAGGCGTTGTTTGTGCATAAATTTCAGGAGGAGGTAAGATTATAGCAGGATCTTCATTAGAAAAAGAAAAATAGGAGATAATGCCAGCTAGCTAACAGGATTTACGGAAAATATCTATTATAAAGTGTTTCAAATACCTAGCATGTTCTCTAGTACATAGTATATGCTTAGTTTTCTTTCCTTACCTTTTTTTTTTTTTTTTTTTGGTTTGTTTGTTGCCACTCCTAGGGTACCATGAGAGTTGAGATAAAATGAAGAGTAGTTTAAAGCAGTAGGTGTGGCTTAACCGTAGACTGGATTCCAGTTCTCTAACTTATTAGGAGGGTACCTTTGGGAAAGTTTTTAACATCTCAGTTTCCTCATCTGTAAAAATGGGGGATAATATTTAGTTTACAAAATTATTTACAAGAAATATTGAACAAAATAAATGCTATGAGGCATAGGGCTCAGCACAATGCCAGGCATACAATTAAGCATTTAATAAATGAGAGCACTTATTTATAATTATTTTACAATATTGAAGAAAAAGCAGGATTTAGCTCATTAGCAAAAGGAAGATATTGTCCTGTAGGTACAGGTGTCCAATTTATTCTCATTTAAATATGAACTAGAGAAACACAGTCTTGAGCTTGTGCCCCCAATATATGCATATTTATTTACATATTACATACAAATACTTCTATCACAGGCTAATATCTCAAAGTGTTCTCTTCTCAAGGGGTGGTATCATCATTAATAATAGTGAATATAAACCCATATTTTAAGTTGTCTTCTTGATAATTCTGAATTTTTCGGCCGATTCATGTTGAATGTGACATTATTGTTTGTGCCTCATAGTGAGACTGACAAAGAGCTTATACGTTGAATAGCGGACGCATGTCTGGGTAACTATACTGTCTTCAGGTAGTATAGCTTAACAGAAATCTCTCTAAGCCACTTTTTTAGAGTTAGTTTAGAAAAAAGCTAAATGATATAACCCACAAATCCACTTAACCAAGCTCAGGTTACATTCAATATCTCAAATGATGCTGAAAGCAGTTGAATAGGTGAGGGTGCTTACCAATAGATCCCCCATGTAGAATTCCTCCCTCGTGTCTGATATGTGACCATCAGATAAACGGACTAGTGAGAAAGTCATTGATAACCGATATAGAAAATATTAACAAAACTTAATTCCTTTCCTTTATATATAATTTTTAATGGTTTCTTCACATGCTCCCTCGGGTTATCCTGCCTACCCCACTCCAATTGAAGACCACTATTATGGAAACTGAAAACTGTTAGAGGTGTTTAATCAGGATTAAGACAGAAAAAATGGGAGGTTTGAAGAGTCCTATTTAGCAGCAGTGTGTAGGGTAGTTTGGACTGATGAAAGAAGAATCAAGTGAACCAGAGAGAGGACCAATTTAGACTCTAGGCTCCATATAAGCTTGAAAGAAATAAAATAAAATCAAGATCCAGATGACTTCCATCCATCCCCCTGCCCAAACCTGTCATCCTCTACAAAAGTGGTATTTTTTTTTTTTTTTTTGCCTAGTATCAGGATTCCTGTAGCAGTTCCAGAATGATATGTAGGTGTGACAACTTCTAGTGAAGAAAACAATGAAAGTTTCCACTGAAGTCTTTTTTGTATAGTTTTTCATCATTTTGGTATTTTAAAATATTTTGTTTCTGATTATTATTTATTTTTAAATTTAATTTTTATACAGAAGAATACCCTTCCTAAAAGCCTCACATCTCATAGGTGGGAGTGGGTCGTGTGACTCTGCTCTGGGTGCAGAGGAGGATGGGAATGTGAGTCTATGGCATTTCAGCCTCCAAAGTGGGAAAGAGGTTCTGTCAACGGGAGTAGGGACCAACAATGGCTTATGTAATATTTGAAGCAAGAGGTTAAAGGATGACAGTGATAGGAGAAAAAGAAATTCCCAAAAGATACTGTATACAGGGGCACCTGGGTGGCTCAGATGGTTAAGCATCTGCCTTCGGCTCAGGTCATGATCCCAGGGTCCTGGGACCAAGCCCTGCATCAGGCTCCCTGCTCGGTGGGGAGCCTGCTTCTCCTTTTCTCTCTGCTGCTCCCCCTGCTTGTGCTCTCTCTCTCTGTCACATGAATAAATAAAATCTTAAAAAAAAAAAAGATAGTGCATACCGGAATTTGTGACCAAGTTGGACAGCCTATGTGAGGAAGACAAAGGAATGGAAATGACTTCCAGGTTTTGAGGCCAAGTGGTTAAGGAAAGATAACATGGATACAACAGGGAACACAGGAGGACCCACTAGATCTAAGAATATTTATTATTACTTGTAATAACATTGATTAATAGTTATTAGGAAGTTCCACAGTGCCAGACATTGAACTAACACCTCCTTGTCTCATTCATTTCAGATGCTAATCCTTCTGATGATTAGTAACTTCTTCCCAGAGATGGTAATGAGCTAGTTGGGGGACACTAGGTCTGAGATGACACCTGGACACCTACAAAGAAAATTAAGACAGGAACTGGGGCTTGCAGTCAGGATGCAGACTGGAGGAAGGGACCTAGGAGTCAATCAGAAGGAGCTTAGCCTACATGGCCTACTAGCCTGGAGTGTCCAGGAGGGAAATAGAGTCATTCTAATATCATGAAGGAATTCTACAAGAGTCAGCCTATTTAAGGGAAAGTTTTAGTGAAGAAAAACACACAAATCTGACATGAAATTCTGATAATACCATTTGTATCCCCAAACCCATCTTTTCTTTTAGAACACTGAGTGTTTTGAATTAAAGAAAGCTATCCTAAAATATCTGCTTCGTTGACTTACATTGCTGTGTCCTTCACTTTGACTATTTGTATAGTGAAAGAGAAAGCAACACTCCAAAAAGATTCACAGTTATCTAAACAAAGGAGGTTTTCATTTCTAGATCATTCATAAGATCTATCAATATGGAATTCACAAATGCCCCACTTCCCTTTGTCTGCACATAGAGTAGTGACATGGTAATTTAATTGTAAAGTTACTGTACCAAATCTCATGAGATTTTCCCAAAATCTCACACTAATACCATTTTGTTCCATTAACTTTTATAATCTCCTGGCACTTGATAAATTCTGAATTGTGCCATTATCTGAATATGACAGTCTTCTGTGAATAGAAGTAAATGGAACTTTATTCCTCCAATACTTTAATAACAGTAGAAATAAAGGGCAGAGATGCAAATTTTCTGACAATTTTTAGAAATAAAAACAAATGCACCTTACTCCAACATTTATATAAACAAGCCACTTTGAAAAGTTTAAGTAGATGAATTCTACATTTTAAAATGGTTAAATGCACTTCTCTGGCAAGATTTGTGTGTGCAGACTTTGTTGTTTTATTTTCATCAACAGTGCCTTGAATTTTCCACCTTATCTGTCATAAAGTACAGTGAGGTGTCAAGGGCTATGTGGAATGCTTGAGTCTAAAATAGATTGAATAAATTGGATTTGTAGGGGAGGTAAAATCTAAGGTCTGATATCAGGTGACCCCAAGTCTTGTTCTGATAAGAAGGAAACAGAAAACACACATTTCTCCCCTGCAGCCCCATGATGTGATAAGCTGCACATAAGCTCTAGCTGTCCACAATATTAGATCATCCACTAGTACCAATCACTTCATAGGACTAAGTTTTGATTGGGCCAAGTAGGAGGGTTGAGAGTAGCAGGAAATCATGCACTGCAGAGAAAAAAGTACAGAAGAGTGATAGAAATAAACAAAATGCTACAGGAGCTATTCTTGACAAGTGGGATGAGAGTCACTGGGCACATTTGAACAGTGTTCAGAGGTTTGAAGTATTTGTGCTTTGTCTAAGAGGAATAAAACCTTCAACTTTTAAATCCTCATTTTCCCAAGTTTCGTATCACCATTGGCTAGTTGGGCATATTATCAACTGAAATAAAACTAAATTAATTAAGATACGTAAAATTTTACACTCTAATTTAAAATCACATTTTGTTTTCACTTACCAGTATGTAAAATCACATCTAATTCATTGTCTGTAATTCATCTGCAATCGTTCCAATCACACAGATTCTATACAATAAGTGTGTCTTTTTATAGTATTTTCTATACAAGTTGAAATGATTTGTTTAGATTCTATTTGGAATGCTTTATTGAAATGTAAGGAAATTACAGCATTAAATTAACCACTCACTATAATTTATTTTTTTCAAGATTTTTATTTATTCATTTGAGACAGAGAGATAGAGAGAAAGAGAGCATGAGCAGGGGGAGAGGCAGAAGCAGGCTCCCTGCCGAGCCAGGAGCCCTTTGAGGGGCTCGATCCCAGCACCCTGGGATCATGACCTGAGGCGAAGGCAGACGCTTAACCGACTGAGCCACCCAGGTGCCCCATGTTTGGGGTTTTTAATTAAATATAAAAATAATAGTAAATTTGGGGCACCTGGGTGGCTCAGTCGGTTAAGCGGCTGCCTTCGGCTCAGGTCATGATCCCAGGGTCCTGGGATCAAGCCCCGCATCGGGCTCCCTGCTCAGCGGGAAGCCCGCTTCTCCCTCTCCCTCTGCCTGCCACTCTGCCTACTTTTGCTCTATCTCTCTGTCAAATAAATAAATAAAATATTAAAAAAAAACACACACCAAACATCCTCCCTCTTATAGTTGACCAACTTTTTAAGAAGTAGCCCTGACTCAAATAGCATAATTACCAAAGACAGCATATAAACAACTACTTTTGAGTGGTATGAAAACCGTATAAATGAAAGTATGGTAGAATTAGTAAATAAGCAAGTGCTGTAATATTGATTTTTCCCCCTCTGATTATTTCCTGGTATTCTCTCTTACCTATAAAAGACCTCAGGAAATCAAAATGCTGCATCCAATGGCATTATATAAAGATAAATATAGATATACCACAAAGATAAAGATAACTTGTCTGATTATGCCATTTAATGTTAATTGTTCCTTTCACTTTTCATGTACATCAGATTACTGATATGTTCTCAAAGTTCTACAACTAATTATAGAAAAAGGTATGTGGGTTTTGAAAGATTTAGACCAACTATCACTTCATCATTAAGATTTTTAAATGATTTGACTTTTTAAAAAAGTAAAAACACACTTATACATATTACTAGTTATTCCTTTTATGACTTTTGAAGTTTCTCTCAAAGTTCATATATTCTTTCGGAATTAGGCTTACCATCACTTAATCTTAATGAGGGAATTTATGTCCTTCTTTATAGATTATTCATTTTCTTTTTCAAGACAGGGTGAGTCGTCCTTTACCACATTGTATTACAGCTGTCCTTTTATTTAGACTTGATTGTTTTTTCCTGAATTAAAAAAAAAATTAAGTATCTAGTAATTTGGGGGATTTTTTTTTTCTTTAAAAGAAAGGCAGGGCGCCTGGGTGGCTCAGTCGTTAAGCATCTGCCTTCGGCTCAGGTCATGATCCCAGGGTCCTGGGATCGAGCCCCACATCGGGCTCCCTGCTCCGCGGGAAGCCTGCTTCTCCCTCTCCCACTTCCCCTGCTTGTGTTCCTGCTCTCGCTCTCTCTCTCTCTCTCTATCAAATAAATAAATAAAATCTTAAAAAATAAATAAATAAATAAATAAATAAATAAATAAATAAATAAAAGGTAGACTGCTGCATGCAGGCCCTCATTTGGGGGTGTCTGGATTATTGGCAATTTGACTACCAAATGGACCTTGAGAGCTTGTGCGGAGGTTCTAGCAGGAAAGCACAGCTACTCCAATACCCTTGACCAAAGAACTATCCGACTCTAGCAGGAGGTTAGTCCTCCTCCCCTTAACAGAGCCAGAGCTGCAGCGTCAGGAGGGACGCACCTGGAATGACGAGGGAGGAAGATGACCACTGCCTAGCCAGCCAGATCAGCCGAATCAACCCTGGTGGTCCGTGGAGTGACAGATGCCACAGCCAGACCCTGCTCACATCCTACCTTGTAACTTCCTATTTTTATTGCTCATAAAATTATTTCAGGATCTACCAATACTTGATAGATGTCTGCGGGACGTCTAGGCATTGTTTGATAATTTATAAGATATAAAAAGTGGAAGTCTTTACTTGAAATATTTATTGTTCAATTAAACCTGTTATTTCAATGAAGTTTTCAGGAACTTCAAGTAAGCAAATCATTAGACAAAACGCTCTTATTTGTTCTTTCCAAATTAAAATAAAGCAAAATCTTTAAAATTCTTTCAAACATCTGATTTTCCTTTAATTCCAGATAACATGTCTATAAATGAGTTTTATGACATATGCTAAAATTCATCTTATCGTTTTTCTTTCATAGGCAGTGTTTTCTAATTTCACCAGCATATTAGAATCAGTTGATATTTTTTTATTAAAACAGTAAACTTTTTTGTGTGGAAGATATATTTTCAGTGATATAAGCCTATGGATTTTTTCTACGATGCAATACTTTAACAATGATTTTGCACAAATTTTTACTGAGATTCAGTATGTAGGATGAAGTTACTACAGATTGATTAATACAACCGGACATAAATTGAGTTTCAAACCTCCCTTACAGTACTTCCAATTTAATAGTGTTTAAAAAAATTGAGTCAAATAACAGTAAAAAAGCTTAACCATTAACCTGCTCACAGATAGCCTTTTGAAAGAAATGGTTTTTGGTGGGTATAGAATTTGAGGTTGATTTTTTCCCCTTGATATTTAAAAAAGTTGCACCAGCTTGTATTATTTCTGATATCTATTGCCTGCTGTCATTTACCAATTTTTAGTCTATTTTGTAATGTGTTCTTTTCTCCTAGATACTTTTAAGGTATTTTCTTAACACAAGTTTGAAGTAATTTGATGGGCTTTGGTGTAGTCTTCTCTATATTGCTTGTGGTTGAGATTCACTGAGCTTCTTCAATATTTGAGTTTATAATTTTCATCAAATTTGGAAATATGATTTCCCAAAACTTTGATTCCAGCCATATTTCCTCAAATATATGTATTTTTCTGTTTCCCCACTGCACCTTTTTCTAAGCTTCCTTTTCACTGAGTAAGTTACCCTGAGTAAGGTATTGCACAGCTCAGTAATCCCCTGTTCTTTTTTTTTTTTTTTGCCCCAATCACTTTGATTTTTATTTTGAATAATTTCTATTGCTATGTCTTCAAGATCACTAATCTTTTCTTCTTCAGTATTTAGTATGCTTTTAATCCCATTCACTATAATTCTTTTCATCTCTAGACGTTTAAATTGTTATTTATTTAATTAATTAATTTATTTATTTATTTATTTATTTATTTATAGATCTTCCATGTCTCTCCTATGTGCATGCTTTCTTCTACCTTTTGGAACATATGGAGTATATAGTTTTAATCACTGTCTTAAAGTTCTTGTCTACTAATTCTATTATGTCTGGCATTTCTGGGTCTATTTATAGTTGGTTCTTGTCCTGTGTATTACAGGTTGTGTTTTGCATCTTTGTGTGCATGGTAATTTTTTATCGGATCCCAGACATTGTCTTTTTACATCTTTGAGTGCTGGATGATTCTTCTTAAGTATTTTTCATCTTTGTTCTGGGACACAATTAGGTTATTTAGAAATAACTTGATCCTTTTGTGGCTTGCTTCTACAATTGGTTTGGCTGAAGACTTACTTGACGCCCAGTATGTTAGGTCTTTTCACTTTGTCTGATGGTAATATAAACTCTCCCTAGCCCTGTGTGAGCTCCAGGTATTGTTCTGCCTATTCCTTTCTAATAGCCTTTCCTGAACTCTAATAGTTTGCTCATGGAGGCACTGAGTGATATTTAGCTGAACACTTGAAAGGACTCATTTGCTCTGTGTATAGCTCTCTTTAACTCAACACTCTACCTTATGAATTCTATCTGTTGGGTTTCTCTGATCTCTGAATTCTGTCTCCTCAACACTGTGTCATGTCAGCCTCTGTTTTAGTTCCTCTACCATGCATTGAACCTGTAAAATCCTCCTGGGAAGCAGGCTGGGGCAATCATAGGGCTCATCTTCTTTGTTTTCCTTCTGTCAAGGATCACTGTCCTGAACTGCTTGCTGTCCAGAGTCTGATCATTGTGGTTGTCCAGGTTTACTTGTTTGCTTGTTTGTTTTAGTTGTTTCAACTGGGAGGGGGATATGGTACATCTGGTTCTTCTTATTCAATTATGGCTGGAAGCTGAAATCCTTTATTATACACTTGATGAATGTTAACACTACTACTAGTAGTAGTCATCATCATCAACATCATCATCATCATCATCAAATATGTACAGTGAGGCCTAAAAATAGTAAAAGCAACTTTCATGCATGACTGTCTTGCCATCATGGAATAAATTATGTGTCCATGAAATCGACATTTATGGGAAAATTAAATAACAAGACTAAGGGAAATGTAATGATATGTAACAGGGAAAAGTGTTCAAAGTTTGATAAGACAAGGAGTAAGAAGACACAGAGGGATAAAGACTCTGGTATAAGTCTTTAGCTCTCCCATGTATCTCCACAGAACATAAGAGATGACCACTGCACTGAACTTCATGTTTTTCTGCACTGTCAAACCAAAAAGAAAGTTTGCTGTCCCACAGAGGGGAAGAGAAGATTATATAGCACCAAGAATATCCACAAACATTTATATTGCATTTACTATGTCCTAGCAACTGTTCTAAGCACTTAACATTTAATAATCATTTAATCCTACAATGTCACTGTGACATGGATACTATCATTAATCCCCATTTAATAGATGAGGAAAGCACAGGGTGATTGAATAACTTGCTCAAAGTCAGACAACTAATAAATGACATAGCTGGGACATCAAACTCATCATTTGAGGGGTATATTAAGAATCCCCACTAATTTGCAAATGTTACACTCTGTGAGTAAATAAGAAGGACAGAAAGAAGGAAGGAAGGAAGGAAGGAAGGAAGATGAAAAAGAAGGAAGAAGCAAGGGAAAAGGGAGGAAGGAGAGAGAAAACGCATTAGAAATGAGATAGAAATTCACAGAATTTAGAAATGCTCTGCAATCATGCTGATCCCAAGAAGACCAGAGTAAGCCAAAGGGATTTATCCAGCATTTTAGACCTACCCAGGTTATCCTAAGGTGGTAATGGTAGCCTATCTGTTTGTGGAGAGAGGAGCTGAAGGCTGGCATAGATGGCTACATGCCCTTAATGGACCTTCAGTTATTTTTTGCTAAAGTTATATGCTCACCATTTGTTACTTCATTTGCTCATCCCCTCCCTCCTCTAGAGTCTTGCTACTCAAAGTACGGTCAGTGGAGTAGCAGCCTGGCCATTACCTGCAAGCTTGTTTGAAATGCAGAATCTGAGACCCTATTCCAGACCTCCTGAATGTGAAATTACATTTTAACAGGACGCCCAGGTGACTCTATAGGCATATGAAATGCTGGGGCCTGGGGAGGAAGGGGCCACAGGACAGACAAAGTCCTTGTCCAACTCCTTCACCATTGTATTCTCAGGCCCTAGTGCAGATCTACACATAAAAGCCTGCCACCCATTTTAAAAATAAATTATGGCTGCTATAAGTCACATCAAGTCTGAAAACCAGCCCTGGCTTTTTCTCTGCCTCTGTCAACTCTGAGCTCTTCCCTAGTAAAATCCTGCAAAGTTATTGAATGTGCCTCTCCACTGGCTCTGATGAGTATTATGCCATGTTTTGCTGGCTACCTTTCCATGTGCATATGGCATTGTATATAGGACATCTCTCCAACTACATCAAAACCTCCCTGATGGTATGGATTACTTATACTTCCCTTAGACTAGCCCATTAAATAGTGGGCTATATTCGGAGCTATCTAGAACATGTATACCCATGCAGGGCAGCCTAGAAAGCAAACTGAAAATACCTGTATACTGCAGGGTATGGTAATGAAGTAGGAGCTTAGATGCTAAACTGACCTGAGGTCAATTCTGACTTCTGCTATTTTTGCACTGAATGCATTAGATATTCAAGCCCTCTAAGCCTCAGGTTTCCATCTTTAGGATGGAGGTAATGGCACATTTCAGAGGGCAGATCTTCCATATATACATATGTAAAGCAGCTGGTGCTATAACTCATCAGTTACTCTTACTCTTCTACCTTCGGAGCTTTTAGCCCAACGTGTGAAAGAGTAATATAGAAAAGGATTATTATGCCATAAATCAGGCAAGAAAATTAAATATTTTTGTTTTGGTCATGTGTAGGCAAGAGGAAAGATACGAGGCTGCTATTGTATCCAATCACCTATTTTTCATAGAGAGTTTAAGTTAATAGTTCAGATAAGGCTGCCTTTACATTGACAGAGACATGATTTACACTGTAATGTATCTACCAGCTCTCTTCATGGGCTGGCATTTTGTTTTTATGAATACGTATGTACAAAGTTTAAAGGTTGATGCCATGCAGATGTAACATTAGCCACACATATTTAATTCCTTGGAAATTGTGTACTGTGAGTGGACAGATAGAAAAGGACAGAGTTTGAAATGAGCAAATTACAAAGGAAGGAAAAGATGGCAAAATTTCTCTCCATATAAGAGGACTACATTACTATTCTAATAAAATATTTTAACATATTTTTCCTCTCAAAGCATCAATTAGTTAGAGACTCTCTGGAGTTGATTATTTCCTTTTTTGAAATGTAAATGAACACTTGAAAGTTGAGTTTTATTCAATCTTTCTGCAATAACTTTTATTAGCTAATCAGATCCACACCTAGTTGAGAGATACCCACCTCTCATGGGGGACATGACTGAAAAAGAGGAGGAAATATATGGAACCAGAGGAAGGGCTTCCAGTGTTTCTCAATGGTGAGGCAACTCATTCTGGGTAGGTCATTTCTTTATTGTGCAGGATCTTCCTTGTGTGACACCATGTTTAGGACCCTAGGCTCCTCTCCTTCATATGCCAGTGATGTCACCCAGTCATTATGGCAACCCAAAGGACTCCCTTTGAGAACCACTTTTTGCTTTATCAAGAGAAAATAAGTACCTCAAAAATTAACCTTGTCTACTATATTTTGCAATTTTGCCTGGGCTGGCCCTAAAGCATCTCATGTACCACTGAAATAGCTCATCTACATGTAAACGCCGGAGTTAAGATACAAAAGATGTGTGGGGACTGCCCTGAGTCTGATTTTTCTCCATTCCACTCAAGCTAAACCGGTTCCAGCTTTCAATATCTAGTACTTTTTCTACCTGATTTCATTGTCTTTTTCGCCATTCACATATTTACCCTCTAACTCAACAGTAGGAGGGAAAAGGAATGGAGAGAAGAAACATTGCTTCTGTTACCTCTTTTCATCGTCATGGCACACTACACTTTGTCTTTCCTCTGCAGGATATGTTCTCTGCCACCAGCCTTTCTCTTGTGGTTCAATATCTTCTGAAAAGTGCTGGAATGAATTATACTGCATATCAGCACACACTGTTCTTCACTATATCCTTATTATCACATCCCCTGTTTGCATTTAATTTTGACTGCCTAAATAAGATTTTAAGTTATATTAACTCTGTACTCAGATAGCACTTAGAGATGATGAGAGCCAAATATTAAATGACTGAGATTATCAGAATGTATTCCAGTGTTTCTCAAAGTGTGGTTTGTAGACCACTAGTTCCTGGGCTATGTTAACACACACTACCCAGAAAATGATTCTTTGTCAAAAATGTTTAAAGAAGGCTGGACTGAACAAATTATTTTAGTGCATGCATAGATGTATAGAGTCTTTACTGCGTGAATGTGGTAGGATCTCAATGCAGAGATGCAGAGTGATTTCGGTGTTTCCCAAATGTAGTTGGCCATGGTGTCAACTTTCCCACCTATTACTAGAGCAATAAACAAGAAACAAATGATTCTGGTCTCTATGCCATTTAAGCTATGGGAATACAGACGTTCAGTGTTGCTGATGTGGCCCCCAGGCAGTGCACTACACGACTATAGGAGGTGGTGCCATTTATATGATGCAATGTAAATGGTGCACTCGTTCAGCCAGAGATCAGCCAAGGAGCAGAACTACCAGGAGACTCATATAGTAAGGAATCTGTTACCAGGAGTTGACCTTACACAATTTGAGGAGCTGGTTAAACTCTAGAAAGCTGCTGTTTTTACTTCTGTTATAGCTTCAAGTTGGCAAAGAAAGTAGTCAGGAAGAGAAGGTCCATGTAAAGGAGAGGATGACAGGATAAGCTGGAGTAGCTGTACCCATTCTCACTGCCTCCCGATGAAGGGGGGAAAAGTTAGTGCCCCTCACCGTGGAGAAAAACCACAACCACCCAGGAGATGGAGAAGCTGCAGGAAGATGCAGGCGAAAATGGTGGCTGTCCACACCATGAAGTGAGCCAGCAGGTACTGAGCAACAAATGGGCAGGAAATACACAAGTGGCTGCTCTAACCTTCCCAGTGAAAGGTTGTCTTTCAAATCTTCCACAAAAATATCTTCTGTGGCCTATTCTAACTGAAAATATGCAAGGAAAGGAATTCTGGGGAACAACGTTCAGCCTAGCTAAGCTGACATATGACACAGTCACCTCGTATACCCTGGAGCTCTGAAGTGCCCAACCTGCAGAACTGCATGGGTCAGCCTGAAGCCATTAGCCACACAATGGTACCATTCCTACCGTGATAAGAGCTGCAAAGATGAAGTACACTGGGATGGAAGAGACCATCCTAATGATACCATGCTGTCATATCAGGGCAGTTAGCAACTGGGAGAAATGAGCTGGCAGTGATGAAAACTTTCCTTTCAGTGGTCATAGTTTAAGATCCATAAGGCCTGAATGCAAATCCCAACCCTGCCACTTATTAGTATGAAATGAACACATTCATAATGATTTTGTTTCCTTCCACCATTCACAAATCTTAGGGTTTACATTTTTCTTAACTATGTGACTTATAATTGAAGATAAAGAACCTGGTACTTTTTATTTCTCCAAAAAGCAAAGAAGATGACATTTTCAATCTGCACTGGGGAAGAAGAAATCTCCCCCTTTATCACCTTCACCTATTCTTTCCCATATGCAACCATTATTTTTGTAAATTTCTACCCACTGAAATTTTCTTATCTCTTGTCTGGAAAACCCATTTTCCCCCTTAGAATTTGTACATTAGCAATTATGTATTGTTAGATCACTGTGGCATTACCTATGTAGGTCCTGTGTGGTTTTAACTTTATTAATTTCCTAATTTATGGATATACTGATATTCTTTTCCAATTAGTCTCTATGGCTCTTCAAAGAATTATTTTATCTCAGATAACATCAAATAAAACAGCTTACAATTTTTTATTTGCTTTATAGTTCTTTAAAGGATACAAAGACATCATTTGTGAATAGCTGATCAAATGTTAGAATTTCTCTTTGGATCCAAAAGTCCTGTTAAACTGAAATTGTATTTGAAGTTCAGTTTATTTAAATGTCCTGCTTTAAGACTGACCCATGAGAGGTGGTCTAGAGAAAAGACTGATCAAGATAAGATTTTTTTTCTTTCTCTCTCCTGGGTTAAAAAAAAAAAAAGTATTCCTCACTGATGTAGGTAGAAGACCAAGTGCAGTATGAAATAAATTATAGTTGTCTGCCCTACTTGGCAGTGAAGATCTTGGAACTACAAAAGCAGAGACGCAGCCAAAATATGACAAAGAACAGGACAAAACAGGAGGAAAACAACTGCAGGCAAAAGATGTTAAGATTTAGGGTAAATTTTACTGACTTAATGTATTGATTACAGAGGACTTCACTTTAAGCATCATCATACTTCCATTAATAATATCTATTAGTTTACATAATCATTTTAAATAATTATTAAGAATTTAGCAAAAGGTACTGTACTGTAAGAATCAATAAATCAATACCTTCTTATTAATAAATAATTTTAAAGTCATTTCTAATACAAACTCAGTAAACAACATCCTATATTGCTGCAATCACTGTCATCCAAGTGTTTCCAAAATATCTGTTTTGAGTGAGAAAGCAATAACTGCCGTTTCTGTAATTGATTTTTAAAATAAAATAACCTGAGTTTGCAAATGCACTAAAAGTTCAGTATCTTTTAAAAAAATAATAGTCTACATTTATAGGAAGACAGTATGCCTCTTCATCTCTAAAATATAATTTTGAAAGGTTAAGGGGGTAGTGTCTTATCTTACTGTCTTTTTCCCCTTTAGAGGGTTTTCCAGCAGGTTCTAGTTGATCAAAGATCTCATAGTAGTCAAATATAAAGATGAGACAGTTGTAAACTCCATCTGGATACCAACTAGTCCTTTAAAAGTAAAGTTGTATGTTATAGGATAAAATTGACTTTGCAAGCTAATGGGTGGTATTTTTTTAAATTGTTTTTTCTTTTTTTTTCTTAAAGATTTTATTTATTTATTTGAGAGAGAGAGCTCACAAGTGGGGAATGGGGTATCAGAGGGAGAGGGACAAGCAGACTCTGCACTAAGCTTGGAGTCCAACATGGGGCCCGATCCCAGGACCCTGAGATCATGACCTGAGCTGAAATCAAGAGTCTGATGCTTAACCAACTGAGCCACCCAGGTGCCCCAAAATTATATTTTCTTTTTTTTAAGATTTTATTAATTTATTTGGGGGGGGGAGAGAAAGAGAGAACACAAGCAGGGGGAGTGGCAGAGGAAGAGGGAGAAGCAGGTTCCTCACTAAGCAGAGAGCCCGATGTAGGGCTCAATTCCAGGATCTAGAGATCATTACCCAAGCAGAAGGCAGATGCTTAACCAACTGAGGCACCCAGGCACCCCATATATTTTCTAATCACAGTTTTATTTATTTTAGGTTCTTTCTCATTTTTTTCTCTTAAACTGTTTAAATTTAATAAAGGCTAAACCCACAAAAAGTAAAATCACAAACTTGCATACAGGGTTAACAGCTGTATCTGTAATATCCATAATGGAAAACCACTCAAATATCCATCAACAGGTGAATGGATAAACACACTCTTCTATGCCCATACAATGGAATGCAATAAAAATAAGTACACTGTTGATACAACAATATGGATAAATCTCAAGATCACTGTGCTGAACAAAAAGGATTTAGCAAAAAGAATACATCCTGTGTGCTTCCATTTAGGTTGAGTTCTAGAAAACGCAAATTCATCTTCAGAGAATGAAAAAAGAAGATCAGTGTTTATGTGGGGATGGTGGTGGAGGGAGGGTTGGATTACAAAAGAAAGAGTAAACTTTTGGGGTGATGCAGATGTTTGTTATTTTGATTCTAATGATAGTTTTATGGGTAAATACATAGTCAAAACTGATCAAACCACATGCTTTAAATATGTGCCATGTGTTGTACTTCAGCTATATCTCAATAAAGTTGAAGAACAAATCACTCAGAATAAACATAATTGCTAAGTCTTTATTCAGTATTTACTATAGGCCCAGGCTCCTTTCCAAGCTCTTGATACTCATTAACATTTAACTCCCCAACAACTCTGAGGTACATAGCATTATTATTATCTCTATGTTACAGAGGAGGAAAATGGGACAGAGAAGTTGCCCACTTTGCTCTCCCTCAACTGCCCAATTTCTCTACTTTCCCACAAGCCAAACCGGCCTCCCTAAATGATTTAGACAACCCTCATAGACTTAAACTGCTAAATCCTAATGACTGGATCCCAATTCAAATTTTGGGAGTGAGGATATTGGATTGACCAGATTGAATCACCTATTTCTGACATAATCCATTGTGGCCAAGGGACAGGGTCACCCAGCACAACTAGACCCACCTCCATGACTGATGGAGGTCATTATCTAAGAGGAAAGCAATTCTAAACAGGGCTCCCAAAGTACAGACTACATTGGTAAACTAACTCACTTTATAGCTCTCAGGAGTAGAGGGACTGAAGGTATAGAGCAAGGTTATGTGTTCAGACCAACAAAATATATAACGTTTTTATTTTTCCATAACTGATATTAACTTGGCATTTGAGCCCACATTTCTGATGATGATGAAAAACAAACTTACAAATTCAAGTTAGCTGAGTCTCTTCCAGCTTCAAAGAGAGGCTTTCAGGCTATATACAATTCCCTTTGGCTTTCCCTCTGGGTGGCAAATATAGTACATGATAA
Source organism: Zalophus californianus (assembly GCF_009762305.2). Lineage (NCBI taxonomy): Eukaryota > Metazoa > Chordata > Mammalia > Carnivora > Otariidae > Zalophus > Zalophus californianus. The sequence goes on along the minus strand of NC_045595.1, from coordinate 37,459,903 downwards.
TCCTCTGTCATTGCTGCTCTTCACTTAGCCAGCACTTCCTGATTGCGTTTGGGGATCACCTCTTTTTTCACTATTTCTTCTCCCAAAGTTAGTAACCCCTCCATCGCCACTAGCTTGTATTGTTTCTGCAGCATCCACTAATGGCACCACTTACTGTGACTAAGGGTTTTGTTTCTATTTGCTGGCCCTTAGGACCTCTCTAAGACTTGTAAGAAGTTTGGGATTCTCTCCAGATTGTCCTCAGAATACATAACATGATGAAAAATACTCGAGTCTTTCCACCTAGTTCTCTATCTGCTATTGATACTTAGATGTCACACTGGATGCAAAGATTTTTCTAAGTCTTGAAAACCACTAAGATACTTCTAGGAAAGTGGGCAAAGATCTATTCTGATGCTCTTCTCCAGATTACCTGGAGATCCTACTGTCCCTATCTTTCTAGGATTATCCAAGACAATAACGCACCAAATTTCTTTTTAATGAACATTCAGCATCTAAACCATAGTCAGACATCCCCTTCAAACTTCCTTCCTACTCACTTGTCAAAATTTAATTTGGTGGGGTGATTAACTCAAGCACTACTTTTAAGCAATTTTGTATTCTTACCTAATATGTGATTTATGGCTTAATTGTGATCTTAATTCTTTGGTACTTATCATAAAAAGGACTTGCTTCCAAAACTACTGATTCTTCTATGAACTTAAAATAAAGTGAAATTTGAATCACAAAGATAAGACATCCTTTGTTCTAGGTTCATCTGCCCTGCCCCAGGGGATGAGAAAGAAAGCGATCTCTGATGTCTTCTTGATTGGAAGGACAGTGGTAAAGGAATTTTTTAAAATTCTTTCTACTTTTGGTCACGATGGAATAAATGGTACTGTACTTGCATTTCTTCATATATAGTTATAAAACCAGACAAAATAAATGAGGAAGCTATTTTTCAGTGTTGGACAACAGGCAGAATCATACTGTAATTCTTGAGTGTAGGAAAACACAAATGATAAGCTATACATTTGCTCTATCTCTTGTCTTGGCAGCCCTTTCCCTACCATAGTGCAGGTAGGTGGAACTCAAATAGAGTAGCAGATGTGCTCAACTGAAGAGGCAGAGACTGAAGTTTGGACTGTTGAAGTGGCTAGAATTTTCAGGCCAGGATTCTGGAGATGGGAGAGCAGCACAAAGTAGGGAAGGGGCAGAGTTCACCACAAGTGGTCTTAGCTAAGCTCTTGGCTGTGCATGCATAGGGTAAGACACTAAACATCTTACAAAAAGTGACTTCTGTAGGGCTGAACAATTAATGTGGCTACCATGGTTAATATAGCATTAGAAGACACTCTGGCCTAACTAGAGTGGACATATCTCACTGGCCACTTTGGACATTTAGTTGAGACCTAGGAAAAGACATAACTTGGCCATAACAACCAGATCTTTTAGCGTGAGCTACATCATAAAACTAAGAAAAGAACTGAAATTGACCCACCCTAACAAAACATAAAACCAAACCTGATAGGATACAAAATATGTGCCAGTAATTTAATTGTTTTCTAGAATAAAATTCATCACTCTCTAAAAGAATGCAGCATAGTGTAGGACTCCCTACAATGTATCATCCAGAATGTCAAGGGTATAATAAAAAAATTAGTACACACTTGAAGAATCAAGAAAATGTAAAGTATAACCAAGAAAACAAACAGTTGGTAGAAGTTACAGTTGTTGGACTTGCCAATAATGACTTTAAACTAGCTATAATAGATACAATCAAGAAATTGAAGGAAAAGATGATGATAATGAGAGATAGGTGTTATCAGCAAAGAGGTGGGAACGGTTAGAAATGACCAAATAGAATGTAAACTCCACTATATCTAAAATGAAGATATATCTAAAATTAAAAATACATGGGATTGCCTTAATAGTAGATTGAGGACTATAGAAGAAAGTGTTATTGACCCTGAAGGCAAATCTACAGAAATTATTCAATTGGAAGGATAGGGAGCAAAAACATGTGCAGAGCCTCTGTAACCTGTGTGAAAATATTAAGGAATCTAATATATGTGTAATTGGAATGTTTGAGGGAGAGAAAAGAGGGAAGGGGGCAGAAAAATATCTGAAGAAATAATGGCCCCAAATATCCTGAATTTGGTGAAAAACATCAACCAACTTGCAGAAACTAGAATCTCAGAAAAACCTAATTAGAAAAAAAAAAAAATACTAAGAAAATTACACCTGAACACATTATAGTCAGGCTGCTGGAAACCAAAGAAAAAGAAAAGAAAATTAAAGTGACCAGAGAGGGGAAAAGGCATGTTAGATGTAGGAAGGAGGGAAGGAAGGAAGGAAAGGAGGTGGTGGGGGGAGGAAAAAACTGGCAATCAAGAATTCTATATCTAGGATAAATATCCTTCACAAATGGGAGTGAACTAAAAAGGTTTTTAGATAAACAAAGCTGAGTTTGTCACCAGCAGACCTTAACTTCAAGGAATAGTAAACAAAAACAAAAACAAACAAAACCTAAAAACTAACCCCCAACACACAAAAAAACAAAAACAAACAAACAAAGCAAACCAAACAACAACAAAGTAGCTCTTTAGGATGAAGAAGAATGAAATCAAATGAAAACTGAGGTCTGCTGAAAGGAATTGAAGAAATGGCAACTGTGTGGGTAACATTAAAAGAATTATCATTTTTTATTCTTTCTGCTAATTTCTTTAAAAGACAAATGACTGTTTAAACACACACACACACAAACACAAACACTGCCTGTCAGATTGTAACATTTGTAGAGTACAATATATGAAAATAATAGTTTAAAGGAGTGTGTAAGCAGAATTATACAGTTATAAAGTTATTACATTTAACATGCAGAGGAACTAAGTGGACTGCACTAAGTTAAGGATGCATATCATAATTCTGAGGAACCAAAAATCTTCGTAATAAACCCACCAGTGAGTGTCATCGACATGTTTAAATCTTTTCTCAGTGCCAGCCAACATCTAAGTCAGTAAAAGGAGCTCTATAAGGTATAAAAATAATTTGGTAAAGGTAAACAACTCTTTTTAATGATCTGGCATGAAACAAGGATAAAACTTAATGCATTTTATATCCTTGAGTGTTATTTCTTGAACCTAAACTTTTGATGAGATCTAACATCTAATAAATCCTTGAATTGGTATGCCTGTGGTGTTAGCTCTAACCTTGCCCTGAGAAAGCCTGTGTTGCAAATATGGAATTTTCTCCTTGTTTTATTTACCTTTGCCTCTAATGTTTTGGACCAATGTTTATTTACTCCATGTGTATTTTTGTATTGAGGCCAAAAAATCCCAAAGAGAATGTTAAAAATGCAAAATACCTGATAGCATTTATCAGTCGTTAGAATGGTTATTGAAAACATTTTAAGTAACTGTACTAAATAATACAGAGATTCCATTCTATAGCAGAAAACATACTGCCAAAGAATAGCACAACTTCCTATAACATTTCCATTTGGATCCAATCCACTAATCCTTCAGAAAAACTGCTCTACAAATTACATACCTCAAATCCAAAAATCTGCATTGGTAACTTCTCTCCACATTGATAAATATCATAGTGTCTCATTACACATACAATTTCATTGTTTTAGAAAAAACAGCAAGTGACAATGTAATGATCTTGAAGACAACAAAAAAGGCTAATCTGAGAGCACATAATTCCTTGGTAGTTTGTAAGTTTCTAGGAATTTGTCCATTTCTTCCAGGTTTGCCCAGTTTGTTGGCATACAATTTTTCATAATTGTTTGTATTTCTGTGGTGTTGGTTGTGATCTCTCCTCTTTCATTCAAGATTTTATCTATTTGGGTCCTTTCTCTTTTCTTTTTGGTAAGCCTGGCTAGGGGTTTATCAATTTTATTAATTCTTTCGAAGAACCAACTTTTAGTTTTGTTAATCCATTCTACTGGTTTTTGTTTGTTTGTTTTTATATTGTTTATTTCTGCTGGCTTTAGGCTTTATTTGCTGTTCCTTTAGGTGTAAGGTTAGGTTGTGTATTTGAGACTTTTCTTGCTTCTTGAGATGGGTCTGTATTATAATATACTTCCCTCTTAGGACTGCCTTTGCTGCTGATAGCACATAATTATTTGTCTGTTAGGGAATGCTCTAGCCTCATGCATTCAATTTTATTATTTTCTTTTTACAGAAACAAGAACATGAAACATACAGTCAGTATAGGTTTTTCTTTTGGCAAAGATTGCCTTCTGCTGGATAGTTTGTCCTTTAAGTTTCTATCTTTAATCAGATTTTGACTAGGAACTAGAAATACTGATGCACGAGTCAAAATAAAAGGAATGGAATTATAAAAAGAGCACATTCAAACTATCCCTATTTAGAAAAGAAAACCAAAACAGAATTTAACAAGAAAACTTGAGGCTTGAAATCATATCCTTAGGTTTGAATTGTTTAGCTCATTATTTTAAGTAGACACAATGAACACAATTTGGGAGGAGGTTCTTTTTTAAATATGTTCTCTTTGAATTCTAGTAAAACCAGACTGACTTCTGAGGCTGGTTTGTCACTTTTTACCTTCATTCTGGACCATCTATTGTTTCCATGCTAGGTCTGAGATTCACTAGACTTGGTTTCTCTTCTCTTCCTACCATCAACTGTGATTTATCTCATTCATCCCAAGGCTTTTGTGGCCCAAGGACATCTCTAGGTGAATGAATAAATGGTCTAAAGGTTGGCACGAGTATGGACTACCTTTAATGCAATGTCTCGCTCACAAGGACACTAGGGATACACATTGGTTCGGGAAAAAGTACTTGGTGCCTATTCTTACCATCTTTACTGATAAAGTAGATGAAGGAAATTGAATATGATACTTATCAACATCTACAGGGCTCATAATGATTGCTAAAACAAAGACAAGAATAGAATTCAAAATGAGTTGTCTGGTTTCAAAAAACGGTGCTCCTCAAAATAAAACAAAATTCCATACAGAAAATTCAACTAATGTCAAACACTCTTAAAGATCAAAGCCAATTGAAAAGGCAAAGGGAAAATCAGAGGGCAGTGAGAGGCTAAGCAAAGAAAATGGATAAAACAAAATAATAAATATTCCAAGTGTTAGAACATGTTGGAAATAATATTGGCCAAAATTAGGTATTTCCAAATTAGAAATGCATTTTATCTTCATAAAAATTCCCTCCTCAGGACAACTCTTGCAAAGGGATTTTAAAGCTTGCAATTTACTTAACACTGGTTCTCTAATAATTGTATCATAGTAACTGCAAAAGTGAAACAAGTAGAAAAGATGTAGATGTCAAGGATAATCAGAGAACAAACCAGAAGCAAGAGTAATCTGTAACCTCCAAAGTAAGAAATGTGGACAGGAGTTTGAGTTATGGACTAGTCTTGGGACAGATAATTGGAAAATAGTTTAGATGAAGTTAAGTAAAATACATAAAAAATGACCACAGGATCTGACCCTTGAAACGTCACAGGCTGACAGGTTAAAATGGGTTCCCTGCCTTAAAACCACATGGAAAAGGAGATTAGATGACTTGTAAAACCCTAGAAAGATCCAAACTCCATTTTGAATCTTAAAAAAAAAAAAAAAAAGTTTTATTAACCATACAGTCTAATACAAAAATATAACTGAAAATCAACAAGGAGGAATAACACATTCAAACAGTGTTCCTGCTCACTCATTATTCCCTTCTGGTTGTTTGACTGTCCCTTCTCCGTTAGCTATTTGTGCCTTACATTTTCTTACCTTCCATGCTGTCATTGTTCACTGTTTTAAGATTGTCATAACTATTATTTACCAAATTTATTCCAGGCCCCACTAATACATACATTTTTAGATAATATGCTTTTCCAAAGGACAATGTCTAAACTATTAAGGAAATCAGATTAGGTCACCAAATGAATAAGGGACATAAAGTGCTACAATAGAACATACCCGTTTACAAGTGAAACTCCACTTTCTTAATCCCTCCCCTAATCTAACATTTGCCCAAACACTTTAATAAGTCCACTTTCATCTTCTTTTACTGAGAAGCCCACTTTTCCAATGGTGTGCCCTCTTCATTGCCACAGTCCAACAAATCCAACTTCGTTGGACTGGAAAAAAAATGCCCTAACTATAGAAAAGAGACAACCTAAAGGAATTTTTTAATAGGTGTATCCTAACTAAGACTTTGGGACAAAGGAAAACACCACCAATTGTATATGCTGGTTTTATTTCATTACTAATGTGTAGAATATACATTTTCAACCCAGATACATATTATCTGTGAGGTTCTTAATGTTCTCCTTTATAGCCAAGAAAATGAAATAATTTGAGAAGTATTTTTTACACAATAATCATAGAAAGAAATGCATGCTGTAGGAAGTAATAGGAATGAATCACTATCCGCTGCAATTAGAGAAGCCACACACTGAGCAAGATACAGAAGATGCTGAGATCTAGGCTGAGCCCTCACGGGGTTTATAGTCTTGGGAGGAAGATAAGACTGGTTTACGTGAGACCAAAATAGAGAAGATTACACCAGGAGTCCCAAGTGGGATCGGAGTAAGGAGCAATCATTTCCAGGTAAGAGGCATCAAGAAGGCTTCAAGGTGGGAGTAGAAATGGCATTTTGAGGAAACATTTCTGCAATGTTAATAACAGAAGCAGGCAAGTCCAAGGAACAGGAGCATTATAGTTAGGTTGGAATAAAAGTTTAGGCACCTGGAGAACTATTAAGACTTGAAGCCACAGTTTGAACCTGATGTTATATAGAACCTGACCATTCGAGGCCTTCCTTAGCTGCCTGAAGATTTTATCTTATTGACAATGGGCGGAAGTAAAAGTTGTCTTAGTATGAGAATTGGATTATCAAGGGAGTTTTTAGATGATGAAACTGGAAGCAAAGTACAAGAAATGAAGTTGGTAAAGGAGATGAAATGGGTGCAAGGTGATCAAATAGCAGATAGTTGTCCGGGGACACTGGAGGAGGAAAACCACTTCGGGCCAAAAAATAAAGATTATTTTCCATGATGAAAAAAAAAAAAGACAACATTTAGGAATGATGGACTATTTATCATCATGCATAACTAAGGATCTACTTTGTGTTGTTAACTTTGGGTTGAAAATTGTATGATCTTTGACTAAGAATCTAATGACAAATCCTCTTTTAAAATGTTACTCCAACTCCTTTTTGGAATATGTGCAGACTCTCAAAAAAAAAAAAAACTTGAAATGTTTTCTTCTTGCCTAAAAAATGTTAGAAAAACTTGCTTTTCAAAATGTCAGCTGCAGGATGGACTTCTAGAGAATACAACTTTGTAGAGATTTCCCTTCCTTTTCTTTTAACCCACATAGTCCATGTCTATTTTTCCATATGTTTTTTCCACGTCCTTCACATTTAACCCCCTAAGTGATGAATGGTGGGTGTGGAAGGAGAGGGACTGGAGAAATGGTCAATTTGAAAAGAGTTCATTATTTGTACCCTATTTTGCAGAGTGTCATTTTAAATAAGTGCTAGGCTGGAAAAGGTTTTTATTGTTTTGAACGACAGACTTTATATTACCTTAAAAAAAAAAAAAAAAAAAAACCTCTCAGCGGCAAGTTAGATGCTTCTGGCAGCAAGACAAATCTAGCACCATCCAAGGAGAGAGCGTATTTGCTTCTCTGCTCACTTCTGTCAGGGTGGAGGAATGCTGGACATCCAGAGACAACAAGGAAGGCTGCCCAGAGCATCGCCAGGCTGCTCCCCTGTCCCGTGCCTTGGGCCTCCTCCTTTGGGAACACGCAGGTAAGTTACACTGAGGTGCTGATTCAAGTGGAGTGTCCTAGCTCACCGTGAGCAAGCCATTCAAGTCAAGTGCAAATGCACTGAAGGTGCATTATAGGTCTCAGCACCTTCAGGGAGCTCCACTTGGCCTGACTTAGTCGTAAGGTTCTCACTGGATCCAATAAATTGCTGAAAAGGTCCTTTTGAGTTTTATTATTGGTTATATCTTTGTATATCACGTCACAGCATGCTTTTTTATAGACTATAAAAAAGACATTAAAATAGCAACTGAATGTGGGTTTTTTTTTTTTTTACAAATCTGTGACTAGTTGTTAATCTGTTATTCTTTTGTGTTTAGAAATGATTAGATCTTATAGCCATCTTTACTGCTGAAAAATGAACCATCATACAAAGTTTAGTTCTCACTGTCAATGTTTTAAAATACTACAAATGGATAAAATGTAAGACTTAACATTAGACAGCGAGCTGAAAAATTAGAGAGAGAAAATTTTCCTATAATATGGCAGTAGTCTCTAAATATAAAGCTCAATGTTATAAATTCAGGTTCTTAATGAATTTTTTATATCACAAATTCTGTTTCCACTTAGATGTCAGAAACTGAGCTGGAAAAGATAAAAGTAAGAACAGCTGAGCTTTTCGAAAATGATAAAAATAACATTTCTTGGTTAAAGGAAGGTAAGTCCTCTTGCTGTTCATTTTCTATCAATGTGAAAAATTGTGCTTTTGTTTATTAGCAAGTGGTAGTGTGGGAGAGGGAGGAAAATGTCCCAGAAGTTCAAATAATGTTAGTACTTCCGATTTTCCTTTTTCTTTTTCTTCTTCTTCTTCTTCTTTTTTTTTTTTTTTTTTGGCCTAAGTGGTAGTTTGAATGTCTTTAGTATTGAAATGCTTTTTGTATTCCCTCTGCTGCAGTAAACACTGATTATTTTGTTGATAAGAAAATACACATTTTCAACCCAGATGCGTATTATCTGTGAGGTTCTTATGCTGTAGAATGCTCTTGTTTATAGCCAAGAAGACTAAATAATTTGAGAAGAAGTATTTTTTAAATAATAATCACAGAAAGAAATGCATGCTGTAGGAAGTAATGTCTACAAATAGAATCACCATTCACTGCAATTAGAGAAGCCACCTTCCCAGGGGAGAATGCTGTCGGCCACGGGTCCAGTGTGGGTAAGATGGTTGCTTGAAATACGCACACAAATCAATATGTTCTCCTAAGATGAGTACAAATTTGTGCACTTTTGAAAATATGTAGAAACTCGTGATTATTTACTAGAAGGTTTGGTTTTATAATCTTTTCATTATATGACTATCTTTAATGCCTCCTAAAGAAAACTGAATTAACAATTTATGTCAATAGATATGTGCCTTGTAGACTATTGCATGAATCTATCCAATTGTAAAGAGATGCCTAAGTAGTTGTCGCTCCTCAAAATTGTTTTATAAGGTCATAGGGGACTTGAATGTTTATGCCAAGGAAGCTCTACAACACCAAAACAATAATAATGACATCAACCACACTGACAATGTGTATCGAGGATTATGCTGAGTCATCATACCCATCCGAGGAAGCAGTAACTATTCCTAATTTTCAGATGAAAAAAGAGAATTTCAGAGAGTTCAAGTAAAATTGCTTCAAATCACAAAATTAGCAAGTGACAGAGCTGGGATTTGATCCCAGACTGTGCAACTCTATAGTATGTGAATTTTACCATGGGCTTGCACGGTGTTTCAAAGGAAAGATACTTAACTTACTTGTCAGGGCATGGTAGTGCTCAGATGTTTTTCTACAATGTTTAAATCAACACCTCCGCCTTCGCACCCTCACATCCGCTCTTATCCTTAATCCCACCCTCATTCAAAATGTTGACTTTGTAAAAAAAGATCATTTCTTCGGCCAGATGACCCAGTAAGCAAAATTAATGGCTGGAGCTCTCATCTCTATTGCAGACTCTGTTTCTGGATAAAGGCTGGTATGTACTCAAAACTATTTCAAAAAGCCATGGGGCAAGAAAATTCTCTAACTTCACATTATTAAATATTTTCAAATAGGATGTTTTAAAATACAATGCGGAAGTAAAAAAAATTGAACTTGAGTCAGAGATCCCCCTTGGTTTTTCTTATGAACCCCAAACCTATGAGGACACAGGTGTTCTTCAGTACTACTTAGAGTGAAGTTTATATTATTTATTTTTGCTTTAGTTGCTCCAGGCTGTAGATGTCTCATGTAGAAGTAATGGTAAAATTGATAGAACAGTCAATTGTCTCCTGAAGAATTTTTTTTAAAAAATTGCTTCCATTAAGTACGATTTAGGCATTGAATTCTTGTATTCTATAAAATCTAATTTCCCAGGTGACCTGTTTTATCCCATTTGGACACTTCATTTAAGCTATACTCAAATTATGTTTACTATATTTCATAAAAGGAAATTGAGCCAGATGCTAGATGACAACATCTTAATTGGGAATTATCAGGATGAGTTAGTTTTCAAACATAAATGTCTTTTTTTTTTTTTAATGTTAAGAAAAAGTATATGTGCTGGCTTTTTTTTTTTTTTTTTTTTTTTTTTAAGGCAAACTGGTGCAGTAGGAAGAACAGAGCATCTAAAACAGGCAGGTGTGGTTTTTAAATCTCAGCTCAGCTATTTAACAGCTATGTGACTGTGGCAGTTTACCTAACCTCCCTGAGCCTCAGATTTCTTACTTAGCCAGGGACCATGATACTTGCTTTGTGAGATTATGGGGATAAGATTTCATTATTACTGTGGGGTTTCTTTCCCTTTTTAAGGCATGATTCAAAATAATGTAACTATGTTTTTTGAGATCTTGATTCACACTTTGAACCATCTGTAATAGTAACAGCACTGCATATTTTTATAGTATTTTACATAAATTCCTTCATTTAGTTTCTACAAAAATTGGCTATGCAGCAGCATTGTCCCCATTTTACAGATTAAAGTACTGAAGTTCAGAGAGACTTTGGATCTGCTCAAACTGGCAGAATAGTTAAGTGGCAGCCTAAATCTTTTTTTTAAAGATTTTATTTACTTATTTGAGAGAGATTGAGAGAGAGAGAGAGAGAGTGCATGAGTAGGAAGAAGGAACAGAGAAAGAGGGAGAAGCAGAGTCCCTGCTGAGCAGGAAGCCAGATGCAGGACTCGATCCCAGGACCCAGTGGAAGACAGATGCTGAAACGACTGAGACACCCAGGCACCCATAGCAACCTGAATCTTGAACCCAGTTCTAAATTCCATTCCTGGCCTTCATCCACTTTGTCACAGTGACTCCTCCAGGGCTTATCAATCCATATTTTAAATTTATCAACCCCTCACTTTCAAAGAAATGAAATCAGATGCTTTAAAGTTGTTCAATTTTTTTTTCACGAATGACAAAAGTAGTTGCTTCTCACATCAATGTGTCTCTTGCCTTCCCCTGCAAGTCCAGCTGAATGCTCCCTGTTGTTACAATGGAGGGAATCCCAGCAATGCCTAATTAGGGTTGGGGCAAGCCTCCCCTGGTTTCACCTACAGAAAGCAATGACCTGAGTGTCTGGCCTCAGAGTGAGCCTGTGACCCACAGGAGTTACCACTGTCACTGCCAACCTCAGAACTGATATTCCTTCTAACCTCTCAACTTCAAACATTAATACAGTTTACCCGATGTGATTCAACATTTCTTAATCATGGCATTACTGGAAACAAAGCATGAGCATGTAGAGAACCATTAAAAAAAAAAATAGAAAAACAAACACGGTCCTGTACTCAACGGGTTTATCTAATTGTCTTGCTTTTGCCTGAAAGGCAAAGAGCCTCTTATTTACCTGCCCCTGGCTCTCGGATGCGGATGGATCTCATGTGCCTGAAGGCCTCAGTCAAGGTATCAAAGAGCTGGCAAAAGCCACACCCAGAGCTACTAACAACAATTAGAGGAAAAAGTGTTTGAGAAACATGTTGGCAGGCCTAAAAATGCACTCACTATAAAATTAACTGAATCTTGTTTGATTTCCTATCAAACCATCAGGCAATCTTATACCACTATTAGTCATCTTGCCTTTAAATGCCAGACTTTCCAAATCTGAGATGTATCAGATTCCTGGGCCCCAACTTAAGGAATTCAAGAGTATATAGGAAGCCCAGGAATAAATGCTGAAGAGCAAGACAGGTGATTCTGAAGTAAGATGTGCACAGACCTTACGTGGAGAAACTCTGTTTTAAGACCATCAGTGAAACACAATATAATTTTGAAATACGTACGAGGCAAGATGAACCATGAGGTAGAAGGGTGGACCAAAATAGGTAAGACAGGAGGTTTTAAAGGAGCTCAGGATCTATTTGCACAGGTGGAGAGGAGGAGACAGACGACAGGGAGCAGAGGCATCGGGGCTGGAAGACCCCTGGTTTGGTGCAAGGGAAATGGGCCTTCCGGCTAGTCATCTGTGTATGGGGAACGAACAGACTGAGTTTGGACTACAGGTTAAGTTGCTGGACGCAGGCTCTGGGTTGTCACGACAGGTCTCAGGGCAGGCACGAATATACTGAAGGGGGATTTGGGGATATAATCTGTCACTGATGTGCAGAGTGGGAAGGGACAGGCAGAGGCAAGGTTAAAGCAGGAGGGATGGTGATGGCTAAGACAGCAATGCATTCATTCAGGAGTCCAGAAGTGAGGAAAACAACCTGGATAAAAGTCATAACAAGGAGAGGAAGAAAATAGGCCCAAGTGTGAAAAACTTTATGAAGGAAAAATTGATATAACATAGAAATTGGGGGGAAAATTACAGGTGGAATAAGATGGCATGTAATACCCCATTAAGCCAGGGAGCATTCTGGGTAAGCATTTTAGTGCTTGTACTTTACACCATTTGATACGGAAGAGAAACATCAAAATGAAGGGATGGAAGCCTTTAAATTGTTGCCATTTGCAGTTTAAAATCACAGCATTACCAGTGTTTGAACGGCACACAATTTTTTACAGTGTCTCCGGATTTTTCAGGAGAAGACAGAAATCTGGATTTCTGTGTGAAATCTCCAGATTTCTAAAGATGAAGTAAAAACAACAGCAGCAGCAATAATAAAGCACCAGGCAGGACAAATGAAGGCAGGTTCTGTGAGTCTATTGTAGCCCAGAGGCTACCAGTTTGTAACTTCTATCCCAAGAGCTTCTATCTCTAAACAAAATCTATTACAATTTCCTAAAAGGCACTTTTCCATAAGTATTGCTGCATTGGCACAGATATATATAAATAAACACACACATTTATAGGTATGAGCAAAGACAAGTATTTGACCTAAAAAAGGTAAAATTAAGAACCTTGAAATAAAACTTTCTCCTTCTAAAGAATAGCTGCTTGTAATTGTTTTAGTGAAACATTCTTTTTATGGGTGTAATAAGCAGAGGGAAGAACAAAATCATCCCAAGTTCTAAGTGTGCTCTCAGTGTAACAAGGCACAGTTTTGTAATCTAACTGGGTGTTCACTCCACCCAACAGTTGTTAAATTGGGAGATGCTCCAATGAGAAAATACATACTTGGAAATCGGGTGTGGTCAAATAAAAGGAGGGAGGAAGGCAATGCATAAGTTTGCTCGCACCTTCTATAAATGCCTGGAAGAAAAGAGCATGAAAAATGAAGATTCTATAGTTATTTTGAATCAAGTGTCGCTCCTTTCCTATAGACAGTTACGTGGTGACTACACTCTTTGGTGATTTCAAAATCATTACTAAATACATTTTAAAGTAAACTTCCCTAAACTTATTTAGCATTGAAGTAGAAGCATTAGGTCACCGATGACTTGGCAACTTGACAGCGCTGATTATCATTTAATCAGAGTTCATGAATATTAGAGGCTAGTAATCCAAGATACCGAAAACAGCCCAGAGGTCCCAAAAGCCATGTTCCCCAAATTCCATTTTCAATAAAATGCCAAACTTCAAATCCATAATACAAGAATCCCATCTCATTCCTGATCGATGTTTGTTTGCAAAGGAGACAGCAAAAGTGAGAATCTTACATTTATTGACATTCACACATTCACTGGCCTTCCCTTAATTCTAAGTGAAGACAGTTAACTTCATTTGCTCCAAAAATAATTTCAGATCATAAGCGTTAAAACAGTTCCAAAATGCATATTTTATTCAACTCAACAACCCATTTGATGAGGCTCTTCTTGAACTCACAATGTGTTAGGCAAAGAAATAAAGATGCCAAAGACTGATGATGTCACAGTCCCTGCCTCTAGGAGCTCATGTATCTAGGTGCTTTATTATAACGACTAATATTAATCCATGCGAATTCTCTCCCTCGGATAATTCTCATTTTTAAAGGGGTTTTCTTGTGTCTACCTTAAAAATTAAGACATGCTAATATCCATTTTCAATTGTTAACTGCCACAAATAACATATCTTGGAATGTCTTCTACTATGTATACACATAAAATGGAATCATTAGCTCTTATTTCTGTACTCTTCATTAGCTTATAAAAATGTGTTCCCTAATAATCAAAATACAGGTGAGTAAAAAGTAACAGCCAAATAGAATGTTGTTTTGTTTTTAAACACATTTGTAAGTGAAAATTAGATGTGAAAATTTGCCCTTGCAAGTCATATAAATAAGAAAACAAGTAAAAGAACACGATTAATTTTACGAGCGTAATTATTTTGAAACTTTGAAGCAAGGTGATGTGATAGAGATTGGCATGGGGAATTATTCTTTCGAATCAGAAGTTCTGAGGGAGAATATTTGAGTCGAGACCTAAATGACCAGAAGGAGCCAGCCGTGCCGAATCTGGGAAAAGCATTCCAACAGGGAGAAGAGCCTGTGCAAATAATATGGCTCAGCATGGCTGGAGGGGAGGAAAGGATGGGGGAGGGAAGGACAGAGGGAGGGAAGGAGGCAAAGGAAGGTGCTTAAGTGGGAAATAATGTAGGACCCTGCTGGCCACAGTCAGGTATTTGGATATTTGTTTCCTCACTGGAATTAGAAGCCACTGATGACTCCAGGCAGGGGAACATAGAGTCACCTATATTGTATGAAGGAAGGAGTGTATGCAGAAATAAATTAGAAGACACTGCAGTTGACCAAGCAAAAGATGACAAGTGAGATAGGATAAAACTTTGAAGGTGAAAGTGGGCGAACGGATTGGGATCTATTTGGGAGGTAGGGCCAACTCAACTGGCTGGCGCACTGGTGTGGGGCAATACAAAGAAATGAGTCCAGGCTGACTTCTGATTTGAGATACTGCAGGACAGAAATGCTGAATGGACAAAAATGAGAGAAAAACTGGCTGGCGGTGAGAGAATCAGAAGGTCGGGGTGGGTCAGGTTAAGTGTGAAATGTCCAAGAGTTATCCCCATGAAGATTATCGACTGAGCAATAGGATATACAAGATCAGTTGTTCACTTGGACTAATGTTCATGGAGAAAGTCTGCTAGAGATTTTGCTTAGACCTGAGAATGAGAAGGCATTTGTTGATGGGGAGAATGAAGGAAATGAAATACAATTTCAGGTCAAGGACTAAGGCAGGAAAGAACACGTTATGCTCTTTGTGAATGAAGTAGATGAAAACAAAAGTGTCTGGAGCGTTTTGATCCAAAGGAAGGTTGACAATCAATGAGTCTGGAGAGTTTGCTCAGGAACAGAGCTTTGAACCTTTCATAGACCTTGGTCAGAGTTTTGGATTCCCAATCATTACCCTGGAAATGCCTGCAAAAGATATATTTTATGTTGTAGTAAAAATATCCCACTATATTTTATTCTCAAAAGAATGTAAGGTAAGAGACTAACAAAGGACAACACATTACTTTCAATATCTAATAATTACAACATAATTACCAAAAAGCTTTAGTAGTTTTTATTAGTCAGGGTTCTCCAGAGAAACAAAACAAATAGAATGGATGGATGGATAGATGATAGACAGATAGATAGATGATAGATAGATAGATAGATAGATAGATAGATAGATAGATAGATAGATTTATTATGACGAGGGACTGGCTCACACAATTATGGAGGCTGAGAGGTCTCGTGGTCCATTGTCTGCAAACTGGAGGCTCAGGAAAGCCAACAGTATAGTGCCCAACTAAGTCCCAATTTCTATGAGCCAATGATGTAAATCCTGGTCCAAGTAACAAGTTCTGAGAAACAGGAGTATGTCCAAGGTCATGAGAAGATGGATATTCTAGTTCAAATGAGGAGAGAAAATTTGCCTTTCTTCTGCCTTTTTGTTTCATCTAACAGATTGGATGATGCCTACCCACATTGGTGAAAGCTTATTTAAAAAAAAAAAACCAGACTACAAATTCAAATGTTAATCTATTCCTGAAACACCCTCATGGACACACCCAAAATAATATTTACCAGCTACCTAGGTATCTGTTAGCCTAGCCAACTGACACATAAAACTATTCCTCACATAGTTCTTGAGAAAAAAAAAAAAGTAACAGACAGTGATTCTAGCTAAATTAATAAAAAGAGGAATTTATTGGCAGGCTTGGAGGTAGTTTACAGTCTAGAGGGAAAATCCAGGTCCAGAATGGGCAGGAACCAATCTAGCTCTGTTGATCCAGATAGCAAGACTTAACAACATACTTGGGTCACCACTCCTAGAACAAATTGGCTCTACATACTTTCCTGTCCTCTTATACTCAAGACTCCAAATCCCAAGGAAGAAAGCTCAATAGCTTTGGCCATGAGTCCCCCTTGTGGTTAGGCAAGGCAGGAACCCTGACAGACAGTACCATAAGACTGCATGCTTCTTCTGAGGGAATTCAGGAAATTCAGCAACAGAATAGAGGGAGAACAGATGCTGTGTGGCCCCCAAATGATGTTGACTCCACAAGCCAGTACCCATGATCTGACTTCTAGTGCTTTTCTCCACAAGGGAGAATATGTTCTTAAGAATCTGACATGTGCTATTGATGGAGTGGCTGAACATTTCAGGAAGAAGAGTACTTACTTTAAATGTATTGGCCTTCTACTGAAGTTCAAGTGTCAGAATCATTTTGATTCTCTGATAACCTTATTTTATGTTTAGAAAGTTCAGTAAAAGATGAGATATTCTGTGTTCTCATAGGTCAACAAATTAAATTCCAGTGTCACATCCTACAGCTGACGTTTGAAATTTCTTTCCAACTAAGCCTATAAAGTAGTAAGCTCATTTCTTATAAAATGATGATGTTGATCCCAATGGAATGGAAGGCCTACAAGATGCCGTGTCAGCCTTGAGACTATGACCAGATGAATTAATCAGTGCAAAGTCCCTATAAGTTGTTAAACAGCAGATTTAAGGACTCTCTTTCAATGATGATAGGGCAGTACATCAAGTCCAGAATGATCTTAGCTCACCATTATTAATTGCAATTTTATGAACTAACAGTGAAACAATCTGTAGAGACTGGAAGCCATCTCTCCTGTCTTAACAGGAAGAAGAAAATTGTAGATAACTAGAAACTTCAATAGATTTACCCTGTCAGTTGAGATGTTCAAGAGACACATTCGTTTTCTATACGTCACAACAGCTGTTGACGTGGTCCACTTAATCAACATTAGTAGAAAGAGCAATCTTTGAGTGAGAGAAAAAAGTCCCTTATTTTCTATGCCTCAGGAATAAGGACATTCCATTTCTTGTAAATTCTACAAAGAGATACTTTATTTTTATATGATTATGGCCCATTTCTTTCAGCTTAGGAACAGCATTTAGAGGGAATATACTCTCTAATAAAACGCACCTACACTAGGTGTTCACCAGACCATTAGTAAAAAAAGAAATGTGAATAGAGCAAATGAAGACATCACTCTACAGGCATAAATCATTTCAACCATTTTAGCCATTATTTAAGCCTGTCAAAAAGTAAATGTGCAGCAAAGACGAAAAGCAAGGGCAATGACAGTAGTTTTGCCAGTGTCTAACTTCAAGAAAAAATAGAGAGGACAACTCAGTAGAGGCGTAGTGTTAAATAAAACATCAGGAAATTCTTCCTCTTGAGCCGAATTTCCACACCAATGTGGGTTTGAAAAGAAATAATTATATTGCAGCAGGTAAGAAAGGTGCTTTGTGATGTCTAATCTCAAACAACAAACAATAGGAAAGGAAAATCTGCATTTTAGCTCTTCTTTCACTCACCAATTTTTTTTTCTTTTTAATATTTAGAAGAGTCAACATGACAGATAGAAAAATAAATTTCTTCAGGAGTTACCAAAAGATGGGTGCTAATACTAAAACATCTTACATATAAGTTGCAAAAACACATACAAAGTACATATAAATAAACTCTTCCAGAGGAAAAAACATTTCAAGAGTTATATTCAGGCCACGGTTAATAAAAAGGAAAAAACTCCACTCTCGTGTGTCTTAAAACTAATTTCTTACAACAATACATGAGAAATCAGATTGATAAGATAAACCATTCATACTATAAAACAAGTACAAAATAATATGAAATTAAGTAAACCAAAACAACAAATGTTTTGATTCCCTACAAGACACAGACTTAAACAAATAATATACTCTGCCTCCCATGCCCAAGGACCTTATAATTCAGTTGGGGAAAACAAAATATAAACAGTACATTCTGTTTGCCACATGATTCAGACAGGAGCAAGCTCATAAGTAAGCTGTATTTGAATCATAGTAGATTGTACACGAACCATTTGGATGGAATCTTTCCGTATCAAATTTCTCACATACTAAACCATACGGGTACATCCAATTCCTTAGATAGATACAGATTTCTCTTAAGATTACAACAGTGCTTTTTGGTTTGTTTCATCTTTAATGGATTTAGCAGATTTGATTTAAAACATCTATACTAAGGAGTCATTTGAAAACAGCCGAATTCATTTAAAAATATTAACTTACTGGGTGATGGACATTGGGGAGGGTATGTGCTATGGTGAGCACTGTGAATTGTGTGAGACTGATGAATCACAGACCTGTACCCCTGAAAAAATAACGCATTATATGTTAATAAAAAAATAAAAAATAAATAAAAATATTAACTTAGATTCCTTACAGTCTCTTAAAAGAAAAGACCTTTTGTGTAAACATCCTTTAATGTATTACCAGCTCTTTTCCTTAAAAAAAAAAAGAGAGAGAGAGAAAGAGAAAACAACTGATATCCTCATCTTAAAATGAGGAAAAACTGTAACATAAAGAGATAGAGATATTTAATAGACAGTAAGGGAGTTCATGTTTCCAAGGGAAATTCTTAAGGGAATAATTTATTCCATGAAGAGGGAAAATTAAACTAAGGACTTTTTTAAAAATTAAAATAACAACACAACCTAGAGGCATAGTGTTTTTATAGATCATAAATATATTGAGTGTCCAAATTCAGTACTCTGGTAAGCCTTTAAATTCTTGTAGGCAAACATCTACTAATTAAAAGACAGCCACTCTCGAGTCTCGGTCTTCCATGCTAAATGATCAAGTGTGAGATCTGTAACATAACTTGCTCTCTGATAGAAGAACGTGCTCTGCCTCAGTTTTACTTAAGGAAATCAGTCTCATCTTGGACTCCCCTGGAACCAACTAGCAGAAAGAACGTGTTCTTATCATTTAGAGATCAATAATGCTCCATAGGAACCAAATTTACATTTTGTTTACTTATTTATTTATTAATTTTAATTTTTTTCCAAATTTAAATTTAAAAGCACTGAACAGAAAAAAAGTTACATAGTTTAAAAATTATATATGTACTATATAAAATTATATATAAGATGTAACTATGTATAATAGTTATATGTATATATATATACATATATAAACTATGTATAATAGTATATAGTACATAAGTATACATATTATATATATATAATATATATATAACTATGTTCCTCTAACAAAATATTTTATTCCATTCTTCTCTCTGCCCTTTCAACAATACATTTGTCGACTGTCTTCTATTTGTCAGATAACACAATGTTTCTATGAGAGAAGTCAAACATAAATAACACTCAAGGTGCCTACAGTAATCAGTGTATGTGTGATTGCAGGGGGAGGTGGTAGCTAAGGCAAGTTCACCATAAGTCAATAGATTTAAATACAGCAGATGCTTAAGTATTAGATTGTTAATAGATTGCTCAAGGGCAAGAGTATATCCGGCTTGCTTATCTCTATTTCTGAGCATCTAGATAACCCCTAGAACACAGCAGCTGCTAAAAAAAAAAAAAAAAAAATGATATGAATAAATGAATGAATATACAAATACATTTCAAAAATTCTATGAGATTCCGAGGTAGGAAAAAGTACACCTAGAATTCTGAAAAAGTGGAACTTGAGCTGGGCTATATAAATCATTTGTAGGGTTTTAGGAGGCAGTAGCATTACAGACTGATGAATACGATGATCTAAAGTGGAGACAAAAAAGTCCAGGGAATTCAGAGAACGGTAGTTATGTTTGGCTGGGTGAAGGGTATGTGTGGGAGAGCAGGAAATAAACCTTGGCTGTATTTTAAAAGGCTTTAAATACCAGACTGAAGAGAATAAACCAAATATCCTAAGATGAAGAAAAGCGATCAGATATATCTGGGGTTAAGGTCAGGAGAGCAGGCAGGACCTAGGGTAACAGAATCAACTCTGCACTCTAGAAAGATCTTTATGAAGATGGATTGGAAGAAACAGAGGTGAAAGGTGGAAACAGAGGGACCAGTTAGAAGCTTGTTGCGTCCACAGATGAGGAAGAATGATTTCTGAATTGGGACACTGGTTGCCAGGGCAATGGAAACAAAGGTACTAGCATCCAAGAGAGTGCTGTCCCCAGTGCCTTGGCCATAGACTGGATATTAAGGGGTATGAAGAAGAAGGAGTTATCAGATATTATAGAAAGCCTCTGGTTTGAAACTGGAATTTCTAATGTGTGTGTGTGTGTGTGTGTGTGTGTGTGTGTGTGTGTGTGTGTGTGTGTAGCCTTACATAAATATTCTATATTTATTTCAGAAAAATTAGAAGATGTGAATAGCCAAAATCACTCCAAATCCCAACACCAAGAGATAGCCACTTTACATCTTTCCTTCTATTTTACATTCATGAGTCAATGTTTGTATGTGTTTGTATGCATGCATACAAAACAAGCAATTAGTAATTAATAAATTAGTAATTTTAATAAAATCTGATTATGCAATATATTTAATACTGTGTTTTTCTTACTTGTAAATGAATATGCATTCCTTTCCAGATGACTATAGATGTACAACATCATTTCAATGATCATACACGTGGTATTCCACTAGGAAAGTAATAAAATACAACCAATTTCCATTTTTGGATATTCAGGTTGTTTCCAATTTTGTGCTTTTAAATCTCACACTACAACATCTACTAGAAGTTCCTTATAAGTGAACGAAGGACAAGCATCTTGCAGAGTCCTCACACATTACCACTGGCTTACAAGTGACCGCTTCCAATGTTTTGTATATCAGTGCTTCAATTTAGCTACATGACAGACATGTGCAGAAGGCCTTAGCATGCTTTTTTTCTATAAATGAAGAAAGTTAAGTCAGAGATATTTAGATAATGGGTCCTAAGTCTCATGGTTAATGAATACCAGGACTAGGTCTCATTCCAGGTATTCTGATTCCAAATCCAGTGCTTTCCCACTATGGACTCTGCTTTGAAATACACTTGAAGGTAGATAACCAATAACCCTTCAGTGGCACTTATTTTAACAACTAAAATTAAAGGAGCTGGGAAAAGTTTGGAGAAGTCATGCAGATGATGCATATTTAAACCTATGATTCATTTAGCTGGATTCTCTCAACACCTATCTTCAGCCCAGTCATGGTGACTCGAATGGGAAGGAGGACTTAGTTATGACATCAGGCAAAAATTCAGAAGCCAACTTATCTGCAGATTGTAGTGATTAAATAGTTCAGGATGAATTACAACTCTGTAATATTACACTGCATTCATATTTAAGAGATAACAATTAGAGTCCAGCTCCCATAATTTCTAGTCACTTAAGACACAAGCGAGTTATAAGAATTAATCATCTCAATATCTTTCTGTTGAAGTTGGCTAACTAAGCAAAAAACATGGCCCATGGAGGAGGGAAGTGAGTATCTTATTTTGTTTGTTGATCTTTG
Organism: Zalophus californianus; assembly: GCF_009762305.2. Taxonomy (NCBI): domain Eukaryota; kingdom Metazoa; phylum Chordata; class Mammalia; order Carnivora; family Otariidae; genus Zalophus; species Zalophus californianus. The sequence continues at coordinate 37,438,051 of NC_045595.1, read as the reverse complement.
TGAAACAACCGCTTGAAAAATAAAACATATCATATCAAAGCATGGGGGGGAAATACCTCTAATGGCAGAATCAACTATAATCAGATTATGAAACAACAATATATTTTTGCATGGCCAACAAACAGATCAAAAACCTGCAAACTAAAGGGCATTTAGATGCCAAATCTAACTTTAATTTTCAAATATCCCTATCTGGTCATACCATCTCTCCAGCAAGAAAATTACATTACACACAGTCCTGCTTTCTCATATTCAGCAGGTAGCCCCACACCATCAACCCTAGACATGACTTTGATTTTCCTTGTTATATTTAGAATTTTAAAAAAAGTTTTCCCTTTAAATCTTTAAATAGTAGGATTTAGCAAAGAATAAAAGACACCACTCTGTAAAAGCTTTAAGCCAGAAACAAATATACTTCAGATAGCCATTACGGGCACTGCATCCATTGTATTTTTCAATTATGAATTAATCTCAGTTACACTTCAGTGATCAGAAGTCTGTGAGTTTACAATAATAACATGTTTTAGTTAAAATTATAAAGCTTGGAGTTCAAAAAAGCTAGGTAGTCAAATGATGCTTTACAAATTACCTGAATTTTTAACATCTACCTCACAGAAGGAAAACAACAGTAACAAAATGCTTAAGGAAGGATTTTAATTCCTCCTTTTACATAAGGAGAAAACAAAGTCAAGTACTTTTCCACTCTCCAAGAAGAAATGTAATGAAGCTCAAGGAATTGTGTTTACCCAAATAACGCTTATTATTCTGCAAGGTACCCAGACATATCCAATAATAAGCATTTGTATTTCTGTCCAGTTGAAACTATAGACATTATATTAATTTGGCATTAGCAAGCAGAGAAACTAAATGAATAACCTGGGGGTTAAACGAAGGTACAGTCTAATTACAGCCCTTTAGTGGCTCAAATATCTAAACTGTTAATTTCCACCAAGACATTCAGTCTTTCTGCGGTTTGTAGCATTTACCTTACAACCTCTATCTCAACTTTCCCTAGAATATTTAAGTAAACAGGTAGGCTCGTTGGTTCTTTCACTTTGTTTTCATAAGGACTCATTTTACAGTAACTAACGATCCAGAACCAGGCAAAAGAATCTATACAATTATTAAAATTGTCCAATGTTAAATTCAACAAGAGAAGCATGCTTCAATATAAATTTGGTTTGTTCTCTCTTTTTTAAAAGATGTATTTATTTTAGAGAGAAAGAGAGAGAGGGAGAGAGAGAGAGGGTGAGCACCAGTAGGGGCAGGGGCAGAAGGAGAGACTCTTCAAGCAGACTCCGACTGAGCATGGAGCCTTACGTGGAGCTTGATCTCACCACCCTGAGATCATGACCTGAGCCGAAATCAAGAGTCAGACGCTCAACCTCAACCGACTGAGCCACCCAGGCACCCCTTGTTCTCTTTTTTAAAGTAGGCAGGGCTCAGAGAAAAATAGGTTTGCATCATTTCTGAAGAAATATCTGATAAGACATGATCAACAAACATTAGTAAAACCATGATACACTGGGGGACATCGACCAGAGCCTGGCAACACACTAAACCAGAGAGGCAGAACACAGTACTGAACAGCATGTGAAAGAAGCTATGCTAAGGGCAATAAGAAAATGCTAAATGCCAGTAAGCACAGAGGGGCCATGATTAGATTTGTCTTTTAAAAAGACCATTCTGGCAGCAACGTGGATTGGAAAGGAGGAAAAGCTGATTGGTGGATGGCAGGTAGGAGGAGGGCTTATGGCAGCCAAAGTGATAATTAAAAGAATGACAATGTAAATGGGAAGAGAAATTTGAGAATACATTGAAAATTAGAATTGTCAGGACTTCCTGGTAAATTGGTTCTGGGGATGAAGGAGACAGAGACATCAAGGACAGCACCCAGTTTGCTGGGGAAATAACCTCTTTGCTCAACTGGAAACACAGGAACAGTGTATACTCTCCCGGGCATGAATTAAATAACAACTCATTTTAATTTTTAAAATTTACCTTTAAAAAAAATTTAAATGACCTTATCTGGAAAAGTATGTTAACTAGTGTCAAGGTGTTCTGACAGGTCTAGAAATTGGGGCTGAGTATTTTTCGGATTTTGATGAACTAAAATGAGGCCCATCATATTCTCTGGTAGGTTCTGGAAGCAGTAGTTACTAGGGAGAAAGTATCATGTGTAGTTTGTTTACATCTCTTAGGGAGACAATCAGCTGATAATTTAGAGAGGGAAAAGCAGTATAGGGTTCAAACTAAATTTTATTAAACCTCATGTGTTAAACTACAATTTATTTAGGGGCTTATGGGAAAAGGAAATCTAAGGTTTGTAAGAGATGCCAACAACTCCTTCATTTTATCTTCGCTTTATTACAAAGTGAGGAAAATGTTTTGATAAACAAGGCTTTCCCCCTTTCCCCATCAGTAAACATGCTGCTGCTTTGAATGGGCTGTCAGATGTACAACAGTTTTAGAATTCTGCTGGTGTCCTCAACAAGCTGCCACCCAGCTTAGACACTCCCTTAAATGGTGTTCCACGAGGCTGTGAGGACGATGAGACACAGGGCGGGGGTCGTCTGCTGGGCACTTCTGGTGAAGATGTTTATTTTGTTTCATTTCCTTTGGGAGAAGATGGGTGGCTGGTTGCTTTATTTTGTTTTGTTTTTGTTTTTTTGTTCTTTGGCCACTAAATTCTCATTTAAATGCTGAAAAGTTTTCATGTGATGCCTGACAGTGGGGAAGCCATCTTGTCACCATAAAGTTTGTTATCAGACTGATAATAAAGCTATACACCCAACCCAGAATGACACAGGGAAAAAATCTGTTACAAGAGTTGTTGAGCCATGGATTTGATCATCCTTAAACCACCCTACTTATGAATTGGCACACGAGAAATAAATTACCTTATTTTAAAGCCAGCGTGAGTTGGAATTTTCTGTTATTTCCAGACGAAGGCTACTTTCCTGAATCAGCAAAAATGAATGAGAAGTACCGAGCACCCAATAATAACTACTATTATTATTACTAATTTAGTTTTTTTCTAATGGCTTACATTTTAGGTTTCTTCCTCCCTTTACCTGACCCTTTTGAAACCACCAGGGAATGTGTGGTTTCTTATTCCTTTCTCTATTTCCCTACACATCCACACAGTGCCTGGCAAAAGTAAGTGCTCATAAATATTGTCAAATTGAAATGAAATGGAATTTAGGCATCCTCAGGCTGTATGATAAGGTCTCATTAGCAAAAAGAGAAAATGTCTTATAAAGGATAGTATGAGAAAAATCCATGTATTTTTCATTCTTAAGAATGAAATATTTTTCATTCTAAAGAGAAATATAAATTCCCATGAACTGAGTTTCATGGATACTGGTGGGCCAGTTTCATGGATACTGGTGGGCCAGTATCATTTTGAACAACTGACATTTCTAAAGCACTGAGGAAAAGAAATGAAGATGAAAATACTCAAAACATGACAATATCTTTGTAAAACTAAGCTGCATCCTTAATAAAAATTGATAAATATTAAAAATTCATTCAACTCTTGCCCAAAGTACCCTCCTTGATCTCACATTCATATTGCTGAGTGATAGCTTGGGCTCTGTGTATGCTTCCTCTTTCATCAGATAACTTTGCTCTTTCTCCAGCTCCAAAAGTCTCTTTAGGCCTCAGTGTGTAATACAAAAATAAATAAAGTAATGAACTAGAATTTGGTACAGTTAATTTACAATTAGCAAACATGACCAGGCTCCTAAGAAAGTCTTTTTTCTGTTTTTCAGTAAGGTTCAGATCCTCGTTCATCTTTATTTTTTTTTTCCTTAAGACTATCTGGGTGAATATTAATGTCATAAAAAAAAATATCCTGTTACTTCTAGTGAAGTGTTCTGTCGAATGAGCAAATGGGAAGGAAAGGAACAGACCTATTAAAAAGTCTTATGTGGGGACAAAAACCAAGCTAACACCATTTTATCTCCCTACAGCACCCAACTAAAGCAAAAGTGTTTTGTTTTCACTAATCTCTAACTAAAATTTAGAATTCCCTCCAATCATAAATATAGGCAATATCACAACAGTGGTATTGGCGACAACTGTGATTTTGTGAAGAACAGAAATCACAGATATTTTCATATCACACTATAATTGTCACTGATATCTCAAAATAGTTTCTTCTTTTCTGTTTTAATTTTAATTCCAGCATAGTAAACATACAATGTTATATTAGTGTCAATACTGTTTACTCTTATCCCATCATTCATATTCAATTTCTAGGTCTTATTTAACTTCCCAATAAATATGCACATAGATTGCTCTATCAAAAAATTTCAAATATTTTGCTAACTGTATATAATTGGTTTTCTATGTATTTTATTTTATGTATTTAAAACATTATTCTGAGAAGGGGTCCATAGACTTCATTAGGCTTCCGTGGCACAAAAATATGTTAAAGACCCCTGCACTAAAGGAAAGCAAACAAGCAGAACACTTCCTGAAATCTGAAAAGCAGGGGTGGGGAGTTGGGTTGGGTAACAATGAACCTCTGCCCCTCCCATTGTATAATATGCTACTGATTTCCGGTCAAACAACACAAATCAGTGGCCCAAGACTGCATAACCAACAAAGTCTTCCCTTCTTTCAAGGAGATAAGCACTTCAATTTTTAATCATCGATTGTACATATGTTTCTCTTATTAAATAATTTTAAATCATAAATATACTAAGCTTATTTTGAAAAAGTTGCTTATGTAGGAAATATAACCATGAGGGTAATTCAGCCACTTAAAAAAAAGTCTGAGGGACACCTGGGTGGCTCAGTGGGTTAAGCATCAGACTCTTGATTTTGGCTCAGGTCATGATCTCAGGGTCCTAAAATAGGGCTTTGTGCTGGGCGTGGAGCCTACTTAAGATTCTCTCTCTCTCCCTCTCCCCCTGCCATGCCCCCCCCAAAATATCTGAACAAAACTATTTTTTTTTACAATTTTTGTACAATTCCATTGTATAATCATAAAAAGGAAGGGAATTCTTCCCTTTACCCACAGCAATAGATAGATATATGATAATTACATAAATAACACCTATATCTATATAGATACATATCATTAAATATATAGTTTTAAACATCTGTGTATCATTAAAGAGAATATTTCATAGGTGTCATACTGGAAGTGAATTTTATTTTTTGTCAAATTATTAGGTGGCATAAAAGGGTTATTGCTCAAAAAAAAGAAAATTCATCCCAATACAAAATACTCTTGCATAAAAAATACATTAAAATGTATAACAGATACAAAGTACTCCTACATAAAAGAATTTAAAAAACAAGTTTATAAACTTTCTTTTCTCACTGTCTCTCAAACTAAAGGAGCCAGACACACACATAGCTTGAATCCCATTTTGTAATTACTTTCAGATTCACTTAATAGTGATTAATAGTAATTGAGTTCACTATGTATCAGGCACAGTGGCTGAAAATAGCTATCAAGGGGAACAAGGCAGGCATAGTAACAACACTCAGAGGCCCCCAGTCAAGCTAGAAGATATTACATACTACAAATAATTGGCTAAACACAACTGATACCAATATTATAAGAGAAAATCACCGGGTGTATATTCTCACTTAATTCTTACAACAACTCTGTGAGATAGGTACTACTATCTTCATTTTGTAAAAAGAAGCTTGAATTCAGAGAGATGAGGTAATTTGTCCCATAAGGGGGCCACAGAGCTACCAATATAACAGGGGAGATTAACACACACAAAATTAGTCATGAGTAATAGCTTTATAATTAATAAATTAATTATTATATTTATAATTCATAATATTAATGTTTACCTCCTTGAGGAAAGAGATCATTTATTCATCCTGAAACCATCATGTCTCATATATAATAGAACTCAACAAAGGAATGACTCTTAATTAAAAATAAACCATTGGACAAATTTAAGTAAGAGATGGAGAATGGGAAAACAAAGTATTATACTCCTACATTCTGCCAGGAAGTCAATGACAAGATCTGCAGATGCAGACTACACATCTTGGAACAAAGTGAGGTTCATCCTTAGTTTAAAAAAAAATAAAAGCACCATCTGGTTTACAATGGAAGTGATGTTTATAATCGAAGAGGCCATATATACGTGGGGGCTGGGGGTTTAGGAAATTTCTGTACCTCCCTCTAAATTGTTTTATAAATCTAAAACTACTCTCAAAATTGTTTTTAAATTAAAAAAAATAATAAACAGACAAAAGAAATTTATATCACTCATTTGATGAGCATGTATTATATGGGTAACAAATACTTTTGCATCTTGAACTCTTTGGTTCTAATCTACTGTCAGTGAGGCCTAGGCTGCTGTGTTGAAGAGGACTCTGAGTGGGATAAGGGGAGCAACACTGTCTTGAGTACCAGAAGGAAGAGTGTCAGCACATTTGCCAAAGATTTGGCCGTTTTGTCCACTGATGTTCCTGACCCTGTGTTAAAAGTATTGTCCCTTCTCAGGAGAATATCAGAGTATACTGGCAGATATGGGCAAAGAAACAGGAGAAGTATTATATACGGTGACAGGTGCCAGAACACAGCCAGTTCAGGATTGTGGGCCAATCCAGAGAAGGGAGATAAGAGTTCTGCATGGAAACATTAGTAACTCGATTTATTAGTTCTAATAATAACAGTGTACATATATGCTTACAATTTGTCTGCTATTGTCTTAAGTACTTACATGTTTGAATTCATTGAATTCTCTCAAAAAACACATCAGATGGCTATCAGCATTACCAACTGAGCTCTAGAAAATAGAAGTAATTTGCCCAAGATCAATACATGGTAAGTGGGAAAGTCAGATGCAAAACCCTTACGGTCCAGAACCCTAGTTGTTAACCATTAAAATAGGTGAAAAATACTTTTTTTTTATTTTGCACAGGATATGTGTCGTACAGAGATAGGTAAAATTACTTCAAGAATATGATTTTCCTTGGTAAGAAACAAATAATTTAGAACTATAGCGATTAAAGTTTAACCCACGTAACATTGTCAGTAAAATATCAAAAACATAGATCAGCTACACCAATTCCATTTACTCTTGATGTTTGTCATTATTCAAAGACTGCTTTTCTTGCTTTTGTTTTTGTTTCCGGAAAGGTTAACACAAATACATAAAGAGTCAAATACAAATTTTGAGAGTTTACAATTTGGAATTGAGTTAACCTTGCTAGAAAATTTAGGGCAAGATTACAGAAAGAAAAAATCATAGGAATGAGCAAGTACAAATATCTAGGCCTTGTCACTTTTCCTGCTAGTTAACGTTCATTAAGTCTGTCTAATGAGATAAAAACTATGAATTAAACACAATATGACCCTTGCTTTCATGGAACTTTAACTAGAACGAAGTGACAGTTTTAAGAGTTGTACTCATGAAAACCAGTCTAATTGGGCTTTCAAATGAAGTTCTATTCAGGACGTTAAAAAGCCATTAGCCAGTATTTCTGCCACGCAAAGACTATGTAAAGGCTGTCTGTTTGGGGGGAGGAAGGAGAATAACATTCAGGGATCAGAAACAGAGTTAAGATTAATAATCTTGCGAGATTATTAACAGCACATATATTAACTATTTGATTTTTGACATTTTACACATTCTTTTAAAAATACATTATTTATTCACCATCGAGATTTAACAGAGGTTAACATTTGGCCATATTTTCCTCAGATCCTTTTTCTTTTTCTTTTTTTCCTTCTTCTTCTTTTCTCTTTCTTTTTAAGAAATAAGCATCTCATACTCTTTACTCTGTCTTACTCTGTATGAAATCAGAACTCTAAACGACAACCCCCTTAAAATTCAGACATCCAAACCCCAACCCTTATCATGATAATTGCTACAAAGAACCTGACCCAAACATCAATCCCTTTTATCTGTGCAAGGCCCACAGAGGGAAGTGGGTGACCCAATTACGTCCATTATACAGATTAGGTAACAGGAACAAAGAGATGCTGAGACTAGTCCTCAAAGTCCTTGTTCTTTGCATATGTCTATAGTACCCAGGAAGAATAATGATATCCATCAGTCTAAATAGTAACTACCCAGATTCAGCTACTGCCAAATCCAGGCCCTATTAATTCCACTATTATTGAGCATTTACCATCTGCCAGGTACAGTGCATTAAAAACACAGACCAACCAAAAAGCAATCACTCAGAGTACTGCATCATTTTGCAAGGCTTCTGCAAAACTATTCCAGTGTCTTCCCTTCTAATAAAGCTGGGATTTACAGACCTCTCCTGCCACAGGACTGCTTATGCTCCCGACCACCTAGTGCTGGTATCAGTGCCGAGATAAGTAGATTCTATTATTTGATTATTAATCACCCCAAAGCCATTGCTGAAGAGAATCATACTGAGGTTTCTAAGGACTAGCCCCCAAACTCTTGATGACTGGGATATTCAACTGCTTCTTTAGTCTCCTGCTCCATTTGTCTTGTTACCAGAGTTAGTCTTGGTGACAGGCATACCTTGGACACCAAAAGTTGTAAGACTTATCTTTTATTTCCCCATTTCCTGTTTTGCATTGGTGAGAAAATGTTGGCAGATTTGTTCACTCTACAAATATTTACTTAACACCTCATTTTTCCAGCCACTGTTCTAGGCTCTGTAGAAGGAATTAAAAGAAAAAGTCATATGTGTTTACATTTTAGTGGAGAATAGTAGGCAATCAACAAACAAGTATATGGAATACCTGGTGTTGAGAAGTGTTAAGGAGTAGAAGCAGGTAGGGTATAAATTGGGTAGTCAAGGAAGGCTTCTCTGATTAGGTAACACACTAGCAGAGACCAGAATGAAATGAGGGCAAGAGCCACATTTATACCCACAGGGAGAGAATTTCTAGCATGAGGAATAGCAAGTGCAATGTCCCTGAGTCAGGAGAATGCTTGCCATGTTCAAGGCCAAAGAGGCAGGATGAGCCAGCTTGAGTGGTAAGAGTGAAGGCCAGAGAGGCTCAGGGGCTGGAAGAGAGAAGATTTTAACTTTTTGTTAGGGAGGAATGAAAAAGCATTAACACATGTAAGTAACGTGATCTGATTTATGAAATTTAGGTGGTTGGAATAATACTGGTGGCCATTTGGGAATTTGGTGGGAGAACACATCAGATTCCAAGTGGACAGACACATCTTCTTGAGTCGTGTATCTGTCCAGAAGGGCTTCAATTTCAAGCCAGGACTTGCCATGTTGAGTACACAGGGCGTTCAAGCAGGTCAAGGGGCCACCTACATTGGAATCACAGTTTTTTAGGCATGAAGATTTCATGAGACCCACCCAAGACATGATGAACCAGAATTTCTGTGGCTGGAGCTAAAGAATCTGCATTTCAAACAAGTGCCCTGGTGACTTATGAACGTAAAAATTTTGGACAACTATGACATCAGGAAAAGCTTAGCAGAGAAGAGAATTATTGAGCTGAGTTTCAAATAAAAGAAATAGTCCACCTGTGGGGAAGAAGCAGGAAGTAATGATGAGGAGGATCCCTCAAGGAAAGGAACCATCATGGATAAACACTTAAGAGACATAAAATATCATCTGATAATTCGATTCCTGCATTCGATTTGACACAACTGTGTGACCTTTTTTTGAACTTTTACCCTGTGCCAGACAGGTATGTGGTCTCATTTTATCACCTCAATCACCATGAAAGGGGATTTAAGGGAAGTGAGGGTCAGAGAAACTAAGTGGCCTATCCAAGACTACTTGGCTACTAAGTGGTAAGGGCAGAGTTGAAGCAAATGTGGTTTAATTCTGAAGTATGGGATCTTAATTATTAGACGAAGGAGAGTCAAATAATGAAGTCTGAGAGATAAGAGAACAGATCAGGAGGTCCCGAATGCCTTCCTATAAGCCAAGACACTAACTTGCTACTTGTGTCATTTCATTTGTCTTTATGACAGCCCTTTGACTTGGGATGGTTTGCTATGCTTTACAGAAGAGGAATCTGAGGCATAAGATAACATAAGTTACTATACCAAGACCAGTCATTTATCAATTTGTAGAGATAGAGATGTCAACCTAAATCCCTAAGATTCTAAAACTTGTGTTCTCACTACCTCTCTGTGGCCCATTATATTCTCCACACATGATCAATTGTACATAGAAAACATATGCCAAACCCAAGTGTATTTTTCTTGCATTTTCTGTACATGCAGCATATAAAAGCATTTAAATCTATTAAAACAATAGTGCTGACAACACCAAGCACTGGAATAGCACAGAGCAACTGGGATTCTCATATGCTACTGATGGATGTACATTTTGGAAAACTGCAAAGCAGTATCTACCCAAGGCTAAACAAAACAAAACAAAACAAAAAAGCAAAATCCCATTGTACAATCTAGCAATTCTATTTCCTAGGTTTGTACCTAACAGAAATGAGTGTTTTATACCCCTTGCACAAGAACATGTGCAAGAATGTTCAAAGCAGGTTTATTCAAAATGTCCACTCACTGGGAACAGCCTCAATGTCCCCTAACAATAAACAATAAAGTAGATAAATGAATTGTGGGATAGTCCTGAAAAGAAAATTCTACACAGCAATAAAAAGAATGAACTACTGGTACATGTAAAAACATGGGTCAATCTTACCTATAAGATACTCAGCAAATGAAGTTAAAGATAAAAGAATACACATTATATGGTCCCATTCATATGAAGAAGAGTCAAAAGTTATCTATAGTGATAGAAGTCAGAATAGTACCGTAGTTATTCTTGGGGCAAAGGGGCTGACTGGGAGTGGGGTGACAGGAGCTGTCTAAGGTGCTGAATGTGTTCTACATTTTGAAGGCTAGTGGTTACACGGGCATACGCAAAAAATTAAATCAATCCGTATGCTCAAGATTTGTGAACTTTATTATACATAAGTAATATCTCAATAAAATTTTAATTTATAGCGTTGAGGAGCCAATAAAATCTGGCCAGCAGGCTAGTCATCCTCTTATTAAAACTGAGTTCCATCTTAATCAGATCTGCTCTTCCCTTCATCCCCTGTAACTGGCACATAATGGGACTCAGCAAGAATTTATATAACAAATGAGCACATGCCTAATTACCCAAGTTCCCACCCATCTTCAAGTGCATCCACCCTTGTTCCTCAGATGAACCATAGACCACGGTGGCAGCAGGCCCTTCAGCCCAGGAGGTGATAGAACCATCCGCATACCTGGCCATACTTTCATTAGAAGAAATAAACTTTAAAACCAAGCACCAGTTTTGCAGTATGACACAGCAGTATTACTTGCATTAGGCCAATTTTCCACTTATGACAGCAGTAATAGCACTAAAAGCCAATAAAAGCGTTCTGTTCGTTCAGAGATCGGCTTTTATGGCTTATTCTAAATATTATCAAGTGAATCAAGAGCCGTCATTATAATGTCTAAAAAGCCTTCATACCTTGTAAGCAAACAGTGTGACTTTGACAAATAATCATTAGCGTGCCTGTGTGAGGCCAGTACGGGGGAAAAAATCAAATAACTGATATTTCCGATTACATAAGTCATTAAGGTAATGTAGGTTAGTTTCAGAATAAACAAAATGGATTTCATATGTAAAATGACATACTATTGCTTTCAACAATATAGTCTTCTCGGTCCTTATGAGCATATAAGGAAAGTCCAATAAAACTTCTGAGGGCTCAGTCAATCACAGAGGCTCAGCAAATATTTCTCATTTAAAGTAAATTTCAATAATTCTGATCACATTAATTTCAGATTTGGTGATTACTCATGCATGTCATTTACTAAAAATGACTTGTGTTGTAAGGAGTCCCTTAAGAAAAATAAATAAATCCAGTGAAAACGAAGACATTTGTCTTGTTAATGTGAGGACTTTTCCCGGATTATAGTTGAGAACATAAACTTTCAGGAGGATAACATGCCAAAATTAAAGTTGACTGGATCAGTGGTTGGTAAACTTTTTCTGTAATTAGCCAGATATTTTCAGCTTTGCGGGCTCTACAGTCTCTGTCCCAACTATCCAAGTCCGCCATCCCAATGTGAGAGCGCAGACAGTATATAAACTTGTAAATGTGGCTGTGTTCCAATAAAACTTCATTTGTTAGGAGGGAAAAAAGCCATTAGGTTGTGTTCGACCCATGGTCCATAGTTTACCAAATTCTGCACTAGACTATACGATACAATAGGACTACACCTGCTTAATTCACCATGGTATTCCCAAGTAGGTATCTAGTACAGGGCACAGGTTAGATATTTGGTAAATATTTACTAAATAAATACCGAATAAATCATAAGCCTTAAAATTCCATCTAATTCATTGGTCAGCCACCTCTAGGTGTTACTCTAAGAAAATAACCATAAGTGAATGCAAATTTTGCTATGAGTCCTTGTCACGATATTTGTTTATAATAGCAAGACAGAAGTAATGATAATGTCCAACACTGGGGGAGTTGATGAAGAAATATTTATATTAATTAGATAGGATGTTAATCACTCATTAAAAATGATATGCAATATCAGAAGAATAATATTTAACAATATTAAAATATCTTCAAATACATGAAGTAAAATTTTTATTACAATAAAAAACTTTATTCCATTAAACAAATATTTATTGAACACTTACTCTATACCAAGCATTATTCTAGACACTGAAATACAGCAGTAATAAAACTGGCAAAAATCTTGCCCACATACAGTCTATGTCATACTATCCTAAATATGATTGTGTTTTTGTTAAAAAGAGCATATACATATATATGTCTTTGTAAAGTTTGGAATGCTTTTCATCAGAATATTTTTAAAAATTAATTGGGGGCGAATGAAATCATGGGTAATTTTATCTACACACTTTGACTAAAAATATTAACCAAAACTGATTAGGTAATACGTATTGCATCAATAATAAATAATCTGATTTTAAGTAATTATTGCCTAATTAAACACTCACAGGATAAGATACAGATGTTAGAATTATTTTTGCAAAAAAGTCCTTATTTCAAATGTAATTTATTTTATTTACCAGGCCCTCATATAGCACTTATTACAAACACACACACACACAAACACACACACACACAACAATGCTCTAAGTACTTCACAAATAGAAACTTCCTTAATCCTTGCACCAACCCTATGAGGTAAGTATTATTATTATTATCATCCTTAATTTACAGAAGAGGAAACTCAGGCCTGAGGGCTTGGGTAGTAACTTACCTAAAGTCACAAAACTAACCAATGGCAAGGCTAGGATTTAAACCCAAGCTAAAAGGCTCTAGGGCAATCATCATGAATACTACTTGGAAACACAAAATACAAAGCAGATAATAATTTGTTAATTCAACTTTTTTGTAAGTTAAAATTTCTAACATTTTTAAAATTATAACATCAGTGAGAATGATGAGCGGATACTTCTGACAACTATAGGAATTTTTGTTTGGAAGTTACAAATGACAGCTAAGACTTAAATCACCGAGAGGGCAGCTTATTTCTGCAGTGAACTTTGGAAGACAAAAATCTTTGTTATCACAGAAAAGTAGTTTCACATGGTAATAGATTTTCTTCTCCCTTTTTATATAACTCATTTTGCAAAACTGGTAAAAATCTCTAATGGAACTAGCCCAGAGTTTAGAGAAGTCGTAAGATATTTATATTTTAAAGTTAAATCGCTAGCAATATCTAATAATTTTTACAACATTCCTTAGTGCTTCTAAGTTAGTCAGTCAGTTTAACACTAATTATCTGCAGAAAATACTTTTCAAACATATCATATAACACCCAGTTGATGAACAATGTTATTAAAAATTATATATCAGTGCTCATTTCTGTCAGATATTTATTCTATATTTTAAAAGTTAAGTTTATTTTGTTGAATATGATGACTCTAAACCTTGTTTTATTTTCATCAATCATAATTTATTTGCAATCAAAACACCAAAATGTTATAATCTGAATTGCCTCATCAAACTCCCTGAGATTCAAAAAAAACTCCACTCTCTTTCCAAGACATGCGTGCGTGCACACACACACCCATAGAGGCAGCTATTCATTGTATTTATAATATTTATAGCAATCTCTTTTTTCTGAAAGTCCAATAAATTTTGGTATCAAAAGCAAATTCTGGACCACATTGTATATTTCACTACTAAACAACTCTGAAAAAAAAAAAAACAACACTGTCCTTTAAAAACTGTGATCAATTAGTAATGCCTGTCACTGGCATCATACATAAAAAATGGCAATGTCTATGTGCTGCAGAGATCTATGCCTTGCCTTTCTCCCCTCTGACACTATCAAAATGCCTTCATAAACCAAAAACAAGACCCTGCACTTCTTTTTTTAAAAGTATCTTTATAACTCAGACTTTACTCAAGTATTGATTTTTTCCCAATTAGATGACATTATTGTATTATCTGGAGTTTACTGTTTTAGGGAGGATTTTTCTGGAGCATCTCCCGGGTGATGGCAATCATCCTAAAATACTCCTGGAGAGAAACAATTCTGTGATCTCATCCTGAAGCTTTTAAGACTTCCCTTTGGATTAAAGGTTTTAGCATCTCATTTTTAAGAAGAAAAAAAGAGGTGATAAGTACTATATAAACACATATTTAGAGTAATCTTCAGAGAAATTGTTGAGTCAAGAAAGTTTTAATGAACTACCTGGGCTTAGCACACTTGTTATTCCACCTCTGGGACCAGCATTCACATCTGCATGAAAGCTCATGCATACCTTTCATGTCTCACTGATCACTGGGGTAAATCTCAGCTTTGGCAGCCCTCAGGATCTGATCCATCTTAAGACAGCCTTTCTCAGACAAAACTCAGGCATCTGGCTGGACTTGCTTTGGTAACAGGTAGGCAGGAGTGTGAGAAGATTATTTGGAGGTAAAACGAGGAGGGAGGATACTATTTTGACATGGATCTTAATGGCACCAGTCAGAAGGCACAAGCCTAGAAAGGGCTCTTCAGAGAGATTGTGCAGATGTTGCTTGCTAGCTCTCTCTTATTGGAATGATCTCAGATCTCTTTTCCATTTCTGTTCCTCCCCAAAATCTTGCTGAAAGAAAATTCTGACTCAGTGACACAGTAA
Source organism: Zalophus californianus (assembly GCF_009762305.2). Taxonomy (NCBI): domain Eukaryota; kingdom Metazoa; phylum Chordata; class Mammalia; order Carnivora; family Otariidae; genus Zalophus; species Zalophus californianus. Next base: position 37,422,988 of record NC_045595.1, on the reverse strand, counting down.
ATATTCATTTACACTTGTCAACGAGAACTTAGAGGAGAGTGTGGGAGAATTCAGAGGAAGGATCAGAGGGTTTCCGCATTCCAGCCATGCTACAGATTCTATCTAAACTCACAATTCAAAATGTGACATATATAAGTATATATAAAAATATACATAATATAGATTTATATTTTATAAACTATATAAAAAACGTTTTTTATAAAGTTAAACATGCTCTTACCATAAACCCAACAATTTCACCCTTAGGTTATTTACCCAAGAGGAATGAAGACATATGTCCACAGAAAGACCTGCACAAGAATGTTCGTAGTAGCTTTCTTTCTATGAACTCAAAGCAGGGAACCTCCAAATTTTTATCACAGGAGATCAGACAGACAAATTGTGGCTTATTCATATAATGGACTATGCCTCAGCATTACAAAGGAATGAACTCAGTAACATGGATGAATCTCAGAAACATTAGGTTGAGTGAAATAAAACAGACACAAAAGATTACACACTGTATGGCTCTACTTCCATGAAATTTGAAGAAAGGCAAATTTAATCTGTAGTGACAGAAAGCAGATTGCCGGTTCCCAGGGGCTGCCTGGTGAGAGGCATGGTGACCGCAGTGGGGCAGGAGGAAGCTTTTTGGAGAGATGGAAATGTCCCGCACCTTGATCATGGTGGTGTTTTCATTTGCCAAAACTTCACCATACATTTAGAATAGGTACACTGTATTGTATATAAATTATACTTCAATAAACTTGACTAAAATAAATCACAACTCTTGGCTTGTGATGGGGATTATCATTACTGCTTAAAAAAAGTGTTTTACTCATCATAATTTTAAACTCTATGAATCAGGGTTAGCAGGTCACTCTGTTATGCTTTCTCATAGGTTTTTAGTGTAAACAGTCTTGGCAACTAGTATTCAAGGCTCAGCCCTGCCCCTGTCTGTGAGACCTCCTTAGATGGGTCAGTTAACTTACCAGGGTCTCAGTTTTAGTAGTAAGATGACCAGGCCAAATTTGCAAACTGGTGGCCTGTGATTCACATTTGGTTTACATTTGCAGGTCCAGTGTAGTGTGTCTTACAGTGTAATTCTTGTTAAATATTTGAATTATGAATTCTTAAAAATCAGAAAAATTTCAAAGAAATTCCATACTTATGGCTTCTGCTGAAAAGCAAATCTCTGAGGGTATTTAATCTGCATCCCAAACGGCACCAATTAGCTGGAACTGTTTACCCATGTGTAATATTCTCCAGTTTGCCTGTTCCTACCTGGCCCTTATCATCATATATACCTGTCTAGTCCCTGGTTATTTGGAAACCCTAAATTACAACAATGATAAATAACTGGATCCTTAAGATGTAAATACAACTTCCAAGCTCTGATAAATGACCTAGGATCCAATTTTAGAGATGAAATTTTAATGTATTAAAAATCAGTTCTGCAGTCACTCATTCATGTATATACACAGAGAAAGCACTCCAAGTTGTGAAATTCCAGCCAGCCTTTTGCAAACACTGGAATAGGACTAAGCACAGCCACATATGTACTACAGAAAGTTTCGATAATTAAAATAGCCCAGGAATTAGACTGTGATCATCAGCCACTGATCAGCTAGTGAATGAAACATATTTTCATTCACTGAAACAGATCCTGTCTTTGTATGTGATGGCTCTGTATTTTTCTTGTTTTATCATTTTGGGTTCAGGATTAAATATTCTTTATAAAATAATTTTGGAAAAACTGTTCCTTTTTATTTTCTCTACTTTGAAACATTTTATAAAGTGCTGGAATTAGCTGTACCTTGGAAATTTGAAAGGACTCATCTGTGAAATCAGCTGGTAATTGAGACTTCCACTGCTTTTCTCAAAGTTGTTAGTCTATCCTGCTTGTCTACATATTCCAAATTTAAAAATAATCTGGAATTTCTAATTTATTTTCATAACTCTGAGGTTTATATTATTATATTTCTCAGAATTTTGTATTCTCAGTGTCTTTCTTTCCCTGCAGGAAAAATAAACTCTTGAATTTTCTTTGTATTCTTATTCAATTCATATTTTGGCTTCCATCTGTCTTCCTCCCTTCTCTTTTCTTTAGGATCATTTTCTTTTTCAATTTTCTTGAGGTGAGTAGTTATCACTTGAGAATAGTAATTTTCCTAAATTTACAATTAAGTCATGCCTTAAGGTTGGATAATTAGTATCACTGCCTTTTTTCCCTAAAGACAGTGTAATTTTGTTTTGATTTCTTCTCTGTCCTAATACCCATTTGGAGAACAGCATTTAAACTTTCAATTGGATGGGTATTTCTTTTTTAAATTGCCATTAATTTCTAATTTTATGTCACTGTAGTAAAATACAGCCTGTATATTTTCTGCTTTGGGGAATTTATTGATACTTTCTTATGATGTAGTATGTGATAAGTAATTAAATTTTAATTTTTGTAAATAGTGAACGTGGATATTCCAAATAAATATTTCACAGATATTTAAAAAGAATATGTATTTTCTGATATAATTCCACCTTGTAAGTTCTATTCTCCCAATCTTTATTTTATTTATGTATAAATATTTGTGTTTTTTCAACTTTTGACAGATCAGTAAAGAGATATTAAAATTTCCTATGAAAACAGTATTTTTCTAAAGTCTCTTTATATTTGATCTTGGTAATATACAGGGAGCTGAAACTTTTTTTCTGGTTCAATGGAGAGCACTATGTTCTAATTGCTTCCATTGTTAATTAGTAATAGTGGGCATTTTCTGTGTGTGCTTCTGAAAAAATAATTCTCATAAATTGAGAGTTTATAAATCTATTGGATACTAAATATTTTGTAATAATAGTTTAAGGGTTTTTTTTGTAAATGAAAGGGAAATATTTCTGAAGCAAATAATTGCAGATAAAGTGGACACTTCACTGAGGTACTTCTCTAAAGGAGTTGCCAGAATCAACAGCTCTTTTTCTAATCAGCTTTAAAAAAAAGTGTGTGGGAGGGAATACTAAGAATTTAATGATTTGAAAGAGAATGCTCAGAAATTAGAACCAATGCTCAAATTACCAAGTCCACTTTTCAGAAGGTGAACTAATCCCTTGAGTGGATTAGTACTCATATCAGATTCCTATTTTTACTTAACAGAATTTGTTTCCTAAAAAACAACTTAGTTCTCATCCGGTGAGGGTCTTTATCTTAAACTGTGTGCCATGAGGCTGCCATGAAAATGCTATTAAAAAAAAAAAACTGTATTAGAGATTAGAGTCCACAATCCTACAAAGTTAGATTACATTTTTTTAGAACATGATAGAAATAGAAATACTTCCACAATACTAAAATGCATCCATCCTTTTGCCCTTGATAAAAATGAACCTTCCCTCACTATTTGAGAAATATGAGGTAATTAAGTATAAAATCATTGTACAATTGGTCAGAGAAAATTTATAAATTGATTTATAACTGACACTCCCTTCTCTACCCCTACCCCTCCAACCCCAAGCCAGCAATTTTGGGGAATGACCCAAATGAATTTGACACATCACTCAGAAAGAGGCTAGAACTGGTCATTCATGAGAGCTTGGATAAGAAAAACTATGAGAGGCAAATGTTGGCAGTGTTTCATCCAAGCATGTCCATATGCGAAGGCTTCTCAGCCAACAAAACTCCAATATCTTATCCCACTGCCAGACCATGCCTCTTATGAGGATGGATGTGTAAGATCAATGTTCCCAAACTTCTACTTGATTTTTTTGACATATTCATGTAACATCTGGACCGATATTTACTCATTTACTTTAAAACTGATTCATGTTCCAAAAATTAAATAAATGTATTTTAAAAGAAACTCTATATCTCTGTGATAAGTAAAACAGCAAAGCACTTACAATTGCTGTAAAATGTCTACATAAAAGACAACTACAGTTGAAACAAAATGTCATTCAACTTTATAAATTAAAAATTTGACATTATGTATAAACAATTAAATATGATAAAGGATTAAAGATTTCTCTGTTAGCTCTTTCCTCCTTCACATCTACTCCAAAACCTATACCCTACCCTGTTCTTGCCTACCATCAGTGAGAAAAATATCACACTTTGGAAATACTTAACTAGATCAGTTTTTCTGCTTTCTTTATCCACATAATTCTTGTTAATCCTTTATATCTCAACTTAAAGCCATATAAAAATGCATGGCTAAAAATAAGTTCTTCAATGAAAAGAACAGAAGTGTTTATATATACTTTGTAATAAAGGGACATTCTATTTAAGGCTACTTAATTGAAATCAAAGATATAAAAACCAAATAAATGTAAGAGCATTTTCTGTTCAATAAACTTTTGGGTCAAAAGACAAACAGATCTCACATTCTCTTTTTCTCTTAAAAATGCCTACTCATCTTGAAAGGTCCAAAGGATACTGTGGAAATATCCCTTATCCACTTAATGTTGTTATTCCATATTAGGGAAGCACCTTGATGGTGTCTTTCCTGTGTCTCCACATAATGTGCCAGATATCTTTATGGAGCTCTTCAGATGTGTTTATGGTAAGGCTGTTCAGAGGAGGGAAAAAGCTTTTGTTATTTGTGTACTGATTAATGAATGGATAAGTTTAATGTGTTTTCCATCGGGTCTCTTGGGGTATTATCTCTGATGCAGGATAAAATAATAATGCTGTCATTTATTAGATACTCATTAGAAATAAAGCACTGTGGGGGTACCTGGGTGGCTCAGTAGATTAAGTGACCGATTCTTTTTTTTTTTAAGATTTTATTTATTTATTTGACAGAGAGAGACACAGTGAGAGAGGGAACACAAGCAGGGGGAGAGGGAGAGGGAGAAGCAGGCTTCCCACTGAGCAGGGAGCCCGATGTGAGGCTTGATCCCAGGACCCTAAGATCATGACCTGAGCCTAAGGCAGACGCTTAACAGCTGAGCCACCCAGGCACCACTAAGTGACTGATTCTTGATTTTGGCTCAGGTCATGATCTTATAGTCATGGAATCAAGCCCCGCATCTGGATCCGGATCCCTCCTCAGTGGGGAGTCAGCTTGAGATTCTCTCTTTCTCCCCCTCCCTTAACACCTCCCCCTGATCGTGTTCTCTCTCTCTCTCTCTCTCTCTCAAATAAATAAATAAATCTTAAAAAAAGAAATAAGAAATAAGGCACTGTGTTTAAACACACCTCATTTCAATCTCATTTAGTCACCTCATTTAAATCTTCTAGTAACTACAAGAGATAGGTACTATTATTATCCCCACTATATACCCAAGTATGCTGGGCCCAAGATTTACCTAAGGCCATACAACACATAACGATTATTTCAACTCCAGAGCTATGCTCTTAACTATTGCCTTCAGCTGAATCACACTTCCAGGCTACCATTCCACCTGATTCTTCCCAAGCCATTTGAACAAATGGATATGGTTAGAGGCCCTTTAATGTACAGGGATACTGGAACTACTGTTTCTAACTATCCCTCCTCTTGATGGTTCAACCTCACCCCAAAAGTCACAAGATGGTTGGGAAGTTTCATTTATGAACAATGTATTAATGTGTGCATGCATGGTGTTGAGGTGAGATGGCATGAAGCAGGGCTGAGGGAAGGTGGGGTGGTGTTCATCAAAGTTCCATAGTCAAAAGAGATGACTGATTTCTCTGTTAGCTCTTTCCTCCTTCACATCTACTCCAAAACCTATACCCTACCCTGTTCTTGCCTACCATCAGTGAGAAAAATATCACACTTTGGAAATACTTAACTAGATCAGTTTTTCTGCTTTCTTTATCCACATAATTCTTGTTAATCCTTTATATCTCAACTTAAATATGCTATTCTCAGAGAGCTTTACCTATCCTAGCTTAATTCAGTTTCTCCCTTGATACACAGTCCCCAAGAGTTCCCATAGATCCTTATACGGTACCTATCATAAGATTTATACACTGCTGTTACTCCTTGTCTAATGTTTGCCCAAGAATTCTTACAGCATGATTCTGCATTTGCCCTGTTTATGGCATTTAACAAAGTAAATGGCATATTGTAGGTGTTCAGTGAATATTTGTTATATAGATGAGTGACACAATGTATGGCCTGATGTCAGCAAAGATTTGATTCACCTTATTTACTTTGCTCAAATTCCATGCTCATAAATGAATCATCAGGTTGTATCTCCTACAGGAAAAGAATGCACTGCTCATGCAGACTAAGGCACTTTGATGCTTATGGTTGGTCTGTAAATTAACAAACTGAAATCTAATTCTTAGACATTAGTCTGATGAGCCTATTGCTGTGAGTAGGTCCCTGAAAAATAAATCCAAACTTAGAACATTAAACAAAAGCATATTTCTAAGATATAAAGATGATAAAATACTGCAGTATGAAAAATTACAAAATAAACTCAACTAAGGAGACAACTAGTATCCCCCTGATAAGACCAAGGCCTTTTAGAGGTTAAGGGAGGTCAGGAGAGCCTCAAGTCATTGCCATTTTTTCCCCTAAGGCAATCTATATTTTTTTAAACTACAAAGAAACACCAAGATCTTTTTGAAAAATCTATGTTATGTTTTAAATATTTATATTTTTAATCACTTTCAAAGTAATGTTTTATGTAAAGAGACAAAATGCAAAATTATTGTGCTATCTACAAGATAATTACAGAATTTTAAAAGTAATGATAATTCATTGTGAACTTCCTGCTTCTAGACATAAGGGCATAGGAGGATCTGAATTGTTCTTCCACCTAATATTAACAACTAGAAAACTCGACAAAGTATAGGAAATAGCTATTTTAGATATTTAATGACAAGAATTTCATGATTTTGATCCCTGGGAGAAAGGAAACAAAGTGTGTCCTACCATTATCCAGACCTTTAAGTTGAGGGTAATTTCTGGACTGCAGTTACAGAAAGGGAACACAAAGGGAGCCAGGTAATGTCAGTGAATTGAGGAACTAGAGACTGAAGATTGGAGAAGCCAAAAAGGATAGAATTTGCAGATCAGGGAGCCCAAAAGAAGAGACCTATGCAGAGAAATATTTGAGAAATTTGCATAGGAGTCCATTGAGGCATACCATATATATGTGTAGGATGGAAATCCCATGAGGCTAGGCATGACAAATTTTCTGAGACAATAATTACTAGAGATCTGAAAGCCAAACATTTCTTAGAAATTACTTCCAGGCTGAGAATTATTTGAATTTCCACCAGCCAAAGGAGAAAAACCTCTGTGAACACATGAACAATCAGGAGAGGCTCCAGGAGAGTCACATTTTAGAAGAAGGGCTAAATTACCCTAGAGTAAATATTACTATAGGCCCACCCTAAAATAACTTAAAAATAAAACTTAGAAGAATTATGCTGATCACAATTAATTTATTTGCCACTAGAACAAGTCTAACACACTTAGAGGAGTATAAAAATATCCAGCCCTTGATATATAAAATTTACAATGTCCAGCATAAAATAAAAATTACTAGGCAGATGAGGAAGCAGGAGATCCATAACCATAAGAAAAAATCAGTTGATTGAAAACAACCATAAATGACAAATACAATGGTTTTACAGTCAAGGGAGTTAAAACAATTATAATAAAGCAGCTTCACATGCTCAAAGATGTAAAGGAAAACATAAATGTAATTAGGAGAGAAATGAATTGCAGAGAAATAAACCAAATGAAATATCTTAGAAAATACAACACTGACAATAAATTTTCATTGATGTAATTAACAGTAGATTAGACACTGGAGATTTAAAAAGTAATGAACTTGAAAATATAGCAATAAAAACTATCAAAAGCAAAGCACAGAGAAAAAATATTGAAAAATGAAACACAGCCTTATTGACCAATAGGACAATATCAAGCAGTCTAACATAAGTGCAATTGGAGTTACAAAGGCGAAGAGAGAGATGAGAGACAGAAAAAATACTTGAAAAAATAATATCTAAAGATTTTCCAATTTGATAAAAAATATAAAGCTACAAATCCAAGAATCTCAAATAACCCTGAAAAGGATAAACATAATGCATGCACCAATCTAAAGTCCAGTTATGCGGGACACCTGGGTGGCTCAGTCAGTTAAGCATCTGCCTTTGGCTCAGGTCATGATCCTAGGGTCCTGAGACCCAGTCCCATACTGGGCTCCTTGCTCAGCAGGGAGACTGCTTCTCCCTCTGCTTGCGGCTCCCCCTGCTTGTGCTCTCTCTCTCTCTCTCTCTCTCTGACAAATAAATAAATAAAATATTAAAAAAAATAAAGTCCAGTTATGTGACACAGCATAAACTACAGAGTGAATGACTATTTGTTTTGAATCTAGTGGTACATCTCTATATATGTGTCACATATAATCTTATGTAGAAATAACTTTTAAATTATTTTATTTAACAGTAAATAAGGCCCACACAAACTGACCTTCCAAATTCCCCTAAGCCATCATGATAAACTCCACTGCATTTCCTAAAAATGCTCTTATTTCATTTTACAGACTTCCTAAGAATGTTTCTACATCTTTTAAAAAGCTTTTATTGAAGTCACTGTCCATTATGCTTTTCAACAACCTAAACATAAGTAGCTACTTAAATTCCACCTAGATTTTTTTTCCCTCATCACAGCTTATTTTATCAGATGATGAGTCTTAACAATGCATCATTTTCCATTTTGCTTTGGCCCCCAGGAATCTCAAAGTTACATTTTATTCTAAGTCCTAATACCTATTTTCATTCTGAAGTTCCTGGTACAACTATTATCCATTCCCACTCTTTCCTTATTTAGTCATTTCATCTTTATTTGAAGGGTCTATTGAAAGTAGAAATTGTTAAAAGTGGTGAAGAAATCTCATTCAATATGATCTTATGTAAACAGCTTTCATTCATTGAAATCCTCTATGCCCTAAAGACTGTGTTGAGGACTTTGCATGCAATCTCTCGTTAATCCTCATAGCAACAGTGTCAGTGGTATTATTTCTCTGTCATCCAGATGAAGAAAAACAGGCCTTTGAGAGGTTAGAAACTTTTCAAGGTCACAGGGCTCAGATTTATTTTGTCTGACTCCAATGGTTATATTTTTAACCACCATCTTATCCAGTCTCTGTACATTCTGGGTGCTTGAATATAATAATCACAAAACATTAGGGATGATGATAGCATCACTATCAAGAGAAGAAAATTCAAAACTACATTAATGGGCAGGAGGCAGAGAGATAGTCAAGGGAAGTTGCATCTGAGATACTGAAAGGCCACAGGTGATAGAGCGAGTGAAATGGCTGAGGTTTCAGATTTAGCATATATGTATTCACATGCACTTTTTTGAAGCAGAGATATTAGAATATGACAAAGAAGGGCGAAGCCAGCAGAGCAGTCAGGAAAAAGCTACACTGCACTGACTACCTTAATTTAAAAGCAATAGTCATGCTTTTGATTTTAAGAATCTAGGATTGACTCAAGTGAATCATTTAAAGCTTTGAGTTTTTGAGTAAATTTCAAACAATGCAAAAGGAGACTAAACTGAAATATAATATTTTCTGCTCATGGACATTTGATTTTTGTGCTTTTATCCAAAATTAATGGAATTAAACTTTAAAAACAACTCAAGTGCTTATATTCTTACTGTTTGAGTAAGATCCTTCTGCAGGTTTTGTTTGATGCTGAAGGGAATTATTCAAGAGATCTGGAGTCCACAAGTTCTGTAAATTTTATGACCTTGACCTTGTGTCCACCCAAAGAGATGTTGAGGTCTTAGTCCCCAGTACTTCAGAATGTGATGCTATTTGGAGATAAAAACAGGCAGGTGTAATTAGTTAAGATAAGGCCATGCTGGAGTAGCATGGGTCCCTAATTCCAACATGAGTGGTGTCTGTAAGAAGATGGCCATGTGAAGATATAGAGACGCACAAGGAGAATGCCATGGGATGACAAAGACAGAGATTGGAACTATGTAGCTGTAATCCAAGGAATATGGAAGATTGCAAAGTACTAGAAGGTAGGAAGAGGCAAGGAAGGATTCCTCCGACAGGTTTCAGAGGAAGCGGTGCTCTGCCAACACCATTATTTTGGACTTCCAGCCACCAGAACTGTGAGATAATCAATTTCTTTTATTTTATGCCACCTAGTTTGTGATATTTTTTAAGGGCAGCCACAGGAAACTGATATGGAAGCTCACTGATACAATCAACACACATGGGACTTTCAGGGTTCAGGATGGTTAGAAAAAACTAAAAAGTAAATCTGAGGAAAAAATAAAAATTATCCAGCAGAGGGATAATCTAGATAGCCTTATTCAGTTCTAACTTCTGAGACAGATGTGAATAGAGCAGACGGGTCACTGCTATTCAAGAGCTTCTCTACTACTTCCAACATAAACTGGACCTGAGTGCAAGACTTGATTCATTACTTTTGACTGATAAAGGTCAGTTTTCTTGAAAGATAATGCAAAATTCTAAACCTTACTCTTTCTCAAGGCTTCTAGCCTTGACTATGAATAGAGTGCATCCCGGCAAATGGCTAAATTTGGGGCTGTAAATCAAAGAGCCAGTTGATAAAAGACCTTGTCTGCCATCCTGAGGCAGTTGGGATATAAAGTGAGAGCTACTGGGAGCCACTGGATAATTTTAAGTATGGGTTGACCTGATACCTACATGATCTTGATCTAGTTTGTTAGCACTAACTTCAGGACTTTCTCTTTTATCTCTTCAACTTTTTATTTATACTTTGAATTGTTTCTCAATTTTGCATTTAAATTTTAATTATAAAAATAACAAGTTCACTGATAGAATATGTCTAAAACTTTTTTTAAGAAAAGAAAAATATCAACTACAGCTAGCCATGCTAGCATTTCTGTGTGCTTTCTTCTAATTTTATATTTTATTGGATAAATAACACTGTATTGTAAGGCTCTGTTTTCCTATTAATGGCTATTTATATAATTTAAGTTTTCATCATTTAAAAAACACTTCAATGGACACTCATACATAAAGCTCTGATTGCAAAGTTTCTTTTTACTTTCTATAAATTTCCAGTAATTGAGTTGGGTTAGAGCATATGAATATTTTAAAAGATTGTGCCAATCAATAATCTCCACCAGCAAATGACAGAAATTCAGAATTACTAACTTTTAAATGAGACTCTACTGGCTCTTATGACTGAACAGTCTAGGGATTGGTCTACAGTTATGGATGCATCCAGAGTTTATGAGTGTGTGTGTACATGTGTGTATGTCTATATGTGTGTGTTTGTGTTTGTTATACCGGAAATATTTTTTTCTTTTAAAATATTTTAAAAATATTTTTCCATATATGACTTGCTTTTTTATTTTCTTAATGGTCTTTCAAAGAGTAGATAATTTTAATTTTGATAAGCCCAACTTATTCATTTTTTTTATAGTTCATGTTTTTGGTGTCCTAAGACATCTTTGCCTACTCTAATGTTCAAGTTGCAAAGTCTTTCACCTATGATTTATCCTAGAAAACGATAGTTTTTACACTTATATTTATACCTATGACAAATTTGAGGTTAATTTTTTGTGTATGATGTGAGGTGAAAGTTGGGATTTATTTCATCTGTCCATATGAATATCCAGATATTCTAGTACCAATTGTTGAAAAGACTAACCATAACCCTCACTGAATTACCCTGGTATCTTTGTCAAAAATCAGCCATTTCATAGGCTTTAGTGTAAAGGTCTTACACATACATCCTTAAATTTATTTCTCAGTACTTCATGGTTTTTGATGCTGTTGTTAAATGGTATTTTCTTCAAATTTATTTTCTAATTCCCCTCCTTCCCTCTCCCTCTCTTAGTCCCCTTCTTCCCTCCATCTTTCATACCTGCTTGTCTATGATTTTTTTCCCCTTGGCCATATTGACTTTGACTTCTGCCACAGAGAGGTTGCTTCCAAAGGAAATATAGCCACTGACAGTCCTAAACCTAATCCTTAAAATCTCAAAATCCAAAAGGAAAAGGTTCTTCCCTGTTAGCTCTACCAAGAAATTCCCAAAGAAGTCTATCCTTGAAGTGCCCTGAGTGACTGAGGTAACAGGTGTTAAGAAGTTGGGAAGAGTTTGCCATAGAAATCCCTTCCCAATATTGATGGAGGGTGCTGGGAAGACAAAAAGCATAGTTAACCAGGTTCTCCACAATAATCATGACATATATTATCAAGTTACTTTCTAGAAAAGTTGTGCTGGTTTACGTTTCCATAAACACTGTACAAACATTCTCTTTCCTTTTTCATAATCTATGCTGATGTTTATTTTTACCATCAATTGTTTTTTACCATCATTTTACCATCAAATCTCTAAATTTTATAATACTTACCAGCTATTTTCCCCACCATAGATGTTGTCTTCCTCTCATTTGCTTCACCCACAATTTCCTTGGGCTTCACAGTGGGGACAAATTTTAATCCACTTCCCATGGAACTGAAAGTATCTGCTAAAATCCCACCTATCCAACTAAATAAATTTATTTAAGCTTCTAGTTATTAACAAAGGGGAAGTACCTATCAACTTTGAATTGCAGTATTAGTAAGTTAAACATGTTAGCAGCTCTTAAACTTGAAAGTAAATGATTAATAGAGTCATGTCTCATTGTCAAAATAAATTAAGAGAACAATAATATCATTTGACCCTTTCCACTGCTTCTTCATACTTCTAGAGAAGAAGGGACATATCCCACAACTTTAGGCTTTCCTGTATAATGCATTATTTACTGCTGGAACAGGGAGTGGCATAGGTTTTCTAATATCATATCAATTTCTTTAAAATCACTTGAGTTCTGATATACAACACTTAAAAGAACTAACTGAACAATTGGGTCCTGAGATCCTCAAAGAGTTAATATACTTCCCTAAATTATGGCGGAATCATAAGCTTTGAATAGTTACAATTTACAGCCCACATTCCATCTTAAAGAAACCTTAGAAATTACTTTATGCGATGGATCATCACAGGAAGGGTTGATAAATAAGCCAAACCATGTCTTACAAATAACCAGCGCATTTATACAATACCCAGAAACCTTGTACTATAGATACATAGACACATGCATCTCTGTGACTCAGAGACCCTGTAACATAGATACATGTTATCTTGATTAATATAAAGTGGCTTTATTTTTACTAGCAATAATTTATAATATTATTAAGGTTTTAACGTTTCCATCTTAGTTACTAGGACCCACTTAAAGAGTTTTCCTTATCATGAAGAAATTAATAAATAACATTCTTTGACCTTGCTGCTTCCTTGCTCCATTACCCAGAACCCTGAATTCTCAATATATTACTACTGTTTGTACTAAAAAAATTGGAGGTGTATTATTACACCTGTAAATTAGTTCAGTTCTAATGGGGAGAGAAGAGGAAGTAGATCCTGATTTTAAATTATACATTTAAAAAATTTCACTAATTGTCCATATAACGAAGTGGGTTTTTTTCCATAAAATTCCCGGGATCTACAATTTTACATATAACCAAGGAGTTAGAGCATTTTCCAAAGTGACAGAGGCTTCCATCAATTGGTGTGTATTGTTCCCTAATCCCCGATGTTTAGAGATTAAAGCATAGTTGAAGAATAGGCCACTTAAATGCTCCTAAATCACAGAGCCAGCATGCTCATTCCATATCTGCTTATTATGAACCAAATATCAAGAACAGCCCAGACTCATCTTCAGCCCATTTGTGTATTTTTCATGCCTATAAAATTACAAAATACTTTTCATAGTTTTGTTTTACAAAAAAAAATTACCAGTCATTAGTATTATCTACTTTTTATCCTATAGTTTACTAATACTTTAAATTCCTTTTACTCTTCTTGTAATCACCTATCTCAAAATAACTTACTTGCTCCCAAAGGACCAGAATAATTGAAGAATCTCCTTGTTTACTATTTTCATTAATTGAAATGTGCACCTTTAATTGGTCCCTAACTTTCACATGCATATCTCTCTTCTTCAAGCTGGCTCACCACTCCTAAAAATTATTACTTTAACATTATAGGAAACGATCTAAATGTTTTAAGCCTATTACTGGTTCAGGAATATTATGAAAACATTAAAGAGAAATGTTGAAGTGGGACAAAATAGAGACCATTGCATATAATAACCTCCCATGTTTTAAATAAAAATGGAGGACATTACATATGAATAAATCATGTATAGAAGAACAAATAAGAAACTGCTCACAATTTAACTACGATGGGGAGGTGCTTGGACATCTCCATGGAGGTGGAGTGGTTGAGAGATGACAGGACTTCTAATTTCATTTTAGAATCTCAAGATTCTTGATGCCTGATTTCACAGAAGAAAATTTCTTTTCACTTTTTGGTTTTTCAGTGCACTACCTCTGCCACCTCACCATTAGGAAAAATACACTTGTATTTATTGTTCCAAAGACTGCTAAGTGAAAATTAATTTTCCCCAATGTTTCCCCTAAAAATGTCTCTTTGTCCTTTTACATCTTTTGTATCTAAGATGGATTGTTATTTCCGTTCATACTCACATCTGTTTATAATGTAAAACTTGCATAAAACAATACAATAATTGAGAATAACTGCACTGATTGCATAAAAATAAGCAATTTTTGAATGTTTGGTATTGAGCTTTTTTTTAAGATTCTTTTAAGTACTTAAAATATGACTTTATCCATTAAATTCAATAGAATTCAAATAAAGAATTTATAGCTGTTAAAATCATCCACTTGACACTAATGTTTTCTCATTACTATTTAGCATACACTTTTTATAACCAAAACTAGGATTTGTTATGTACAATTGCCAAAAAAATTTAATATTCTCAAAAGATTATTAAAAATATAAATATGCCTACTAAACACCTATTATTTGAATCAGACTATACAGATCAGACTTATCTCTGCATTTGTTAACCTCTATTTTATTCTGATGAAATAGTTCTATTTTACCAATGACCAGAATAGAAATTCTGGATTTTGTTTTGTTTTGTTTTTGGACATGATTGTGCATTTTTAATATATTTAAATATTGTTATATCCTGGAGCAGAATTTTTTCCTTTAGGTTTATTTTTTTGCAAGAGTTTCAGACTTCTCTAAATGGGTTATGGCATAGTCTTGTTGGATGGTTTATGTTATCTTGCTCTTCTTGTGTTTTTTTTTTCCTCCTTAGCACTTAGAACAATCTGAAATACTCTTCATTTTACTTACTTAGTTTTTTTTAATGGTCTGTTTCATAAACTAGAATGTTAATTCCATGAAAGTTTCTGTTTATTTACTGTTGTATCCACAGAATCTGTAACAATTCCTGGAAGATAGCAGGTGTTTCAAAAATTTTTTTTGAATAAACAAAAGGCTATACAGGACCTGTATGACAAAACCACTCGAAGCCAAATAGCTACCTCTTATAATTGGGGCATATGTTCTTCAGTTTTTCATGGATGTCACATTCCTATTACCTGGCCCACTTTATTGATTTATGTTCTTTGCTTGGTTTTGTTTAACTTTTGAGATTGTAACTTTTGAATCATGCTTCTAACTTACTTACTCTCCAACCTATCATAAGTGAACTACTTAGCTTAATAATCCATTTGAAAGGTATCATTATAATAGCTTACATTATCAATTGAGACTCACCTCCCCCTTCCATCACCCATTAAGAAAAGGTCACGTATCAATCCATGTAAGGTTTATGGAACACTGGTATGCCCCACCATACCCCAGTGGTAAATTACAGCATATGATACACATACGTTAAGCCTAAGTGATATATTGCATATGAGTTCCACCCAGACTGTGTATCTCTACTTCATAAATTATTTCAAGTTTGCAAAAACCTTCTATTTTGTTCAATTTAACCAAACAACAGGTCTGGGCATTGGTCAATTACACATGACTCATAACTTTATTCAAGCTTTTCAAGTCTATATGAGCTAAAATCAAACTGTATCTTCAAAGCTAGCATAGAGCCAAAAGACTTAACCAAGAATGGTGGAGATGTCTTCCTTTAGATCAGCACCTTCTCAGCTATGCAGAATGTTGTTGTTCGGAAGACACTGGTTGAGGAACCAGAACTGGGCACGCTGTGTCATTTGGGTAGATGCCATAATAATATTGCATAACAAATCACCCCAAATTTCAATGGCAAATGACAAAGAGCATTTATTTCTTGCTTGCATATCTTTGAGTCAGCTGCAGTTTGGCTAATCTAGGCTAGGGACAGTAGGGTGCAGGTCAAAGCTACAAAATGAGTCCAGGTCTACCCCACATGTCTCTCATCTTTCTTAGACCACAGCTATTTAGGCATGATATTCTCAGAGAAAAATGTAGGAGTTCCTATTTGCAAGTATACTGCTTTTATTATACTCTTTATCCTGGCCAAGTCATTAAACAACACTAAATTCTCCAAAAAGAAGCAGGGATATATACTCCACCTAACACAAGCCAGAGCAAGGGCTTGCAGATAAAATGCTATTTGAGGGAGTGAAAATTTCAGACCAATAAATCAATGAGATAGACCAACTATTATATAAAAGTAGACAGAGACCTGATGTATCTATATTCTTAGATCTCAGTATGCATAGTCCGATAAAATAAAATTCTGGTGGTGCCCTTAATATGGCAAATATGAGCTATCTATATTGGATATGAAGACTGAAGGCTGTGGTAAATCACTTTACCTTCTGGACATTAAGTTCTAAGAACTCAGATGGTAGAACTGAAACTCTACAAAGCACAGGCATCTCAAAATCCTGAGACAACAATAACCACAGAACCTGAGGAGTCACTTTGTCTCCAAAGATGTGGGCAGAAACCACCTTTTTGCAATTTCTCTAATGGAATTACAATTAACCACAAGCTTGTTGTGGAATAAGGCTCCACTGGGTATTACAGGTTTGGCTTAATGAATATATGTCTCTCTGGCAAGGTATTTAAGTGGTGATTTCACAAAATATTACTTTTGATCAAATCACATTAGGACATGTCATTATTTTATAGTTTATCTTTCTCTAAATAGATTAAAATTTATTGAAGATCACTTTTTCAGCCAAATGTACCATATAGTTTTGATAAAGCCTTCTTATTATTTGACAATCTGCCCACTAAACCTATAAAGGTTCTCCTCTGCAAAGAACTGTGTGCTGAAGAAGAAATGCATATGTTTATGTCGATAAATCCAAAGGGAACACACTATGTTCTTGGTCCCAAATTGCAAGATGCCTCCAGGACAAATAAAAAAATGCCAGTGGAAACTCTGGATATTGGTATTTGAAGTGTTGTGAGAAAGATGGAAATTTTTGCGAAGTAAAAACATACAGTAATTTAAAATTACACACATTCACAGAACAAACCTTTGCCAAACTGGCTGCTCAGAGTCTTTTTTTCCACCCAAATAGTTTAATGGCTTTTAAGTATTAGTTGAAAATATTTACCACCAAGTTCAAGGAATGTCCCAGAATTGATTAAATTTGGTTGGAAAACATTCTGAGTTTTTTAAAAAATGATTCATTATGAAGAAAAAACAATGTTTTCTTGTCAATAACAATAAAATCTGAAACAGGCTGTAGCTTCTTTTCAATTACCCAAAAAATGTCATTGACCTCAATAAAATTATAATTTATAAATTATGGACTAAGAAGAATTAATAAATCAGAGAGATTTAGGGCTTTAGCTGTAGAAGATGAGAAGAATTAAGAGACCCAATTGAAGAAGTTGGGGAAAAGTGCTAAAACTTCAAATCCCTCAAAATATTTATTGAACAGAAGAGATTAACCAGCAACAAATTGAAAAAAAAAATCCCTTGGCTTAAACCACTAAATAGAAGAGGGGACATAAAATTTGCAGAACCTGACCATTCTCTTTGTTTAAAAACAATAATTTAATTTAAAAAAAGCAAAAAACAAACTCAAAGCCAGTTCTCACTTGATTTTAAACTGAAATAGCTCAACATCAGCTGGACTAGTAGACCTAATTATGTGCTATAACATAGGCCACTTGTTGTACACTTCACATTTTTTTTTGGCCAAAAAACTCTCCAGCCCCCTCAAGAATGTTTTTCATTAGAGTTAGCAAATAAAGAAATCTTAGTTCTTTATTTTATGACCACTGGCATTGGTGGTTACAATTTAAATAACTACCGTTTCTTAGCAACTCTAATCTTAACAAAATAAATACAGCAAGGAGCAAACAGGCTCCATGCCACACTAGTGTCTCATCAACATCCAAAAAAGGGAAAGGGGAAATAAACGGAGGATGACTCTCATTGCGCTGGTACTCCAGGCTTGGCAGCTTTCCCTATGGCCAAAAACATTACATTTCTTTCCATTTTCACAGCAGGGGCACCTGTAATGATATATTTTAGGAAAAAAACTTACTTCGACCTACAGGGGCAAACATGAAAGAGGTAGAGAAAAGGATGATTAATCAAAAAAGAAAGATGAGAGGGGAAAAATTGAAATTTAATTCATTTCTTCTCCCTTTTCTTCAGGGACAAGGTCATCACAACAATGATAGCATCTGGTAGTTGTCTCCTCCTGCATCTAAACCAATGCTCATAACTTGGACAGCATGATAAGTTCCATCCCTTAGACACTAAAGCCTGAAGTAGCAACAAATTATGACTAAAATCAGAAAGAAGGCATTCAGTACGTCGTGAGTGAATGAATGAACGAATCCAGTTCTGTCCTTTTGAACTGGTTAGGAAATACCAAAGAGGAGAAGCTCTTTTTTTTTTTTTTTTTTTTTTTTTTTTTAATTTTTTATTGTTATGTTAATCACCATATATTACATCATTAGTTTTTGGTGCAGTGTTCCATGATTCATTGTTTGTTCATAACACCCAGTGCTCCATGCAGAACGTGCCCTCCTCAATACCCATCACCAGGCTAACCCATCCCCCTACCCCCCTCCCCTCTAGAACCCTCAGTTTGTTTTTCAGAGTCCATCATCTCTCATGGTTCGTCTCCCCCTCTGACATACTCCCCTTTTCTTAAGAGGAGAAGCTCTTGAAACCACTTCCTACTCCTGGATAGATGACTTAAAGTGTGCCTGGTGTAAAATTAAATCCTTGTTAACTTGGTCCAAATATACACATCAGTCTGAAGTCAACCTGATGCTATGCATTTTAAAGGGAAGAACAGGAACTTTGTGTGTTGATCCACACCATGATTTCCTAGCTCTGTGAAGTTATAACAGCACATTTAGTATTTCAGAGATTCAATTACTTCTTCAGCCAAATGGGATAAAACTCCTTAGGAAAAAAAGATGGCCGTGAAGTTGTCCACTGAAACAATGTATGTAAAGCTACCTAGTCCATTTCCTTATAAGTTGATTTATCATCAAAGAAGCTAATTCACTTTCCTTCTCTTGATTTCCCTTCATCTGAGTCACACATGCCACCATCAGCAAACACATCACATATGGCGGCCACTCAATACAATCCTGTTTTATATTAACCAGGTTTATCACCACTCTCCAGAATGTTCAGCTGTTGAATTCTTTGGTTCATTAACTTTTGGATTTGTTATATCCTGTCCATCTCTGATTACAAATTGACACTTTGTTTAAGCTCTCATTACCTCTTGCCTGGACTACTGATTTTAAGAATCCAAACATTGCTCTTCGAACCTATCTTGTCCCTTCCAGTCTGTTGCCAGCATTCTCTTTCTCAATTTGACCATATATTTTCCTACTTTAAATTCTCCTTCTTATTATGCATAAGGTCTCCAAGTTCTGAGTTATCCATATTTCTCAAGTCCTATTTCCTGGAATTCTTTCTACCCTGAACCTTACTCTCCAAACGACTTTGCTTCTAATGCAGCTTCATGACTCAACACTCGTAATTATTGTGCCCTCTACATAAAATGTGGTTTGTGTGTGTGTGTGTGTGTGTGTGTGTGTGTGTGTGTGTGTGTGTGTGTGTGTTAATTTTTTTGGCCAGTTGATAAATTCTTTCTGAACCAAACTCAAGCATTACCTCCCCAGTGAAGACACTCTTGCAATTGCATCATATGTTTGGTAACATTCTACTTGAGACCATGTCTTCACAATATCCTATGTCTTTATAGCACATTGTTACAATGCACTGCAATCATTTATTTCCTCATGTGTCTCTCCCATTAGACCATGAATCAAAAAGTCCTGAGATTATGGGGCATCTGGCTGGCTCAGTTGGTAAAGCATGTGACTCTTGATTTTGGAGTTGTGAGTTTGAGCCCCACATTGGGTGTAGAGATTACTTAAGAAATAAAAAAATAATTAAGAAAACAAACAAACAACAACAAAGAATCCTGAAGTCAGAGTTATGGTTTAGTACTCCCATTGCCCAGCAAAGTGCCCAAATATAGGAGATACTTGATAACTGTTAGTCTAGCTCTCTTCTATCAGCCTCCTCCCTACCCTTTAAGTAATAAAAAGATGGATTAAATCAGTTTGTTTGGATTTTTATTCTGACCATTTTAACTGAAAATTCTACTTTCTTAATGTAATGTCTAATCTAAAAAGAAAATAAACTTCTTTTCAACACACACACACACACACACACACACACACACAGATATTTACACTTACAAAAACACAAACTTGATGTTATTTTTATGCTTGATGGATACTTCTAGTTTCTGCTTTCTTGGTAACCAAAATCTTATGTGTTTGTAACCTTGAGTCTTCTTTAAGGCTCTATCTCACTCTGCTTCTTGTTACACTCACTCCACACCTCTCTCACTTTATATTTCCTTGGGAAATGTCCATAGCATGTATACAATAAAAACAAAATTAATGACAATGAGGAGAAGGATGAAAAGACTTACTGTTTGCTATTAAAGCATCATAAAATTCCAAGTTTCAAAAGAGATGTAATTTTATATATCACAATTTTAACAAAATGGAGCTGCAGCTTGGGTCTGCACTTCAAAATTTGGCACAGTACCTAAGATAAAAATTCTTTATATTTAAAGTCCTTTAAGAAAATTCTTAACTCCTTCATATAGTAGATCATATATATTATATAATAAAGAATATATATGAAGTGCTCAAGAGTATAGATCAATTTCTCAAGTTTAATGTTTCTATAATATACCTTTCCTGGTGGGGTTAAAAAAATACTTGACTAATTCTCCCCATCTCCAGGAGAATGACCCTGAACCATCCAGACTTAATCTAAGAAATACTTGTAAGAAACACTGCCAGAGAAATGCTGCCTATACATTAGCACTAAAATGGTATGACATTTCACCCTGTGTATGCTGAGGAATATCTCAAAATAGAAATTATAATGTAGAGAAAAAATTATCATTATGTGTGAAAAAGGAGGAAAAGTCGAAAAGGCTAGAAGAAAGGAGAAAAAATAAATTCAATGGTCAAAGAATAAACTCACTGAAGCAATGTGGATTGAGCTCCTACCATCTGCTTGGCACCATACCTCATTCTCAGGAAAATAAATTTTAAAAAATTCTTTATCCTTCATGGGTAGTCAGGGAGACAGGTATCCACCAATTATAATGATATAACTTGAGTCTTATATTGTTCAAGAATATTCTGCCCAGGACCTATACTCACAAATTTTTTAGCAGTCATGTCTAAATCAAATATTATGAATTACTATTCTATAAGGAGGAAGAGTTTTATAAAATCTTGAGTTGGTAAGCTTGTTTTAAATGCAACAAAAGATAAAATGCTGTGTTTTTTTCCCTCTAAAAACCTTCTTTACCCCAATCATAAACTACTTTCTAAACAGTACACAAAGCCTTGCTTCTATAGTTAGGATTGCCAGATTAAATAGAGAATGCCTCATTAAATTTAAATTTCAGATAAATAACACATAATTTTTTAATATTAAGTATGTTCTACATACTGCATGGGATATATTTCTATTAAAACTTATACATTGTTTATCTGAAATTCAAATTTAACTGAGCATCCTGTATTTTTATTTGCTAAATTTGGCAACCCTATTTTTAGGGGTGCCTGTCCAATCTTCAGACTCTTCACTCTAAGTTTACTGTGTAAGGTTTTAATGGATACAATGGATCCCACAGTGACTGCAATACAAAGCAGGCTACTCGACCTTGTGTTTACAACAGCACTGTTTTTCAAGTATGCAGACTCAGACAACTATGTTCCCAGCTTTCCTAAACTGTTTCTGGTTTATCACACGGTAACAAAGTGTGACCTTTATCCTTTTCTTCCTCCTGAAGAAAACAGAAATTTTCTAAAGGGGGAAAATTTTCAAAAATTAAAAATGACTATGAACTATTCTAGAATCCTAAGGCTGTCAATACTTTATGCTTTGAAATAGTTGCCATGGTTCACCCTAGAAGCATCTGCATATTTCTGTGGGTTTTTTTCATGGTGTGTAGTGAACTTTGATATCTTTGGGGAATAAAAGAACTCTCTGTCTATCTACACATATATATTTAACAATGCAAGTTATTGTTATATAAATGTAGGCTGTTGTCAATTTCAGTTCCCTGCCATATCAAAAGAACAAAGCAGGCAGGAAGAGTAAGAGGATGATCTAATATGCCTACGCTAATAACAAAGCCAGTGTCCTAAATTGGCAATGGCAGCCCTCTTCTGCGGAGATTGTTTTTAACACCAGCAGTAGACATTTAAAAAAATTGGATGGTGACAGGAAGAGTACATTTTAAATTGTCAACCTTCATGATGTCCTTTTGAAGAATAGCAATTACATAACTCAGGGAGCTTTATTTTGCATTTGAAAAAATATATATATATATATATATATATAAAACAGTTTGCAGTGTTATGCAAGACTCCATATTCAGAATTCTTTGTAGAAATCAAAGTTACTTATTCTTTACTGTAATCATTTGTCCTTTTATTACCCAATTGTTAGTTAAGGTTGAAATCAATATTGAGTATTAGTACAGAATGAAAAGTGTTTTCTATTTCAGTTATTAACAAATCCACTTAAAGAGGCTGTCAACCATGTGGTATTTCTTAATCATAGTCGAGGTCCAGTTTGTAATTTCCTAAGGGTCACCCACCTTTCTTCTTCTCTATGCCATTAAAAGAGTCTGCTAATAATATTGTAATATTTTGTTGAAGTTTTAAGTTGCTTCCTCTTAGGCAATGAGAGGAAAATCTTATGCAAAAGTAATTTTATATCACCAAAATGTCATTTGGTCTTTTTTCTTCCTAATTCTCTTCTTCTTTTGAAATAATTTTAGTGAAAAAAATTCTTATAAAAATACAGACCTAATGCCAAGAGAAATGCATCGCAAGTACCCTAAATAGTTAATGTATTTTCTAAATGAATGATTTAAAATAGCTATTAAAGGAGAGGAAATGAGCTTAGGTTTCTAGTAATGACTTCTCCTCTTCAAAATGAAATCTGTAAATCCCTGATTGCAATTCCAAATCCCCAAAGGACCAGCAGTTCTGGGACCAGGGCTCACTGGCTTTATGTCTAATAGCACCAGATAAGTAGCATGATTTTTATATATGTAATTTGGGAAAATATTCAGAATTTATAGACCTGGAGACAATTTATGAATGAATTTCCTTTTTAAAGTACATTATTCTAAAAATCAACTTTTCCACCCAAATTGTAAGCAGAGCACATAGGAATGTGAGAGGCATGGGTATATACGTACAGAGACATATGTATATGTATTTATATATGCATGCACACACATGCACAAAATACAAGTAGCATCTTATTCATAAGAGCATAATGATTTAGGCTGTGATTGTTAATAAAAATGCATTTCTAAGCATCAACTTTGAGTCTATTATTCTAAGTTAATTGCATTTGCCCTAAAGAGACTTACAGCTGGCTGCCAGCCTGTTTGTGTCAGTTTCATTTTATTCATCAGTCAATCCTGTCTTTTTATATCCCATATATTGATCAAATAGATTTGTGAGCATACCTCCCCAGCTTTCACAGCATTTAAAAAAATAAAGAATAATCTCGATATTGTTATCAGATGAGTTTGATTACTTCATTTGTTTGCATGTTATCTTAATTGCTATTTCAGTAGCACATAGATGCCCTTTTGACAGGCCCATAAGATTGCCATTAAATTTAACAGATGTAACACTCAAGGAGACACTGAGAAAAAGTTAAACGAAAGTTAAATGTATAAATCTACACTGCAGTGGCATCCCAGAACAGAGGGTGCTCATCATGGTGAACGTTAATTCTCTACTGGAGTGCATCACAGAGTAGAAAGCATCTTGTTAAAATTCGTCCTCCAAAGAGGTGTATTATTAGGTGGTGAAGTGGATTAAAGAAATAAATGGGCACCATGTTCCCATTTGAGCCAAAGAAAACCAGAGGGGGAAGGGAAGAGCAGGGAGGTTAGGGTAGAAAAGTAGTTAAGGTAGAAAATCTGAGAAGAATTAGAATCCTCCTTATGTGAGTCAAGTTGCATAGAGGAGAGATAAAAGGCATCACGGGGTGAGGAGATAATTAGCAGATCAGAAGCAAAGCAGTTAAAAGGTGACCCTTACCTCCTCTGTTACTCAGTCTAAGAAACTATAGACAATTATTACAGTATTTTCTCCAGGGATGTGTGATACAGTTCCTCCACATATCCTCCAAGATACAAAGCTCTCTCAGCACTGTCATTGCATTGCTTGAGTTCAGGGCTTTTTATGGAAATTCCTTTACATCACGCCAGCCTTGTCTTTCAGCCTTGCCTTAGATCAGTGATTCTCAAATGGGGTGATTTCACACACACCCCCAGGGGACATTAGGAACACCTGGAGACCTTGGGAGAAGGTGCTCCTGGCCTCTGGAAGGTAGAGGCCAGGGATGCTGCTACACAGCTCACAGTGCACAGAGCAGTCCCCCACAACAAAGAATTATCCAGCATCAAGTGACAATAGCGCTGAAGTTAAGAAACACTGCTTTAGATGGATGACTGAAATGCACTTAAAGCTAAAAAACAAAACTACATCACAGTTTAGCAGCAGTGCAGTGAGTAGGATTTAAGCAACTCTGAGAGGCAGAGCACAGTACAGCTGCTGCACAAAGAATTTCACACTTGCCTATTAAATAATACAATTCATTACCTAGACCCCAGGAACAGTTGAGCAGAATACAACCCCAATTTTGAGGAGAACAAAGAAAAATGAAAATCATTGCTTGATAGGAGACATTTCAAAGACCTCCAAGACAAACCAACTGAAAAATCCCCAATAAAAAGACTCAGCAAGAAAATTGTGTCACAGCCCCTAATCCTCAACAGACCTTAACAAGATGCTCATGAGCCAAAGACTCATGTCTGCAGAAGACAAAAGACATAGGAAGCAATGTAGTCTAGAGAAGGATTATCATTGAGAGGCAGGAGAAAGATAAAACATATTCCTCAACCTTACAATTAGAATTCCTAAAAATAATAACCACAAATGTGGTAAAAACCATGTCATGATTACTGTTATATCTTTCTGCTCCTGGGCAAATTAATATTTAGGTTCGGCCTGGGACAATATTTTTAAACCTTTATTTTTGATGGATGCTTTTTACCCCACCTGACTAGACACCCCTGCCACCAAACCAGTCCCTGACACAGATGGCCAAGACATTTGCTTTTTCAAATACTCCATATTTCCACAGCCACCCACCAGACAAAAATTAGATTACCAATGCTTGTGTAAACTTTCCAAGCTCTGACACAATAAGATTCCAGGAAATGTACATGCACGGCTAAAAGCAGCATTATACATAATGCACTGTAATTCCAACAGACAAGTTGCTATCTTCGATAGATACACACATTTTCCATGCCAAACACATGAACGTCAATACATTTTTCTCAAGTTAAAATGGAAACCATTTAACAGATATAATGGGCACAATGAATTTCATTTTGCATTACTAATGCAGCAGCAGTGAAGGAGGGAAGCTCTGGCAAGGATTGCAATGAGACCAAGAAAAACAGGAAACAACTTAGAAGCTGTCATTGCTGTCCAAGTTATTGCCCCACAGCATGGTCATGGAACCTAAGGGATACTGAAATTTCATATCCTCAAAAATCTAATTCCACATAAACAAATTTTCTGTTTATAGGGAGAAAAAGTAAAATGTGGACATTTATGCAAAAAGAGCAAGAGAGTGTCCCCAGGTATTTTTCCCACCGTTCCTGGAGACATGTTACCCTCTATTCAGGAGTATAAAGGAGAAACATATCCCCCCAACACTCTTTTTCATCACTGTTAGAAAAATGGCAAAAACGGGAACATACATCATTGGCCCTTACCCTTATTTCAAGTCTTAGTGGCATCTTACTTTATTCAGTCATTGCACACTGAAAGATTTTTTTTTTTTTTTGGTGCTATCTACTAGATTTAGGTAACAAACCTCTAAAGCCCTAAACAAATGTTATCATACAGTTTAGAAGGAAGGTTTTGAGCACCAGCTTATTGGAATCAGGAAAACCTCGGTTCTAAGTCCATCACCACTACTTATGAACTGAGCGAGCTGGGTCAAATGACTTTGGCAAAATTTCAGTTTTTCCATCTGTAAAACAGGTCCACATTCCCCATATTGATAAGTTTTAGGAAGGATTAAATGGGGTCACGTGTGTAAAGCAGTTGGTATCTTAATGTCCAGCAGCAGCAGGGACGTGATTAAATATTCTGGATCTCCTGGGTTCAAATCCCAGCCTCCACAGCTTCCTGGCTCTGGGAACTTTGGTATGTTAGTTAGCCACACTAAATCTCAATTTCACCTCTGAATTTTGGATGATAATAATGACAATTACTTAGAGGATTGTTGTACGGACTGAAATAATAAATATAAAGGGCTTTGTAATCCCTAATACATTTTATTTGTATTTATTCCTTCCATCATATTTACAAAGGGGATATAAACATCTTTCGTATTAGGCTCCACAATAATGGGGGAAAGTATCTCAAAATGCAAATGTACACACAGAGAAATACTTGGAAAGAAACCAATTGGATGAAGAGCATGAGCCTTTCTTATATTTATCATGTGTTCCAGCAGTGACTTTCCTTTCTTGGATTTTATTTTTGCCCTTAGAAAACAAAAACACATCTCTCCACAGTCAAGTTTTAAAAGTGGAATATGACAGTATTCAGGAAGATCAGACCGAGCAATATTTCCAAAATATCCCCACTCCCAGCAACTGATGACTTTTCCCACTAATGCTCCATGTGATACCTCATCTAATTACAGCAGTCAATACCATGACAGTCAGTCCCGTGGCTAAAAACATTATGACAGCAAATTGGTTTCGAAGGGTAAAAAATGGTGGACACAAAAAATGAAGAACATCTTTGGCTGTGAAAGGTCAAGATGAGTTAGTAAGCTATTAACTTGGCTCATTTTTCAAACTTTTATGAGAAATATTCAGTGTTTCCAAACTGCTTATCAAGATCCTAATTCTGTCATCTTCCAAGCCTCTATTACCGAAATTTTTAGAATACCACTTAATATCATAATTGTTAAATTACAGTGAGGTGCCCTGAAGGATGAAAATAACTCAAACTTTTAGCTTGTTTCCATCTTCCCATGCAGTAAACTTTTCAAAATGAGGGGCTTCTGAGGTGCACCATGTTTAGCCAGATGAAAGATAAGCCAGATTGGTATGACAGTCAGCAATAGAAAGACAAACAAATTAAGTACTTATAATTAAAGCTTGAGGAATGAAAGAATTCACACTTTCTCAGAGCTATTATTTCAGACAGTCTGGTGTCAGAATTAAAAGCCAACCAGTGCATCTGTTTATATTGCCAAGGATTTTCACAGTAAGAAGGGCTAGGAAACACATATTTTTTAATTAGGGTCCAAATTCCAAAGAACACCGAAAAAAAATAGTATGTCAAAAATATATGTTCTTGTGATTTGTATTGTTCAATGTCTAAACAAAGACAAAAAATTATGTTTCTTCCTTCTCCTTCACAAACACAAGTGAAAGAATTAAAAAAAAAAAAAGTAATTCTGTTGCTTTGGCCACAGACTCCTTTTTCTGTTTTCCTGCTTGCTTCTGGCTTAGCTACTGCTTTTCTTTCGCAGGATGAAATAATATAGGAAAAGCCGATTAAGGAAGGCTTCATTCACACAGAAGGTTCACCAGGATGGCTTAGTTACCAAGCCTTAAAAGCTGAATTACAATGGCCACCTAAAATGACCATTTTACACTTTAAAGTATATCATTTATTTTAAAAATTCGAGTTAGCTCTTGGCTTATATTGAGCTTTGAATTAAAAGAAAGTCCTCTTTAAAATCTATGCTGATGTATAGCACACTATAGTACTCAAATCTATCACTAACCTATTTTTACCTCTCACCTGCAAAACTGGAAGTATTTCAAATATCACTCTCTTGGTCAATTGGGGGAAAATCAAAATAAAAAGTAGTATTCTGTACACAAAAGTGAATAGACTTCATTCCCTCATCTATTTATTCAACAAATACTTATTGATCATCTACTATTTGCCATACCCTGGGCTCACTGTTGGGAAATACTGAGTTGAAAAAGACGTTACTGCATCTAGCCATCATTGGGTGATCCGATCTCTAACAGGACAAGTACAGGGTTCTAGGGAAGCATTTACCAGTAGAAAGGTGCTGACATAGACCTGAGAGATGATTGGCCCTTATCTTTTACTTGATGGAAGAGGAAACCAAGATTTAGAAAGCTTGAGCCACATAATCACAATGCTCTGTAGTGGAAAAATCACAGGACTGGAAGTCACGTCTCCAAATTCAAATCTTGTACTCTCTCTATAGCAATATACTTCACCCCCAAAATGACTACTATTTCCCCAAAACAATAATACCAAGCCATGAAGGTCAAGACAGTTGACTAAAAGTTGGAAATGTGCTTTAAGAACAGAGAAAAGAGTCAACATCTGTCCTAATTTTATGGCATTCCAGATAGTGGAGAAGGACAGGTTAGAAGTCAGACCCCACTAGATTCTAATCTTAAATCTATTAAACTTAACCAGATAGGGGACATCAGGCAAGACTGGAACTCTAAAAATCATTTGGATTTTTAAAAAATTTTTCAAATCAGGATAACAATGTTTACATGAAAGGGGTAAATTTCATGAAATAGTGGAATTGAGTAGGTAGTCAATATATATAAGTTCCTGTCCCCTCTTCTCACTGTTGTAAATTGAATAAAACTGATAAAAGACCAGGTCAGCAGAAACCACATTTCAGTTTCTTGATTTCTAACCAGTCATTTTAGCATAAGATCCAGCCTCCAATTTTAAGCCATTTTTGTAGATCATTTTTGGCATACCTTCACAAAATTAAACATTTCCATTCTGTGAACATTTTGGGAGTTAGAAAGCAGAGACTAAACAATTAAATTTAGAGAATTTCATCACCATACATCCTCTAAAAAGAGATGGGAAGAAAATAGAGTCTGAAGAAATATTTAAAATTAATTAAACCTTCTATATCATTTTCTGAGTCTCTCTCCATTATGAAGCATACAAATTCAACTAGCTTAGGTAAAGGGAATTTGGAGACTCACTTACTTATCTAGGATGTCCATGAGTAGACCAGCTTCAGGAGTAAGTAAATCAAGAGATCCAAATGACAAATTAAGTGCCCTGTCTATACCTTCTTTTCTCAGCTGTTTGGCCCTGATTTAGGCTTTACTCTCAGACTTCTTACCCATGGTGGGAAAGTGGGCTTCTGTCAGTCACAAGCCTACATTATCTTTCCACCTTGCAAAAGAGGAGAGAACCCTCTACTCCCAGCATGCTTATCTCAAGTCACAGGGGACATCCTCACTGGTACAACCTGACTCTCGTAATCATCCCACAACAAACTGCTGTGGCTAACCAACGGAGAACGTAGGTTCCCATGTCACTCTGCATAGAGCAGGAAGGGCAAGGCCATTTCACTCAAGCTATATGCAGTGGGTCCTTCACCGAAAAGTGGGGTTCTCTTTGCTGAAAAAAAAGGGGAAAGGATTTTGGACACACAAAAACAAAGCAAAACAACAAATACAAAAACAATGGATATCCATGTGAATAATCCTTTTTAATTTCTTTTCCTTTAGGATTATCCAGCTCAATTCAAAATCCTCTTGGAGATCCTGGTAGGTTCATCCCTATTTCTCTATAACAGCTTTCTATACTGACTGGTAGGTACTGTTAATACAACACGATACAGGAAGAACTCCATCTTTGTCCACATCCGCAGTACAGCTGATATAACACTGGCATGCAAATCATCAAATATCTGCATTAGTCAAGGCATGCTGAGATATGTTTTTACCTCGAAGGTGCTTATAGCCTATCGATGCATACATGTTAGATCACAAAAAGCTTTAAAAATCATGTATTTGTTTATACAATACATGTATTCAGAATCTACCATACATAGGATGCTATGGCTAGCCTCGTGGGAGTATAAAAACCTCAGTCCCTGTCCTCAAAATTGGGGAATCTCTTTGCATGGAGCACTGGGTGTTATACGCAAACAATGAATCATGGAACAGTACATCAAAAACTAATGATGTAATGTATGGTGATTAACATAATAAAAAAATAAAAATGTAAACCACAATATTTACAAATTTCTTAGCAC